>NC_054058.1:66523717-66866388 GCF_017639655.2 Falco naumanni
GTTAATTTAACAGCACACTTGTTATGACAGAAAGTTCTTTAAAGAACTTACAAAGAACTCAGCCTACTTTAATGCTGGGAGAAGCCAGATAATTTTCAACATATATTTATTTTAATATAAGCCACACCAAAGAGCTTTTGGTGTGTGTAAGCCATCAGTACAATCTTTACTGTACTTAGTCTAGAAATTCTGCTCGCTGTTTTTCTCCTTCCCTACCTCACCTACTTCCCCGACACAGAAAAAAACCAAGGGGTGTAACTACTGAACACTATAAAGTTACTCACACATACTCTTTATTTGCTAACACCCACTGTTTTGGAAGAGCACTTGAAACAAAAATTTACAATAAAGACCAACTGTTCACATTATTGTGATAATGTGTGCTATAAAAATGTAGAAAAACAAAAGTATCAAAGAGTACTTTGTACCTGAGGTACAATAGGCTGTTTAAGCCCAGGGTAACATTCAAACCATCTCAGGCGTTGTTGACAGGTTTCTCTGAAAAAAATGAGTCAGATGCACGTCCTGGGGGGAAGTTCTCTCTCTGATTAAAAACCTCTCACAAAACAGCCATTATTATTTGGTTGCTATTGAGCAGAGGTGGTATTTCACTGACTCACAGGTTCCAACACAAAGTCACACTTTTTTTGGATAAACAGATCTTCAAGGAGTTTCAGCAAAAGCCACAAGACAAACACATGGATTTGCAACTCAACTAATCAGGTTTTAGTAAGTCAAAAATTTTTGTGGGAGCATAATGAAAGGCTGCTACCGTTTCGAGTAGTCCAAATTACTCAGACGCTGTGGATGCAAGTGAAGGCTGTAACACATCACTGCAGCAGCCAGAATTTCAGGGCTGATGGAAGCACAGCCTAACCGCTGAGGCTTAGCTCAATACACTCAACCTCTACCCTGACACACAACACACTGTAAAGAGGCAATGACCTGTATAATTGCTTTCTGGTAATGTAATGCCTTCTGAGACCTGAAAAACAGAAGAGCGACAATTTACAAGCCATACCTAATGAAAAGTACAAATGTGAACACAGAAAGGGGGGGGGGGGGGGGGGGGGGGGGTGTGTGCATTGCAGGGTGTGTGTGTGCAGTGTGCTGTGTTATTTAGGGAATGGCATTTTAAGAGGATGACGTAAAAAAACTGCCAAAATATAACTACTTGTCAAGTTAAAAGCATGGAGGGGTCATCATCAGTAAGAGGTAAGGAACTTCAAATCAACAGAAAGGGATTGTAAAACTATCACTTGTATCACAGGTATTTTAATACAAAAAAACTTCAAGTAAGCAACCCCAAAAATAAACAAATAAAAAATATTAAGCTGCTCTAAGGTTTTAATACCTTGTTATACAACTAATTCCACCAGACGAGTACCAATTTTCCCACTGCCTTGCACCTGTTTTCATCCTTCACACCTG
The DNA here is from genome assembly GCF_017639655.2 of Falco naumanni. NCBI lineage: Eukaryota > Metazoa > Chordata > Aves > Falconiformes > Falconidae > Falco > Falco naumanni. Next base: position 66,525,149 of record NC_054058.1, read on the forward strand.
CACATTAGATCAGCAGCATTTCCTCTCTCTCTGCATACAGAGAGTGCTGAAGCAGACAAAAAAAAATATCAGAAAATCAAAAACCTAAAGGAAAACTCATGGAAATTTCCTTTCCGTGAATTTGTAGGCAAAACAACTACACAGGCTTAGAAAGATGGAGAAGAAATCAGATACAGGAGGCTGTGCCAGAAGTTAGTGTAAAGGGGTCCACTGAACTTTAAGTAACTTTCTGAATTACAAGGAAAAAAAACAAACAAACTGAAAAAAACATAAGCAGAGAGAAAAGCACAGATGTTCTCTAAAACCCACACAACTAAAGCCTGGGGGGCTGGGGGATCATGACAGACCAAACACCCCCAAAAAACCATCAGCACAAAAGGGATACAAAGTGGCTCTACGTTGGTTTCTTTTAAAAAACATTGTCACTACCTTTCAGGTAGCTCTAAGTTAGCCAACAAAGTTACCACACAAATAGAGAGCAACCATATTTATAAGCTATCCCGGTGGTCTGACTGCCAGATACAATTGCTAGTTGCTACTTCAGGGCAAGAAAGGCAAATTTTGTATTCTTAGACCTCAAAAGTAATCATTTCTCAGTGAAACCGGTATGCCATTGCTACTCCAATGCAGTTCTGTGACACATCATTTGGCCATCAGTATTTGAAGTTCAAGATTATAAAATCATATAGACAGGATACAAAACAGATAGGTATGGGACTACACCACTTAGACTAAATTTTAATTGAAGGACTTTTCAGAATTGTCTTGCAATGAAGAAGAATGGTATGGAAATGAACTCATATGCAGTTGTTTTAATTGTGGAGAAAAAATCAAAGTAATAAGAAAACTTAATTAGTTTTCATGTCACAGTAATTTTGTAACATCTTTCTATTACAATAAATAATTTTCAAATCTGAAGCTTTTTTTTTGTAGATTTTAATTGGAAACAACTTTTCTCACTGATAAGAAATCTATGAACTCAGCTGATGAAAGCTGTGTGACAGAAAAAAGGCAGCCAGAAATAGGTTGGAGAGCGGAAGCTCATACAAAATAAGGCAAGAAAGTGTTTATAAATTAAAAAGGGATCAGAAATTCCCAAAAGACAGCTTAGTCAAACAAACCAAGTCCAAACCAAATCAGTATTAAATAACAATTTTACTCAGCAGGAATGTTTAAGACATGTCAAATAAATGTTGAGCCCTCCTCATCCACATGCTTTCCCCCCTGCTCCAAACCACCTCACATTCAAGTGTATTCCCATTAATCCTAATTTGATTATCTCTTCTACAAACTTCCCGTACCATGCCATTTCTGCAGCTAGGATGTAAGAGAAATAATTTGTTGACTTTTCCTAAAGGCAGTAATGACTTCAGTAGTTCTAACATTTACCAGCTAACATTGCTCAAAAAAATCCACTGGCATACCAATAAATACTGTTTCAAAACACATTACTGCAGATTGGTAGTTGGAAACGTTAACAAGGTTTTTTGTTGGTCAAACTTTTTTTAAAAAAAAACCAAACAAACAACATGAACAGATTACATCTAGTAGTACATTAAGAGAGCATAAAGGAAAATGTAGGAGGCCATCACTCAAGACACTCCGTCCTGGAATTACAGAGCTTGTTGAACATGTCATTTCTCTTTGTCTTCAGCTCTGCTGGAAGTTACTGCTGTGGGCTGTGCTGGTAAACAGGATCATGTGAGCGCCATGTAATCTGCAACTAGAAAAACAGAACTGCTGTATTAGCTCATGCTACCATCACGGGCAGTTCAAGGGAGCTTGGACTGGAAAGAACTCACAGGAACACATGCTTGTAAAGTTTAAGTTTGTCCACATCCTCAGCGTAGCTGTAGTGGGTTGACCCTTGGCTGGCCACTAGATAGATGCCCACCAAGCTGCTCTCACTCACCCTACTCAGCAGTGCAAGGGGAGAAATGAAGATGAAAAAGCTCATGGGCTGAGGTAGACAGGGAGATGGCTTACCAACTACCCTCATGAGCAAAACAGACTCTGCTTGGGGAAATTAATTTGTTAGCAATTAAAAATAGAGTAGGATGATGAGAAACCAAGCCTTCTTTTCCCAGGCTTAACCATACTTCTTTTGTCCCAATTCTTCTATCTCCTCCTGAGCTTAAGTGACGCAGGGGAACAGGGGTTGCAGTCAGTCCGGAACACTTTGTCTTTGCTGTTCCTTCCTCCTCACACTCTTCCGCTGCTCCAGCACGGGGTCCCTCCCACAGGATACAGCCCTTCATGAACTGTTCCAGTGTGGGTCCCTCCCACAAGCTGCTGTTCCTGCCAGAAAACCTGTTCCTATGTGGGCTTCTCTCCAGGGGCCATGGCTCCTGCTAGGAGCCTGCTCCATCACAGGCTTCTCACGGGGTCACAGCCTCCTTCAGGCACATCTGCTTGCTCCAGCATGGGGTCCTCTATCGGCTGCAGGGGGACAGCCTGCCTCACCATGGTCTTCACCACAGGCTGCTCTGGTGCCTGCAGCACCTCCTCCCCTTCCCTTCTGCAGTGACCATGGTTTCTTCAGCATTGATCCCCGCACGTTTTTCTGTCTTCTCTCTCACAACTGTTGCACTGCACTTTTTTATCCTTTCTTAAATATCTTATCACAGAGGTGTCACCAGCTTCACTTATGAGCTCAGCTTTGGCCAACAGCGGGTCTGTTCCAGAGTGAGCTGGAATAGTCTGTGTCCAACCCTGGCCTCTTCTCACACAGGCCACTTCTGCAGCCCCTGCTACCAAAATTTTGCCATGTAAGCCCAATACAAGGGCCAACTAGAAGCTTTCCCATGAATTTAGCACTTAATCTTGAAAGGCTGAGCATATACAAACACAAGTCATAAATGTCAGTCTTCAATATGTTAGTGCAAAATCACTTGATCCCCTTTTCTGCTCCTGAAATATCAACCCTACTAGAACTTCCACTTATTCCTAATAAAACCCCTCATTAAGATATGCTATCCAATATCAGGATCATAAACCTGGGGCGAATTCCATGCAATTCTATAAACAGCATTGTAGTTTAGACTGAAATAGTGCTTTTGGAGCAAGTCTCCAGATGATCTCTATTTGCTGTTCTTCAGTTTGTGCTGGAAAGTGGTATGGAAGTATGCAAAACTGGATTCCGTCCAGGCTCAGCTATTTGCGAGATGCACTCCCAACTCTTAAGTTACATTCTCCCAAAGAATAATAAGGGCAAGGTTTGATCTAGCCTGAAAAACCTGCTGAAACACAGAGGGATGCCAGGCCCTCAGTTTTCTTCTCTACATCAACTACTACAGTGCCATGTTATTTGCCAACAGACACCATCTATAGGCTGCTGTTACATTAAATACACAAGTAAGGGCCCCAGCACAACCAGTTGTCTTTTGATTTGCCTAAGCTTATTTGCTCATTTTTCCCTTTAGAGCCTATCTGCCCTATTTATAGAATGGCTTCACATTCTTACTAGTTACCAGACCATGATTTTTAATACATCTTCCACCACTACAAATACTCTTCCGTGAAGCTTCATACATTGTGTAAAACAGGCAATTATCACTGCTCAGTTTAGAAGGTCATTCCAATGCCTATAAACAGTAATGGGAATTGGAGCCTACGTAGCTTTTTTTTTTTCATCTATAGATTTGGCAAGCTCCACACTAGCATTCATCCCACATATTTTAAATCCTAACTAGGGTACTAATTCATAGCACAGAATTGACAAAAGCATTTTTTTTAATCTGTGTATCTTTGATTTGTGTAATGCATTCTCCACACAGTCTGCAAACACTAGATTTTCTTTTACCGAGTGATATGGTGGCTCCAGGACTTGACACAGCTGCAGCATACATGAGGAAATCTTTCAAAACATGTTAAAAGTCTTTTCAATGTACAGCTGTCATCAGAAAAAGGAGAGGATTAGTCAGGTTTTTTCTTTCTAGAAGGAGAAAAATTAGGGGACAGAGCAATGGTGCAGCCATTTATCCATCACACAAAGCGTGATGTCTGAAATCAGCAGTATATCACACACTGGGGAGCCCTGGAAGCATCCCAAAAACACCCCAACACTTCAGAGTGATGAAGAATTGTTTCACTAATGCAAACAATGTGACTTTAAATGGAACTGAAAATATTCCTCTATGAAAGATCACAACATATTCATGTTACCAAAGTCCCTTCATTAATACAAACTATTTCCTTTTTTATCAGAAAAAGGAAGTCTCAGATCAAGGCAACTTCTCACATTCCAGCTGAGACCCATGAACTGTATTATAACTACTTCATTCAGACTACTGATATTTCCCACTCAAAAATGAGGTTTAGCAACAGTTACATTTCCCTTTTAACTGTGACAGGAATCAGTGAACCAACATTATTAAAATTCTGAAGGTCATATTTTTAAAAACAAGCCTGAAACTTTGCCTTAACCTCTGGAAAATACTCCTGACAAAACAGAGAGAAAAAATGGCATGGAAGAAAATGCCCTTTAGCCACAATATTTTTGTGAGGAAATCTAGCACATAGTATAGACTAGCAGACATGGTGAAACTTGCCCATTCAAACTCGGGTCTATCCATCGTGTCATGTGCGTGTGTCCCAAACACTTATATATTAATCTTGCCTGATACATTAGATAATCTCAAGAGAAAAATATGTCTCAAAAACAAGGAAAGGGAAACCCATGCGTTTTTCCCTTCAGTTTTCAGGAAATAAAAATATTTGCCAGTCAATAAATGCAGAAAGTTTTATGCAGCCTGTTTAATCCATACCTTACAGGCCTCTGCCATTTGCTTTTGGACAAACAATGGACAGAAAGATTACATTTTTAACTCTTCATGTTCAGATATAACTGGTGCCTGCATTGCTGCAAGAAGAAGGTGCAGACACCACATTACTATGACATGAATACTGAGAAAAAAACCACTTGATTTTTATGTTCTTAAATAGAAACATTTTTCAATGAAGAATTAAACCAAAGGAAATAAAAAGATTTCTTTTCCTACTATCCCACCTATATTTCATAAATATCTGCATTAGACTACTATCAAATAAAGGCCACCTGATAATGTGCCATAGGAATGGAGCATCTGTACTGTGATAATGTGTCATTCTGAGTGCACAACAGTGCCATACAATGAACAGCTATATTTATTAAAAAAAAAAAAAAACCAACAAAAAACAAAAACCAACAACACCCTACATACAGAGGTAAGGGAGGAGAAATATCAGCTACTGCACACAATTTTCACTCCCCAAAGACAAATGGGTTCAACTGTGTGAGTCAAGATCAGACCTGGCTTAAAAGCTACAAAACCCCCAAAGTCTTCAGAATACCTTGAGACTAAGGGCACAATTAAATCCTATATGACTCTTCAAATAACTCTTGCAGTCTTATTGCTCAAGCTGCAAATTCCACATTAAGTATGCTCTTGAGCTATTCCTAAATGGCAGTAGCAAACACCTGCAATCCAGCAGCAGTACTGCAGTGATATCTGGCAAACAAAAGTATCAAAAGAAGTCTACAAGCTGAATATCAATGAGCTTCTCCATATGGACAGAATTGGCTTACAAGAGCTGCGGTCAGTGAGCCTGGATTTATTTTATAACAAAGTCCACATATGCACACGGAGCTCTTGTAGCTGGCAGGTTCCAAGATTTATATCGTGCTCACACTGTGGCCTGCAGTGAAGGTTTAAAGTGACCATGACTAAGAACCATGACACTTAACACGTGTCATGCTGTTCTCCTGGAGAGGAGTGTGTGTTATCAAGTGTCTTCATATCTTTCTATTTACGTTGCCATATAACAATGCTACAGAAGATAACAGTAGCAAAAAAGAAAGAAACCTCTAACACCTGGGATGTGATGCAGGAGGAAGTAGGGTTGGTCCCTCGAGGAAATCATTCCCACCAAGGACCTGCCCCCACCAGGTACAACTAGAAAATGTTTCATTAGCTGCTTCATTGGCAAGGAGACAGCAGCAGTCTTGAGCATCTGTGTACGTATTTTTTCATTTCCACTGAGAATTTAATGAACTGACACTAATTAAGTTTCCTGTTTGATCTGGAAATTCAGTTCAAATTAACATTTTTATGGATAGTTTAATACTAATGCTGACAGATAATTTCCTTTAGAAGAAGCTGCTTGGACTTGCAACAAGAAGGACAAAACAGGGGAACCCATTCCACTGGGAAAACAGTACTTTTATTTGCTGTTAGGACATAATTAACTAAAAAAAAATAAATGGATATTTATCTATATAATGGAGATTTGAGAAGTCTGGATGTTTTGCTTACAAGCTATACCAAAAGATCTAGAAGCTCAACAGGACATAAAAATACTTTGGAGAAGCCAGATAAGATGTCTAGGAAAGTTGTGAATTGTCAACATACACCAAAACACTATTTAAGCCACTGGACTGCTATAATTATTTGTTATAAAAAGTGTCCAGCTCCCTGTCACTTTGAAATATTCACCACATTTTAAGTTATTAAAAACAATCAGGCAAACTTACTAGCATCTATCTCTGCACTGTTCTTATTCCTATCCATTGCAATTTAACAAACAAAATTGTCACCTTCTTGAGCTATGAGTGTATTAAATTCTGTGCAAACTTCACAACCAATAAACACTGATGCTAGCACTCATAATTAACATTAGACTCTGAATTTCATAAGCATGAGGATAAAATCCTGGAAACTCAACAATTTAAGGAAAAAAAATACAGATGATCTCTCATTGCTTTAAGTGTGTACATCTCAACAGCACAAGTTTTTCTTCAAGAAAAAAATGCTTAGTGTCAAATAATATTAACATTATACTTTGTGAGCCCACAAGAAGAAGATTGCACATAGCTGAGAATAGCATATGCATGACTGCCATGGTCTTAGCAAAATCGAGGTCAGAAAAACATGTTCACCTGAACTATGAAAATGCAAGACAAAGAATGAAGCTTGTTTTTCTAGAATCTTCATGCAGAACTTTCCAGCCTTCTCAAAAGTCTCCAAAATCCAACACTAAAATGTTTGGGCTTAGTTGTAAAATTCACATCATGATAAAAATACAAGAGCAGCTACAGAAGGAAAACTACAGGACACAAACACCTTTTTTCCATTTCCAGATCCAGGCTTGAGAACCCATCTCTATTCCAAACATACTGTACAAATGCCTCAGGCAAAACAGAATCCTTGTCTTAGCTGCAGTATCACTGAAACCAGAAATCCAAATACATTCATCCTACCAGCTCAAGCTCAAAACTATGTAACCCATTGACCTTCTGAAATGTTAAACAAATACTCGAATGAATCCCTAAGTCCCCACACACAGCTGTCCTCTTCTTTCAAGAAAATTAATAAAGCCACCTTGTTTTCAATTGGTCTTTCCACCCAGCTGCCAGGTTCCCTCTGCAAAATCACAAGGGCAAGTTTGTGCAAGCACTGCTCCTCCAAGTCAGCAAGTCCCATGCTTTACACAAACTGAGAAATCCAAACAGATTCAACAGCATACATCTGCATACTGAAACAGGTAAAGATTAAACTGATCCTCAAACCCACAAGTTTTAAGAAGAAATTTAATATGAGGCGCTGATTGTCTTGTTTCTTCTTAGCTGGTAGCTAGGACCAAACCAATGAATTTGAATTGTAAAAAGCTCTGAGGGCCATGCAGGTGCATCCCACCTGCAGTGGGATTTCAAACCACAAGGCAGCCTATTACCAGATAAACAGCAACTTGCAACCACGTATCATCATGCAGTCTAACTTGCACGCCGCTGGCTTCCAATTTTTTAGTATTTTGTGTCAATAGTAATTTTAACCAAAGCTATACTTACATTTGAGATTTTTTACATTAGCTGAAGAAGAGTGACTTGTTTAGACTCTTGAAACATCAGTGAAACCAGTCCAGGATTTGCAGCTTGCTATTGCTTTTGACCTTCCTTGGATGGACTGAAAACAACCACAGCAGTCAGCAATCCTAGCTGCAAGTGAACAAAAGAAAAAAAAAAAAAAAAACAAACAACCCACCACACCACCAAAAAAACCCACAAACCAAAACCCAACCAAAAAAAAACCACAAAACAAAAAACAACTCCTTTTGAGTGTTTTGGGGTTTTTTTAGTTGTTGGGGTTTGGGGTTTTTTGTCTTTTTTTTTTTTTTTTAACTGTGCCGTTTCATCTACTGAACAGAAATTGAAAACTCTGTAGCTATGTTCAAACACATGCAGCCCTAAAAAAACCAAGGGTTTTTTCTTGGAGTTTTTTAACCAGGGGGTTGTGAGGGTGGGGGTGATGTTGTATAGAAAAAAACAAACAAACAAACAAAAAAGAACCCAAAAAAAACAAAACCAACCCAACCACACAACACCACACACATGAACTCAGATCAGCTTCACTGATGCCAGCACAGCTGTGCTGATGTATGCCAAACTGAATTTCTGTCCCATCTAGCAGAAATACCACTGTGAACTTGTTTCCCTCCAGCACATTACTGCACTGTTCCTTACTCTTCAATCTTTTTTAAACCTACTTTTCTAATAGGAATATTTTATGTTGAGCTGCCACATTTCCCACATGCCACGAATAAGAAACCTAAAGTTGTATTTAAGTATTATTCAGAATATTACAGTTGTTGATTCAAAGGTTTAGGGTGCCACCCCCACTCCACAAAAAACCCCATGCATACTGGAATAAGGAATCACAGTAGGAAGCTGAAGATCAGTTGCCTTTGTTGTGCTTTCCTTCTTGTAAATTCGCTTATTTCAGTTGACTAACTTTATTGCATAAAGAAAGAACAAGAAGTATTTAATTTTTCTGTATTTCCTCTATAGCTAAATCAAATTGAAGCTGCATGTATTGATTTTGTTAAACCATAGATCAATTCCCAAGATACAACATCTAAGTGCTTTGGTAAATGATGCTACCTACTTACTAATCAAAGACCAAATAAAGACACTAAAGTCATTAACAGCTACATATGGCTAAGCAGCACTGCAACCTTTCTTAATCACTGCATCTCGCATCATACAAATTATAAGAATGAACTATTTTAAGCATTTATTTATTAGAGTAAAAAGGCAATAAATTGTCAGGATAAGAAATACAATAGAAAAGCCACAATGTATGTATATCCCACAGAAGTTATTACTATTCAAAGCAAGAGACAGTGAATGCCAGCCCCAGCAAGAGCATATTTTAGGTAAAAATCCTCTAGATGAATCACTCTGTGTCCAGTTGTTCAATGATCCAACTGTATTACTACTTGCTTGTGTGTATCATCCTGAGGCGGAATTCCTCATACTCTTGGAGTAGCAAGTCTCAGCAGCATGCTACGCTAGCATCCACCAGCATCACCACTGAAGGCAGGCTGCCCCCATGTATTTACTCACATCCCACTGCTGGCTCCTCCTTTGAGCTGGCATGCGTGTTTGTGAACCTGCATCAGCAACTGGATTAAACCGATCAAAATTAGAATTAGCTCAACAATAAAGAAAAGCATAGTTTAATTCTGATCAGCTTCCCAATTCAGATCACTATATGGATATACAAATGCTTGTGAAGCTCTATAGGGATTTCAGCTGGGATGAGGACACAAAATGAGCAGCAGAATGCAAGGCAGGAGGGCATCTTTAAGACGAGTCATTTGTGCTAGCATTAATTATCCATGAAACCACAGCCAAAAGGCCTAACTTTAATACAAATATAATAATGGCAGTAGAGCCTGTTGAAATACAGTTAAATTTTGTCACATTGGTAGAAACTTGGCCATGGTAAATAATGAATTGCAGCTGTGTATAAGTACTGATGAGCGGCAGAACACAATAAATTATCTTGACTGCCATGGGCAGGGTTTCCTATTTAATGACACAGAAAAAGATTTAACTCCCTGCTGTCAAACTTGGCAGCTCATTGAGTAACTTGCCAAGTTCATTTTTATTTTCATTAACAAACAAACTTTACTGTTCACCCACATTCAGGACTTATGAGAAAAAGATCACTCTTCTCCCCTGTCCATTCTACCTCTAAAAAACAAAGTAATTAGATGACAGGTATACAGGTCTAGAAAACCTTTACTTCTATCCAGCATTTCTCAGTTCTCAAAGGAACTGCTGTAGTCAATAAGTCTGTTTTCAAGCAAGAGATAGCACTAGATTATCACAATCTTATCTACCCTTTAAACATAATGATTCTTCACATCAGCCATTCTAGGTATACTTCAATAAGACAACTTATTTTGTACCTCCTAGATACAGTCCAAAGAAGCTGAAGTTCTTCTTAGTCTTCTTTCAAACTAAAATACCATTAAATAATGGTTTTGGCAATCAGAAGATACTGCAAGGTATGAGAGGTGATTGTTTTTGAAATAAAAGGTTGAGGAAAACTCTTAGGTATAATGAAATCACATGAACTGGAAAAATTCTTGAAGCAGCTCCAGGGAAATCTTTAAGTGTGAGAAGCATTCACATCCATCTACCTATTTTATGCAGGACACCATTTGGATTTCATTAACAATGTAAAAAAAAAAAAAAAATCTCCAGAAGTTATCCAGTCCTGCTGCATTCCTTGTCTATGTTCAGTTTCCCTGGAAGATAACAGACAATTAGCCTGTCAGGAAAGGTGCACAATCAGGATCACAGGGAAAAAAAATCTAATATATTTAAGTTGGCACCAAGGACGCCAAAAAATATGGGCAAAAAGCCAATGTATTTGGGGGGGGAGGGGGGTTTAATACTCCCGAAAAAAAAATTCAATTACACAAAGAAACACCAGTTGTAATGACAGTTCTTGCATACAACAACCCTTTGTGGGACTAGTCCAAAGCTCAGCAAAAAGAACATGAGATTCTCCTGTGACTGACCAGGAATGGGGATATTTTGTCACCTGGATTGAAGGAAGAATCACAGAAGATGCACGTTGGGCTATGATGTACACCAAAAACTTGAAAAATTGAGCCAAGCTTAGTGCAAATGACATACTGGTCAAGAACTGGTTCCAGAAATTCCTCGAGAATTTTTCAAGCTTCAGGCTGCATGCTGCATTCAATCAGCTTGCATACATGCTCGTAGAAACCTGAAAGCAAACTGCAATAACATATAGCTCTGCTCTAAAGAGTCCACGGCAAAACTCAAAAAGTCCTAAGACCTTTATTTTAAACAGACATTTCCTACACAGTGTTCCTTGCAGACTATTTTAAAGTGGGGCAATTCTAAAGTAATGAAGCAAATTCCTATAAGTAGACACTGAAAAATAAAAAAAAAATAATTAGAAATAGTAAAAAATGGCTGCTCATATATAAAACAGAAGTCACAAGAATAAAATACTAAATTAAAAAAAAACCAAAGAAATAGGAAGGAAAAAGTGTGTCATTCTTTCTGAAGGAAAGAAGGAAGTTAAAAAAGAAATTAAAGAAATTCAGGTAAACCTGAAACCTGCTATAAGAGGCAACATTCTCAACTTCCTATGCAAAGATGTAATAACAAATAGAAAAATCAAGAGAGCGTGAAGAGGGCTTCCACCCTTCCACTAGCTGCCTTGAGGGAATGCATTTGATTATACCTTTCCTCTACTATCACCAAAGGTAGAAAGAAAATACCACAACTACTTCATGCAGGACCTTTATCTTCTCTGTCTTGCAACTAATCAACTTAGTCCATTCCAAAAGAAATAAATCAACAAAAAAAAAGAGAGACTGCAGATTTCTTGCCAAGTCTAAGTCTGAAATATAAGGTTCAACCATGGCACCATCTGCGAGTGCGTTCAGGCAGTAACTTCTGAAGTGCGAGCTATTACTGGCACATTTAAACATGATTATCCCTGTCTGGCCCAACATTTACATACCTCGTAGGCCCACATTTCCAGAATTAAAATTATCTTTGAAACTGAAGATATCTATAAGCTTTGTCTGAAACCCCAAAGGCAGTGATAAGATATACTACCTAAAGAAACACAGGGGATTTCTAATGAGCATTATCTTTGGCTTACAGTCCAAATACCACAGTGACCGTACTTTCCCTCTTGCAATACAAAAACCAAAGTTTTCTCTTAGGTATGTATCTCTTACACCGAAACACTGTTATCTCTTTAATTCTATGATTTCAATTTAGTTGTCCCCTCTGCTAGAAATATTTTAATACAATGTCTCTTTTTAGATCCTAGCATCAAGGTGATGTTGCCAATTAAGTTCTGCTGTGGCCATCTGTAAAAGGAAGGAGGGAGGAAAGAAGTAAACAAATACTTCATTAATTTTAAACAACTTTGATTTCAAACAGGATTTCTGTGATGGAAAAAAAAGAAAATAATTAATAGATTTATACTCTACATGTATTTCTCTAGCAGAAGTAACATTTTTTTAAAAAAAAAACTTCAGAAAGCTTCAGATCTTGTGGAATATTTGGTTTTGGATTAGAATGCTTGTAAGGTAATTTTATACTGGCATGACTTAGGACTTTACCCAAAGACAGACTTCCAATTTCATAAACTGTTTAAGCAATTCACTATGAAATAAAATTATGACAACCTCTCCAAAATGTATTTGCTTTCTTTAGAACTTCATGTTTACCTTCAAGGTTACTTGACCCTTTGACAGTAACTGGACTAGAAGCAATTTTTTCCTTTAACTGGCCTTATGTTATCTAAATATGTTAAGGGACTAGGTTTTCCCAAAACCAAAAGCCATAAAAAGCAAACAAAAAAAACCTCCAGACACTCAGCTTTCACTGCAACTGGAATACTATGGAACACAATTAGAGGGTAGGTTTTTCCTTACCAAAAAAACCCAAACAAATAAAGGATTCAAATTTTAAGAAGCACAAGATTAGAAAAAAGGATGAGAATGTGAAACATTATAAATCAAAACTTACTGTTTAGTTCATTGTATGTATCACTAAGCAAGAACCTAGGAGACCTACTGAAGGATTTTCTGATGTTGGCCTCAACAGTTAAAAATGAAAGACAAAACCATAGTGACAGGACTTGCAACTGGGAGACAATCATACTCACACTGCCCAGCTATTCACAGGATTTAGTCTTCTATTTGTAAACAACTATTTATCACACTCTTATGATAGAGAAAATTAAATTCCACTAGCAGCATAGGTCACAGCCACAATGAAAACAAACTCTGGCCTGTAAAAAAACAATTAGATTCAGCAACTTTGGCAGGCTGTTCAACTATCCCATTAAATCCGCATCTCAACACATGACATGTTAGTAATGAGTTTCTTTTAAACAACAATCTGCAGGACTTTATTCTGCAGGAACTGAATTTTCTACTCCATAGTAGCTACGCCTACCATAAACCCTGTAACAAGCTTCTGTTGTTGAATCGTGGATGCAAAATGATACTCTCTTGGCTAGTAACAGTGTTTTTAGGTCTCAGCCTGAAAATAAATGTTGGGAAAACTGGAGGAATCCTTTCCCCCACGACCTTGCATGTTACTTATAGGTACACAGGACATTCATCCATTCTTAAAGAATATAAGTTTTAAACTAGGTACAACACATGAAATATGCAATTAATACATTATACTACTTTGTTATATTTGTTTCCTGAGTGCAAGTTAGGCCCTCACCGAAGGCTACACTCTTTCACCACTCCCCATGTGCACTGAAACTTCTGCAAGCATCTGCTCAGTTATCTCCGACTTCAGTTTCTTGAGTTCCTGTTTTTCATGACAAGGGTCAGAGATTTTTACAGAAAATTTTAACATATGTCAAAACAAATGAATTTCAGACTTCTACCCCATAAATTACACGCTAATGATAAACATTCTTCTTAAGGGGAAGAAGATGATGCACCTGAGGAGTGGCATTAAAAACCTTTACCATTTACCAACATCAGTTTGAAAGCACATTGGTAAACACTTCACACATCATTCCTCGCGTCTCAATGAATTCACATTCACACTGGGCTTCCTAGCAAGTCTTCCTTTACAAATACATTTTTCCGTTTACAGAAAACAATAAAGAGAATGATACACTTCTGTAGAACACAGTCCTTCACATACACCAGATGCCTAATGTTGCATGCTGTGGGGGAAAAAAAAAAAAACAAAACCAAAAAAAACCCCAAACCACACAAAACCAAACACCAAAAACCTAATGCCCACTCAAATTGCTGTATTTATCACAGAAGTCTCTCAGCATTTTGCATCTTTGGTAAATGTTTTCTTCAGAATGTTTCTTCAGAACATTTGAAATTTTTTTTACGCTAAGATCTTAATATTGCTTGTCAAAATGTACTACCAAGTTCCGTAAGAGCTAACATCTAATTAGCCCAGTTACTAGCAGCTTGAGAATACCATCAAACAACGACCCAAAATTAGTCTTTTAACAAGGGAGTAAAACAGAAAAAACCTCAAAGCTTTAGAATTGAGAAAAAAGCATTTCCTTACATTTTTCAGGAGTTTCCCTTCCAATTCAATTTAAAAACAATGTTTATTGGAACAGATTCAATATATTTTGGTGTTAATCAGTTCTTACACTATTTCTTAAAATAATAATAATAATCAAGCCTGACTAGCTACCTACATGCAGAACAGACAAGTAGAACTCCTGTCCCCTTCATTCTTCTCTGTAACTAGTGGAGCATAAGTACAAAAATCAAAAAATGAACAGTGAGCAGAGAACTGAAGTTGAGTAATTAATTCTGATGAAATTATGCAACTATTGGGTGGGATGTTCAACCAATCATTGCAAAAATCTAAGCAATTAAGAAGTTTGTTTTTATGACAAGCATGCCTTTTTTTTCAGAGTAAGGGGATTACAGCAGAGCCCATTTCTACCTTTACTTATTTTGTTTTCTTACAGAGGTGATCCATTAACTAACTCAGAATTACGGCGCCCTGACGTTACTAGATGAGTGATTTAAAATAAAGGTGCTTGCCCATAGCCACACATTACATGTAAGGGCAGAATGAAACAATGGCATAGGAACACACACACAGATACTGTAGATCCTAAATTATTCATGACCTATTTAATACAAAATAGTCTGAGAAAATTAATTCCAGTAAGAAAGAAACAACATTTTAAAGACACCCCTACAAACCATATTTAGCAGTTGCAAATAATTACGATATAAAACTAAAGATGGAAAAAAAGTATTTAATCAGTTCCTAATTAGATAAGTATGCCAGATACCACAAAGGATGGCACTACTTCAGCGAAAAAAAGCCAACATTCAACACACTGAAGAAAACAAGAAAAGCATTTGACATCAATTAATTTCAAACAATAATTTGGTATTTCAAGTAATGTTTTGTACACTTACAATAGCCATTTTAGGTCTGAAATTATTTGTAACCTAGAAAAACCTAATTGTAAATCCTAAACAGCACTGCAGCTGTGTACTTTCAGTCTCTCTCCCTTCCATATGCACTAAAGCAGCCCATTTTTGCTGTTATTCTCATTTAGAACTTTAAGGCTCTAAAAACTATTCTGATGAGATTACACAGAATATGTTTGCTATTTTCACAGCCTGAGCTATAACAAGAAAAACGTTTTTATCACAGAAAAAGAAGGAAAAGATCTTTAGAACAACAGTAGCTGTTACAAACACTGACAAACTCCATCTTCAGCATAATAAAGATTACTGGGATTCTCTTTAGGAAAGCTCAGTCGCAAAACTGTAACAATTAGGCTTAATATAGTTCAAAGCCAAATTATGGCAGCCGTACATGCCACAACAAAGAACATTAAGTACACAATTTAACTACAACCAAACTCCCAAATTTCTGTTTTACAGCAAATACTCGGAACACTGAATATATCCCAGTGCTGCTCTTACCTTTCTTCGCAGCGTCTGTTCTCCGTCTTGCTGGCGACACCAGATCCTTTACAATTTGTAGCACTTGAATCATTGCTTGTTAGCAAGATCAATGATACTAGACCCTCTTCTAAAATTCCAACAGGTTTCATTCATTACTACATGTTATTACATGGCTGCCTTCGGTATGTTCAAGCAAAACTGATGCAGGAACAACTCATCTACCTTCACAGGAAGATTTCTGCCTGACAACTCTACAGGCTGGGGTGATGGATTTAAAGTGACTTCAGCACAAGGAGACAAAAAACTGCATGCAGCTCTAAATGTATTTCTACAGAATATTTTAAAATTATTCACTGCAGAGAATGCATACAGATTTCTCTGAACAAAGTTTAAAGGAAATGTTCACACCACAAACTAACTAAAGAAAACACTACTTGAAATGAATGCTGGCATATGCAACATACTCCCCTAAGCTCAGTATCTAAGAAGCATGCCTGCATCCTCTTTTAAAGTCTGTTTCAATTCATGAAATTTCATATAATGCTTTAAGAGAGCTACCAGTGCAGTGTAAAGCCAGCATCAGAACTCCTCAAAGAATTAAAATTAAATCTAGCTTGTTAAACCCATTCAGACACAAGCAAGCACTTGCTAAAGAGATTCATTAGGTTCCTTTTCTCCCCCCTTGAACACACACCTCTGACACCCTTGTACGTGACAGGAATTCTTGCACACTTGCACACCGGGAGACAGGCTGGAAATCCTGGGAGTATTTCAGGCATCCTCTCTCCCACCACCAGAGGACCATAAAACTATTTCAGCTAAGATATTATCATTACTTCTGTCAGGTAATTTTAAACAGAAAAATTGCAGTATGTGCCCCGCAACATTTTTAACACCATTTGGAAAACATTAAAGGCACTTCAGAAGTGCCTTCTGTCAAAGCCTCTGAAGAGCTAACAAAAAAAAAGTAATGAAAAATTAAGTTGTATATGATCACGTTAAGTAACTGTCTGCCTTGAAGAGGCTCTGTGAATGCTTTAGGAAACTAAATTGCTACACAGCATTGCGAGGCCTTGACTACACAAAGAAAGTGAATTAGGAAGCCAACTACATTTTCCAAAACCCATAACATTAAACAAACCACAGACCACAACTGAGACACAGCAAGATGTATTCTCTGGCCTTTAAACCTTCTGTTCCCTTTGCTTAAGTGTTAGATGGTGGGGGGGGCGGAGGGGAGGTCATCTCTTTCCATTTCCAGCTGCTGATCACAAGCGTTTCAGATTTTCGATTTGCTAGCATGTTTATCCACATGCATTTTAGTCTCCTGAAACACACACAGCATAGGCACAAGAAACTATTTCTATTATGTCAGGCTTATTTACAGCCTGACCATTAATCTCTCTCTGCTAGAAGTAATAGCAACTCAAAGTACTATCATATTTAGTTTGGCAAAAGAAAGACAAGTAAAATCATTCTCTCTGACCAGCTGACCAATTTCTTCTCCCATCCTGCAAATATTCAAGCGTCCACTCAATAGGAAGCTTGCAGACATACTGTGCAACTTTAACTTATCTCTTCTTGAAAAAGGATTCTTCAAACCATTAGAAACAGAATTCTCAACTTCCTATATTAAGAATAATTTCTAACTCCTGTATCTAAATTTAAATTCCTGGTTTCAGCAAATGAAAATATATATATGTAGAGAGGTAAGGCAAAGATTACCATAAACAGATGTTTCCACAACAACTGTAATTTCAAAACATTGAAATAACAAGTATGCAACGTTGTCTGCTGAAGTTTACCTGAAAGTCCTTTACTTAACCCAGTCCTCAAAATTCTTCCTGCAAGAACTTTCCCACCATTATCTTGCCATGATGTGTTCTTACTTTATTTAGTTAACTTACCAAACAACTTGTCTTCAAGTTAAAGATAAAAACTCAAAGGAAAAGCATTACTTACAGCTACATTACATTGCAAATTTCCTCTGAAAAGCTGGCTTTTAAGTTTACGGTTCACAGATGAACACAACTACCTTTACAGCACTACTAAACTTTTGATGGTCCTTACATAAACCTATTACAGATAGATAAAAGAAAAAAATAAAAGCAGCAACAACAAAAAAAGGAAGTAGGATTGACTAAAATCTTCAGTAATAACATCTACTTAACCAACTAAAACACAAATATACCTTGCAAACCCTGAAGCTGATTTTTAACTGAACTAGATGATCTCATTTCTACAGCAAGTTTCTCAAGTGTCAGAGTAAGGAGAGGACAGTGGACTGACAAAGTAACAGCAGAGAAAGGGGAGCAGAGGAAGAGAGAAAGGAATATAAGACATGCTTTTTACTCGCTTTTGTGTCAAAATTACTTTGACAAAGAAATAGGGCACTTCAATAGCTAGGAATTAACACCCAGGAAAGCCGACTCCTCTTCTTCAAAACTATCCCTTGTCCTGCTGGTGACAAAGATGATTAACTGGAAAAGGACTCAGATGATTTGCAGGTCTAGTAGACTATGGTGAAAACACAAAACCAGTAACTACTAAAGTCTGCAGAATAGCCATGGGCTTTCATCCCATAGTCACCAGTATCTCTCTCTCCCCAATAGCAAATGGTAGGTTGAAGCCTGCTCCGAGCTTGTAAGAGCTTCTGAACTCAAGAAGTTCAGAACTAGAAATTATTTTCACACACGCCTGCCTCCCTTGACATGAAATAATCTCAAAAAATGGCATGCACAGTAGTTACTCTCTCTTGTTTATTACGGAAATTGTCATGTAGAAAGAAACTGAAAACAACCACTCCAAAGCTTTAAAACTAATTTAGGAAAATGTAAACAAGTTTACTAAACATCCTGTGTGCAATGTAAAAAAAGAAAATGGTCCAAGTCTGAAGCAGGGCCATGGTGTTTATGATAAATAACAAACTTAGACAAATCACTCGAATTTGAAGAATTACACAATAAGTTCTGTGGCTGCTACTTCTCTTCCCTCAAATCAATTTATACACCTACCAAGACAGTAACATTAAACCTGCTTTAAAGAAGTGGCAATACCAAAAAGACTTCAAGAAATAAAACACACTAACTAGTTAAATCATGTAATTTCGTTCATTACTTATGAGTGAGAACTTGGTTATAGTTCACTCTGATTCATGAAACTTATCTGATACTTCCATACAAGCTGCCACTACAACTGCCACCCCCCAAACCACATCCCAACAAAACAGTGAGCAAGAACATTCACAAAGTCCACAGCAGTTCTGACACAGATACACATGGTAACCCAAAAAGTAACTGTGTCATAAATTTCGTGTAACAATTTAAGTAGATTCTGTTTGAAAAGAAAAGTAGTTACATATTCAGTGCTTATCACTTGACTTTCTGCTAAGCATTTTTCATCTTTGACAGCTAGTTTACTAAGCAGTATGGGCTTGATGATGCTCTTGTATTTTGCTTCTCTTCCCTAACTTCAGTACTGTAGGGAATACAGAAATCGTGCACATGTTATCAACCTGATGAAATATACTGGTATGAGAAGGAGCAGTTAACCAGAATGGGATTTTATGGATCACAGTGTACAGCCCTTGACCTGTCCTAACCATAATGAAAAGATTTACCTGCATCCTTGTTGATCAGCTATCATCACTCCAAATTAAAAATGCTTCCATTAACATAATTATAATTAACCAGTCTTTGAAAGCAGTTCTTTTTCATAATGCACACTGCCAGGAGGTAACATATTTACAGCACAAAAGATGCTGCAAAAGTATGGCTCAGCAGGTATTTGTCAATGGAATTTGCCAAGTGGAAAAGAAGCAGGGGGAGAAAAAAAAAATATCAGAATTTGTTTGTGTAGAACTTCACCGTTTCTCTTGCACTCCCTTCTTATAATCTCTAATGGTTATGTATTCACGGTATTCTGTCCAAGCTTTTAAAAAAACATCAAGAACCATCAAGGTAATACCAGGCAGCACTGCAGCCACCCAAAACAGTGCCTGCTTGTTGCGCCCTCATCTACAGAAAGATGTACAAGCTACTAATAAAAGAAAACCCTAAAATGGCTTGAGGGCATTCATCCATATGAACAATAGGGCTGCACACATTTTACTCAAGAGGCAAAGTTACTGTGACCGTTCTTTTTCCATCTCAATCAACCTGAACAGTCTAGAATTCAGACTGCATACAAATTATTGCACCACATCTTTGCAGAAACCTGTGCAGATGTGTCTTCATAATCCTACATTATGCTCCCCGTTGCCAGAATTATTTATGTCCTTTTCCCTACCTGGTAGGCGCTAAACATGTTTAAGATACCAAGCTTTCAGGCCTGACACACGCAAAGAAACTGACAGCCCATAACACAATGGCCGGCAAGGTACTAGCCTGAGGTCCAGTCCTGTTGCTACCTGTTGCAATGGAAGCACGATCAAGCTTTTAGTCTCACCACCATCTAGAAAGCCAATAAACACACACAACACACTCCTGGTTGCTCTTTCACAGAACTACAGAGAGTCTGATGTTACAGACAGGAGATGGGGATTTACAGGACCCAAGGTCCATTTGCTCTTTGGACCCTTCTTTCTACATCTACAAGTGCAAAACACAGAGAGTGCTTCAACATGTTATGAATAGTCCTACTGATTTTGTAACAAGGGCTATAAAAAGTACTACCAAAAGCAAGGCTTGCTGCTCTTAATGACCAGTCTCAATGTTTGCCTTAAACGCTGCAGTTTCAGAAACCACACATGACAACTGATTCACCTTCCCTCCCATCTTAGCAAAGGGGCTCAGAAAATGAAGATTTTCTTATCAGGAACAACTATTTCATAAACAGGACAAAAGTTTTCAACAACATATTGGTTTAAAGGATTGAGGAAATACAAGTAAGGCACATTATCTGGGAAAAGATTCTTTAAATAGCAAATAGAAGGAACAGCATATTGCAAAAACGTTTGCACCATGAGTTCACACTAAAACCTGCTGATTTCCTGGAAAAAAAACAAAAAAAAAAAAAACAAAAAAAAAAAAAAAAACACACAAACAACCACACATAAATTCAGATAAGGTCTACCTAGCAGCTAAGTCCTGGCAACACCTTAAGTACCAATAGAAACATTTTGTTTTATGACACTCCTCTGACTTTTTCTGTCACAATTAGTCTTCAAATTAGTATCTCAAAATAAATAAGCACTAAGCTCTAAGACAGGCAATGTATCATGATACAAATTATTACTAAAGCAGCTACAAAGTAGGTTATCCTTTCTCACTAATATTTTGAAATAAATTTCCAACCTATGAGCTGAATCCCTCAGTATTTTCTACAGGTTACTCTTTGGCAGTAATGTACTAAAGGGAACCATTAAAAAGAAAAAGAAGGGGGGGAAAAAACAAACAAACAAACACCCACAACCCAAAACCCAGAAACCTAATGCACTCAAGAATTCATATGTGGAATTCTGGTAGCCTTTCCTGTGAAAATGTTTGCACCAGTGAGATGACCCCTTTTATTACTCAATGCACTCATTTTTCGAAGAGGACTACTTCTAGCTATGCATTTTGCAAAGCATGCATAAGAATAAATAAATACCCTCAGAGTCTTCTGAAAGGTCCTACATAGTTAGTAAAACTGCTTAATCCACAGAAAATGTATTCACTTAGGAATATTTTTTGTTCTTAATTTTTAGCACTTACCACTACTGTGTCAAAGCATAACATGTGGCTGCAATTTTTAAAACAAACTGATGTGGACAAAACACATCTTCTTGGAAAGTAACTTGACCTAAACACTGGAGAAGTAATAATTGTAACAGATAGCTATCTGTACACTGATCGACCAGGATGAGAGGCATTAGCTCACTTTTTTTTAAAGCTTTTTATTTCTACTTTAAACATACAAGAAAGCTATTCATTAAAATCAGGATAATGATGGAGAACATCAGTAAATGGTCAATAAAATTAATTCCACCTGTTCCAGCCAAAAAACTTTTGAACCCCAAAAAAAGAAAAACAAATGCTAAAAACAGGAAAGGGGGAAGACAGAAAAACTATGTTCAGCAGACATTACTGCACACAGTGAAAGAAATCACTGCACAGCACTCCTAATGTCCTTCTTACCCAATTCACAGTATTTTTTACCCCCTTAGCTCTTGCTACAACACTTTCTGCAAGCGGATCTGGATTATAACAAGATAGACTGCAACTTTCCCAGAGAGCCACAATGAAACCAAGGGAACTGCCCATGTTCCTTTTATCATCCTCCTACTAAGACACCAGACATCAATGGAGATCGGTATCAAAGTTTGTTTTCAAATACGCCTTATACACTCTACCAAAACAAACAAACAAACCAACCACAAAAAACCCCAACAAAATTATGCATGTATATATAGGGTTTTTTTCCTCCCAATAAATGTGTTTTATACCTATTTTATACCTATTACCTTAATGAGTAAAGTAAGGGCACTTTGCTCATGTATTTACTGTCTTTGCTCATATATTTAATGCAAATCAGATTTAGATACACAAGTGCATCTAAACTACACAGTTTAGCAGGCTTCTAAAAGCTGTTAGATATTTAACCTGTAAAGACTTATCAAAAGGGATAGCCTTGACTCCAAAGCAGAAGTCCTTGATTCAGCACAGAAGTACTTAACGTCTTTTGGAACTATGTGATTAGGACTGTGTTAAACAAGCTACATATATGTTATGATAAGGAGCAAATACAGAACCACAGATTCTCATTACGGATCTGCAAATTTATCCTATTTCTGTCTCCTCTCCCTCACACCATGCCCTTCAGAGGGCAAAAGGCCACTTTATAAGGCACATTAGCCAGTAAATAAAGGAACTGCCAACAAAGTAAACGGCATATTCCCCCCAAAAAATGGTGTATCTAAGCAGCTCATTTAAATATGTCAAAAAGTAAGGTGTGTTTTCTTAAAACATGAGGAAGAAATAGTGTTAGCACAAGATCTCATCCCAGTGAATGCACACACGCCACCACGCCACAGAATGTCTGTCTCCCTCATACTGCAGTACAAATCTTGATAATAGTTATAGCTGCAAATGATATTTTGAGAAAAAAAATCCATGCTAGGAGTCCCAAAAAGAAACCAAACATTTATGAAGTTGTAATTACGCCAACAGAATGTTTTAAAAGATTTTTCCAAACAATATACTGTATTTCCTGCATATGCAGTGTTCCAAACGGAATATGCAGCTATTTTGCATTTCCTGGATCTGGGTGACGGCTGCAGTATTAATTCACAGATGTATTTTCAAGCTAAAGAATATTATTAAACATTCCATCAAATGTAAGCATACAGAAAGAAGCCATACTACTCATTAAAAGACTTTTTCTTATTTTTGCAATATTAACAAAAAACCCTATTACTCTTATGTGTCAATACTGATGTCAAAGTAAATTCATTTAATTTCTCAAAGACTGAATTGAATGCACAGTTTTATCAGAGAGAAAAAAGATAAAAACTTTGCTTTTCATTTAAACCTGTACTTGGTTTCCTGTTGAAAATGGTATTAGTAAGATTAATAATCTCTTACCTCATTGAAACAAAGAAAAACTACAAAACCTTATTAGTCCACCACAAAATACACAGTACTTTTATTAAGCCCATGTATTTGCAGGCTTAATTTGTGTAGCAAATAATCTACAGTATGGCTTTCTACAACAACAACCAAAAAATTTTAAACCAAGTTTTTGAACACATCACTAAAAGGTATCTGTTCCCACAATTTTAGCTTACCTATTGATAAAAAAGCTCTTATACAGACACACGTTAGGGAAGAAAGAATTTAGCACTTCAAAAGTAACTGAACAAAATTAGCTTGAAGGTCACACAGACCAGAATTGATCCACCCTCCTTTGGAAGGAAACATAACTGGGTCTGTTTGCTTATCACAGTTGTGTTCCAATGTGAGACAACTGGTCACTTTCAGATTTCACTCCTGCTCTCCTTTTACATTCACTCAGAAAACGCAGTCTTTTAAAACATATTTTAAATAACATATTTAAAAAAATCCAAGCTTAGTATTTGAATATGACAATCACATCCACCATGACTACTTAAGTTTAATGCTAGAGTTATATTTGAGATGTGTATTCTTGTTAAGTGGCTGGTTATGGCTATCTTTATGGTCATCTCCATTTTGCTTCTGTTCTTATAAACAGATTTATTTAGTAGCATGCTGTAACTAGGACATCACACCTGCTTCACATCCGGTCCTATTTCCCATACAGCATATACATGCCTCAGCTACTAACAAAGAGTTCTCCTATTCCCTCATCAATGAAAAAATGGGGAAAACACCTGGGCATCTTAGCAACACTGCTTGCAGGTAAACTATGTGAGATGGAGGCAGGAAGCAGTAGTGTGAAACAGGCTTCTTTACTCAGCTTCACTTTAAGACAACCAAACTATCCAAATGAAGAACATCTTATCTACCTATTACAAGACCAAAGATAGAGGAATGCACACGCCCTAGTGACTGTCCCGATTTTGGCAGACTGTAGTGCATTTACTGTTCTCCATGCTCTCCCTGTAGCTGTAGGGAACTTAAAATCATTCCAAGTTTCAGCAAACAGTTGCCCGTGGTCCAGACAAGAAGGGACTGAACTGCACCACTCTGTCCTATACTACAGTCAGGCATTGTAATCCACTACTTTAACTACCAGTGGTACAACACCCGTGCTAAAGGACCAGGAATAAAAAGTGTCATCATCCTCCATTTGCAGCAGATTTATCCTTGAACTTGTTCTGTTAAGTTTCACTGGACAACACACAGGTAACCTGGCCTTGCTACACCACCTTGTAGGACCAGTGAATATACAGCATTAAACAAAACCGTAAGTTAAAAGTTAGTTCTCCAAAAGGGATGTTCCACTTAATGACTGATGCATTAAAACAAACCCCCCAAAAACCCTCACAACACCCAAAATCCTTACAGTGAGTTTCACATAAATGTTTGTTTGAATGTATTGGGAGTAAATAAATATTGAAATTTCACTAAAAGTGACTCATTAGCCTTTGCCCTAAAAAAATGTATTAACTGTGTGGTAGGAAAGTAAAGTAAAAACTACAGACATTTTGGTCACTGCTTCCGGCATAGAAAAGAGCTGGGGGGGCAGGGGAGGAAGTGGGAAGGAAACCAAAAGGAAAACTGACACTTTTCGGTTTGTACCTAATCTTTTCAAGGCCAACTACAAACCTATTTTTTCCTCTCCCATCCTCCGAGATCAACCTCAGTGTCCTTCAAACACTCTTACAGTCTTACAACTAGCTGTAACTGGAGGAAGGGAAAAAAAATAAGCTAAAAGCCTGTCTAAAAGCCTGCCTAGTTTTCACAACCAGATGTCAAGTATATGAAATATAACTGCTCTGAAGTGTGCATGGCAAGCAGGGTCTGTAGAACAGCCTGGACACAAAGTATAGCTGTAACACAGCATCACTCAGAACAGAAAGCTGCAGCTGACAAGTGTCACCTCCAAAAAGTAAGTCTGGGGGAGGGCAGGGAAAGATGGTTATGTTAAATGTTTTTACAACTCTGGAATAGTAGCATCACAACATAAAACTCATATAATGCTGTAGAAAATTCTGCTGAAAAGAAAAATTTTAAAAAAGGAAAAAGCTTACACTGAATGTAATAGAACACATTCTTGTGAGACACTTACTTCCCTATGTCTCTAAATTCTGGGAAGTCTAACTCCTCAAAAGAGCTCCAAGTGAGCCTTTCAGCACTCTACCATGGAATTAGGCAGATTTTCAAAGAGCTTTTCAAGGGTAAAACAGAAAGACTGCATTCAAGAATCCTCTCCTATGGCAAACCAAAGTGCTTTATTAAAACAAAGTGCCCTTTTATATTAGCAAACTATTAGATTAATGACTGCACTGGCAAAAAGCACTGCAGACTCTACAGCACATCAGTATGCCTTCCATTCCAGAGAATAATTATGATACACAAAATAACACAGGGGGGAAGGAGAAAAAAAAAAAAAGGGGGGGGGGGGGGGGGGGAAGAGAAGAGAAGGGCAGAAAAAGAAACCACAACACACCGACTTCCCAAACTAGTCCTACACAGCTTTTTGCTCACTTCAGACATTTTGAGCAGAATAGGTAAAGGTTTACCATTAGTCTTGTAAAACATTCCAGTGCTATCTTGCCAATGTCCCACTTAATTTTAAGAATTAAAATATCTTAAATTATAGGGGGCGTTTTTTTAATAAGAGATTAAACAAACCTTATAATCAGACAGGGTATCTCCTAAGTGCAGCTACTTTGTTTACACAAACATCTGCAACCATCCTTTAAACACTGAAAGGACAACAGATCAGATAGTTTAAGTAAGGAAAAAACCTTTAAACAAACATGGAACCAGTAATCTTGCTGCAATTACTTGCATAACTCCACTTACAGCAACAACCCCAAGTATTTTCCATCTGTGCCACAAATCAAAGAAGTTGTTTACTATCAAAAACTGGGTAAATAACGTCAGAGTAATTTCACTTGAAACACGGTCAATTTAGCTTAAAATAACTGCACATCTTCTAAATCAGGTGGGGTTTTTTCTTGGATATGAACATAAATAATGTAACAAGATCAGGCTGTAGCCCGTATATTTTTCTTATCTGTGATAAAATTACACTAATGAGCACCAATAGCTTCACTTTTTCAACCCAGTGGTGCATATTACTCAATCATTTGTACAGAAAGGGAGAATAACATGACTCACAACAGGCAGGGAAAGTCCTCTAAATACTTCACTGAGCCCTGTTGTTGGAAAACTACTTCATCCCATTTCTAATCCTTCATCTGACTCAGCTGCTGTTTTGTGAATTCTCTAATTCAATAGGAAACTATAACATCACTAGAGAGCTTAATACTGCAGCCTCTAGAAAGTCCTCCCTTGCAGTAACTACAACATTGTCCCGTATCTACACAGCGCCTTACACAAAGGGGGGGTTGCCTGCCCAAACCTCTATATTTACAGCTCTTGCTTTTCATCTGTATTTCAGCTGTGAGTTTCCGCATCCTTCCCCCTTTGGGATGTACTTGAACACCACCCTCAACTTATCACAGGATGAATAGGATCCCAGAAATATGAATTGCTTACATAGTGGTGGATACTTGATACTCACTCCAGAGAACAAGGTTACAGTGTTCTTTTGCTACTTACTCTTTCTGCTGAAGTACCAAAGACCTACAATAAAGGCATTATTGTGCCATGTTCTATACAAACCAGTACAGAGATAGGCCCAAAGACTAAGATTTAAAAAAAAAAAAAAACTGTAACAGGAGAATATTATTATGCCAAAGGCATGTACTTCTGTGTATGCCAATAAGTTGTAAGAATTCAGCAGTCTTGACTGGCCATCAACTGGAACAGCGAAAGGCAGACAAGTTTAGAAAGATAACTCTCTCCCTCTACATATACACACATAAATAAAAGAACTGTTAGACATTTTATGTAAGTATATAAATCATAATATAAATAGAACATAGTTATATAAAAACTAAATACTACAAATGTAAAATAATGAGTGTCTAAATACATATGTTGTTATAAACATATCTTCTTTGCTATTTTGGATACACACACAGTGTCATAAAGTAATCTGTAAATAATCCAACCTTAATTTTCATTGCAAATGTGACAGAAAAAATGTGAAGAATAAAAGGACATATTCAGGGAGCAGTACTCATGTATACGAGACTGGTCCTCCAGTAACATTCGTAATGGTAATCTTCCTGCCACAACTTTCCTGTCAGTTCAAAACTAACAACAGTTTCCCACCAGTGCCAACATCTTGGTTTACAAACAGAAATTACATTGGTTTAAACGCAGGTGTTGCACTAACTTATTTAGAGAAGCCACATCAATCTGACCATCAGTTTAAATCCACAGGGAAGAAGCCCAATCTGAAAAAAGATAGCTTTGAAGTTCCCTTTATGGCAGAAAAAAACTTTTAAAAATACAACAATTTCTTAAATATACAATAAATGTATTTGAAATACATGCAAAGAGGTTCAATAATGTATAGTAAAGCTAATTTTTTAAACTAATTTAAATGAAATAGTAAATACTACACAATACCTGTTTGTTGACAAAGCCTTATAGAAAGTGAGACCACTGAACTTCAAAGTACCACCCAGAAGCAGAGTTTCTGAATGTGATAAATAAATTCTTGGTGGCTGCAACCTCCTGCAATGCTTAAGAAAAGCAAGTGACTTCACTTCAGTCTATGGAGATTGAAGACTTATTTTGTTCACTTATAAAGGTGACAGAACAAAACTCAAAAATATTTGTTATCATCTTCAAACTGAAAATAAATTCTAAGTCCAAGGAAAGTCCCAACTTACCAGTCCTAAATATCCCAAAGTGATCAAAAATAAAGACAGGATTATGAAAGAAAAAAACCCAAACCTGTAAAAAGTCTGTTTAAATAATGAATTTCAAAAAGCTTTCAAAAGCTTTATGTTCTGATAAATTTACAGCTGTACTAGCAGCAAAAAAAAAAAGTCACAAGCTCTAAGAAGTTGCATCATTATGTCAATTGATTAAATAAAAAAATCCATCATCATAAAATGAGAATATTAAGAAAAGTAAGTTTCTACTAACATGCCTAAATTTCCTCCAAGGTCATCAGTTCTGTGCATGTCAAGTATTTGGGATTATATTTTATTACTACTAATGTAAACTCTGTATTTAGAGGAGCAGTTTAATTAAAGCATTGGTGAGAAAGTGGGTCATCTAACATCTGATTAGCCCCCTGGAGATGCCTCTCCTCACTTAGTTTAGAGGAAGCCTAAGATTACTACATTCCTTAAACTATAGTTCCACACACACTTCAAACAAGGGAAAAACAGCATTACCACTGGAAAGGACAGTTTCACCCACCAACCACTTATTCTCACCCCTGAGCTTCTCTCCCTGCGCTACAGCAGTACAACCATCCATGCAGCTATGTAGTAAACAGCTCGGGGAGCCCACCCAATTCAAATCAACCTCATGAAAGCTCCTACAATAAGGAAGAATGAAGGGATTCAGACAGGGAAAGGACACCACCCCCTCTATTGGCAAGGGCAACGTTTTAAGGGGGTCATGAAATTTTAAACACCCTCAGTTCAGCCTTGGCTCCTACAGGACAGACATTTCTAATGACACTCAACTTCACTCAAAGCTTTTCCACAAGTCCATACAAGTTTCTGCAACTTATTAAAACGCAGACTGAGAGGCCAGAGTTAAGTCAAAAAACTCCATTCAGCGCACTTACTGATAGTATCCCTCGAGTACTAACTGCACCACACTGAGGGGACAGCCAACAGATACAGCATTAACTAGCAGTATCTGAAGAAAAAGAAGAGAATTATGACAACATAGAAGAGTACTGTGAAGTGAAGCAAGAGAGTAAGCACTTCTCCTGAATGCTAGGTTCAGGGGCCAAACAACTCTGTATACATGCAATTTTCATACTTCCATCCTACCACTACAAACAGTTACTACACTATGACTTCTGATCCAAGTGCTCATGTGTCACTACAGTTGCACACAGTGGTAACTTCCCCTGGCAGATTCAAGAAAAAGACAGAGCAAACAAAAGAAATAACAACATTATCAATGAAGTGATTTTCATGGGGTCGTTAATATACAGTAGCTTGCTATTGTACATACCTTGTGGGTTTCGTTCTTTCCCAGATTGTTGAACTGCCGGGGCAGGGGGTAGGGTGAGGGGTACTAGCATTTGACTTATTTAAATATCTTAAACGTATCCCAAGCCTCCAAACTAACCTTTTCCAGATTTGCCTTATGGCTCTGTATCCCCCTATGTCCTACAATTATCATTCAGATCTTCAGTTTTTCATAAATAATTACTATTTGAAATTTTAGTAAAGACAACCTAGGAGACAATAGCTTCTTCTATTTCTCAACTCATTGTATTTATAAAGATTAGAAGATAATTGTGCTATGAAATCAGAAGAAAAATTGTTAAACACTTCACATACTGTATCTTCAAGCTTGTATTTTATAAATGGATTTTCAAGGTTCATGGTTCAAAAATAAAACAAAAACTTTACATGTAACATAATAATCCAACATCTTTTAGTTATTCATTATTATACTTCACTATAAAGGTATTTTAGCTTACTTCTAAGCTTTCCTTCCCCAGCATGCAGTTTTAAGTATGGATCAGAACTTAGCCTTTTTCCTTTCTCTCAGCTCACTGAAAAGAAAGGACTACAAAGCCTCTTAAGCTACATACATCAGCTTTATAATTATTTGCAACACTTTACCCCAAAATACACAAAATGCACAGCCACCTCACACTTTAAGCCACAAGAAAATGTCCATTTCCCAAAATGTATTTAATGAATCATAAAATCATTTAGGTTGGAAAAGGCCTTTGAGATCATCAAGTCCAACTGCTAACCCAGGACTGCCAAGTCCATCACTAAACCACATCCTTAAGTGCCACATCTACACACTTTTTTTAAACACCTCCACGGATGGTGATTCCACCACCTCCCTGGGAAGCCTGTTCTAATGCTTCAGTACTCTTTTAGTAAAGAAATGTTTCCTAATATCCCATATAAACCTCCCCTGGTGCACTTTGAGGCAATTTCCTATTGTCCTGTCGCTTGTTATCTGGGAGAAGAGACCTACCCCCACCTGCCTACAACCTCCTTTTAGGTAGTTGTAGAGTGGAATAAGATCCCTTCCCGAGTCTCCTCCAGACTAAAACAGTTTGAACTATGAACAACTTGACTTGGTCCTCAGTTCACTACAGATTCATTCTGGCTTACAAAGAGGGGGAAAAAATTGAGCCATCCTTAATTAAACAGACCTTTCTTAGCGTAGGAAGCTTTATAGAAGCCCAGAACATAACTTTTCCTCAGTTGCAAGCACAGGAATAACACTGCATACTTGCTAAAGTATTATATCTTTATTAAGGCGGGCCTTAACATTTGTTTTAATTCCCAAGTGTCTTGCTCATGAACAGAGAAACTGACAGCCAAAACTATTTCTTTACACACACCACAAGAACTTCAAAATAAAGGAAATTTTTATTTTTTTTTCCCTAGAAATCACAGAACCCAAGTTTCTCCATGAACACAAAACTAGAAAGCCAGCTGTAACAAGAGGTCAAGACAAATAACCAACCATCAAAGAGAAGCAACCTTTAATCACACCATTGTGGTCTTGATTTGACCTGGTGAAGCAAAAAGTTTCCCACCTCATTACCAGGCCACACTGATGATTTTCAAAAATAAAATTGCATAGCATCTCTCCAAACACAAAAAATGCACCTCTACCCTCAGTCAAAACTGTGAAGAAAACCTGAAGAGATGATACTGAAGCACGAGGAAGAGCAGGTTAACTTCCCAACTGCAAGCAGTGCTAATGTTTTAGGGCACGGGAAACAAAACTAAAAGCAGAAAGACAAAGCCAGGAAAGAATTATTTTGTACAATTTATTCTGCTATCAGAATAATAATAATAATAAAACAACTGGCACTGCACCCTATACATTTAAGGGGGGGGGGGGGGGGGTATGACAACATCAGCAGCTTGTTGCAACAGTAAGTACTAACAACTAGTTTAATTGTTTGCAAACTCTGTTCATTGCAGCAGCTCAAGTAAGTTCACTGCACTGACCATCCTTCAAAGGACAAAGAACAAGAAAACTCCCAAACATGAAGAGCACAGTTTATAATCTTAAGAATTTATCATGACACTACACATTTTCTGGCAGCTATGTCAGCAGCTGGAGAAAATGCAGGTGATTAAACCAACTCTGTCTGTGGTGTAACAGTCTAGGCAAGTTACATACAGCCAGGATTTCTCTGACAAGTTATCTTTAAATACAAAATAAATCAAAATCAATCTAAGTTAACTAACATGTATACTTTTACCCACCCTTTAAGCATGAGACCTCACCATCCTATGGGGCACACAACAATGAAGTATAATTTGAAATACACATTTGTCTTATCCTTATTATTTATGAAAACAGACATTTATAAAGGCATTCCGCAGAAATAAAAGCCTCAATAGAGACTGCCTCAGTTTTAACACGTTTTCAGATTCTTTTTATTGCCCAACAACTAAAAACAACTACCACAAACAGTGGACTTTGCAATTCTGTCAATACTGGATCTTCCCCAATATTGGGGAAGTACAACAGGATCCAAGCTACTTATCTACACACCTGATAAGTATTACAAGTTATACAACAGTAGTTCACCCATTCACTTTCTAAAAAAATTTAACTGATCATTTGCTTAAAAATAAGCTTGTCTGCGCTTTTTTAAGCTAGTGAATAAGCCTGCCAAAACCCCTCAAATTGATATGAACTGCCTGTGAATAAATTTAGGACAGATATTAGGAGGATTTAATCATTTTAGGACTCCAATCCTAGAACAGGCCTTCACAAACAGCAATGGAAATATACATTGCATCAAGCATATCACAAGAAAATAGCAAGTAGGATTCTATAATGTAGCCTGCACATAACAGCATTCTAGATTTTTTAACCAAGAAGTTATTAGCCTTCTTAAGTCTGATGTTCCCACATTTTAGATGATCTTTTTAGATAGATTTTTCGGTTTAAATTACACTAGGTGATGCACAAGGTCAGAATACTAGAGACACCCATCACTTTCAACACACCTAGCTATTTTAGGTCCCCACTGATTTTGTGGATAAACTTACATGTACAGAAGTATGCAAATAAATGCATCTTTCTAAGATGAGAAATGCCTCCTAGACTGATGTATTTAGAAGACAGAAGCCTAAAACCATGCAGACCATGCCTATAGTTCAAGCTTCCCTGAAGTAAACCATAAACTTAAGAAATCCCACACGAGCTGAACATACATCTCATCTTCTCTAAACCGTATTTTCAAAAAAAAGTGGCATTGTCTGTTGTGCTTTTGCAGCCCATCACTTCACACAGACTTAAGCATCTAAGCGATCACAAGAATGTGGTGGTCTGCAAAGAAGAGACTGCATTTTGAATAATGTAACTATTAACCACCACAAAAAGTATTGCCAAAGCATTATCTTTCATTTAAATAAAGGTCTTCATTATTTCTAATATAAAGATAAACTCTGCACTCTGGAATTACGTCAGAATCTCACCAAAACCAATGGTGTTTTGTTCAAGTCATGACAGTATTTGTGTACTCAAACCAACAACATCACAGCAGCACCTTGGTGAGTCACATTTAACACAGCAACTATGATTAAAAAGGCAAAAAACCTGAATTATTTGTTATGTTTAAGACTATACATAAGGTAATGACAGCACATAAGACTGTCTATAAAACAAATGAAAATGAATATAGCAGCATTTGACAAATCAGGATATTCAGGTACTTGAATAACTGCCTGTTGAGTTGTCATCTATGCAATACAGTATATAATTTAAACGTCAGAAAGTAAACAAGTGTGAACACCACTATTAAAGAGGAAAAAAGAACTATTTTAGTATTTTTATAGAATTATATTTACACTAAGCATGAACCTTAGAGTTCAGCAATTCTCTCAGTCCTTTTTTTGGTGTAGTTTTTCCTTTGCTGGCATTTCCCTCATATACTTTTTTTCTTCCAGATGTCAAGAACAGCCATTTTTCATTTACTTGACAAGAAATTCAACCAACAATTTTCTTTACTAATTTCCTCCAAGAAAGTCAAATGGTCTTATTTTACTAACATAGGATATAATTATCCTATGAATTATATGCTCGTTCTTCAACAGATTCAGTACTTGTGTTGAAACTATGCTACACTGCAAGTACAGTTCCTGTGCATATGAAGTTATATACTTATTTCTGTATGATGTAAGGCTAGGCAATGTTGCTGCCAAGAATTACATTAAAAAGCCTCACATCCACAAAACTTATGAAAGACCTTTAAATACTCAAAACAGTTTGCTAGAAAGATATTATCTTACCCATCAGATATAGGCTAAAACAAAACTTCTGGCGTCTTTCATCTGTTTTTTCCACCAAAACAGATCTTAAGCCCCAGTTTTCTATGGCTCAGATCTTTCCATCACATGCCAAAATTCCTTTGGGATCAGACCTCTATACTGGAATATGAGTAATATATTTATTTTTCCCTATAAAATGAAGTCCATTCATTTTATGTTGGATTTTTACCAGGTATTTAAATTTGTTGGATGGTCACATATTTTGGAACTCTTAGTAAACCCAAGACATTTTCCGCTCAGAGTTACATGTTTTATTTATACTGAAAAAGACAAACTTCAGCTTGTTACAGAATTCACCTTCTTGGAAATGACAACAGACTAGCAACACAGAAGTCGTACAGAACACACATTGATCAAAAATTTGCAGATTAAGAACACCATCTGCCAAATCTCAGGTTTATTTTGTCATTTTTAAAGGACTAAAGAGACAAAACTCAATATGAATGTTTTTAAAGGAAAAAACACCTTCCAAAACCCACTAAAGAAGGACATTTCTTCTAAGCTGCAAACTGAAGGTTTCTTTTTTCCCTTAAAGAAAGAAATCTACTTACTCATGACTGGAAACTTCTTTGCATATAATCCAAGACAGGTCTTGAAGCAAGGTATCTTGTTGGAGAAGGTTTCTCAGAGGTATACATGTCCTGATGAAGATAAAAAATAAAGAAACAAGTAATTTTTTCCAACTTCAAATAACCAGAATAAATGTTTATAAACTGTCTTTCCTACTATCTTTTCATCCTCCTTGTTAGAAAAAGGAACATGAAGATGTATTTTTTATGAATGCAGAAATTTACTGCTTAAGGATCTATTCTGAATTTTATCAACTCAAAAATCTGTGTTTTCTTCTAACAGTCATATTAAAAACTTGTGTGCATATACTAGTTCAAAAAATATAACTGGATCCAAAAGATAAGAAATGTTCTTAAGTACAAGACTACAGTATAGATATAGTAAATGAAAATACCGTCAAAATAGTATTTTCCTTCAGCAACCTCAGCTAGCAAGAAGATGCACTACAAACATAATCTTCAAAACCCAAGAAATACAAACAAGTTTACTAAATAAGTCTGGGTTGGCATTAGCACCCAACACTTCCTCCTCAGAAATAAAATCTGAAAAAGTTGCCATTTCTAGCAACTGTAACCATCACATCAGTCAATTCATAATCAAAATGAAAAAAAGATACCCAAGTAGGGCAGATATGGATTCACTAACAATACACCTGGCTCTCCTCAAAGCACAATACAGAGGACTAAATCTCCAACAGTGACAGCAGAGTAGGTACATTTTGGAAAACTTACTACATAATCTCTATCCTGCTGCTAAAATCAAGTTTATATAACTCTGACAGAACAGTTAAATGAAAGTAAATACACCTCACAGCTGAGATGAAAAGAAAAAAACAAACATGTCTATTAAGCTATAAAGAGTTTTCCTCTAATACCTGCACAAATAGAATTTCTGTGAATTAAGGAATATTAGGCAATTTAGGTCCTCTCTTCAGCACCAATTAGAACTTGCTGAACCTGACCACCTGTGCTAATCCAGCCAGATAGTATCTTGTGCTGACTCGGATTTCAAGCCTCAACTCTCCTGATCTCTTAATGTTTTTTTTAAAAATG
This sequence comes from Falco naumanni, assembly GCF_017639655.2. Taxonomy (NCBI): domain Eukaryota; kingdom Metazoa; phylum Chordata; class Aves; order Falconiformes; family Falconidae; genus Falco; species Falco naumanni. The sequence goes on from NC_054058.1 coordinate 66,560,537, forward strand.
TAAATAAATACAAAAAGACAAAAGAAGAGATCAAACTTTATCTCAAGTGTGACTTCGCATAACATTTATAGAATTATAGCATGTGGCAAAGTAGTAGAGAAACTATCACAGGACTGAAGTCACATCACAAGGCGGCTCCTGTATCGATTGCTAAACCCAGTTTTTAAAAAAAATAAACAAACCAAAACCACAACAAACAACCCCCCCAAAAAAACCACCATAAAACAGCCAAACAAACAAAAAAAAAAAACCCCACAGACCACAAAAAAATCCAACTGCCAAAAGGAAGCCTTCAGTAATGATGCAGACTGAAAATTACAACCAGTTTCTTTTGCATTGAAAAGTAATGTAAGGAAGAGGCTTCAAAGGGGAATAAAATGGTATCATGCTGAAAAAATATGTATGCAAACATTGTAAAAAACCCACAGATGAACACAAAGCCATGAGATGGTGCCATCACTGAAGAAAAACAGTTTGAATTGCAGGTCCTGTCAATTCTCTGTGAATGGCTGCTAAATTAAATAGTTAAGCTCACACAGACTAATCAAAAAATACCGTCTGGTTAAAAAGACTACACTTCTAATGATACATATCAGCTTCCTTTTGATTCCTGATGTCAAAATTAGCAAATATAACTTCTACGACATTATTTACTGGACCAATTACAGCTATTATGTTAGGAACATACGAGTCATACAGACAGCCCTCAAACCAGGTTCAAAGCACTTTTGACCAGAGCTCCATACTACCTTTGGGCCCAAATTGTTCTTCAATCTTATGGACAGTCAACTGGAAGACTGAAGTTTCCCATTCAACTTGATTCTCCAAAGGTATAGTCTCACCTTAGTTTTGTAAACAAGACTAACAATACTTTGCCTCAGAGACATCATGTTACATGACATTTTATTGTGTGTATGTACAGGAAAAGGCTGTTCACTAGGAAAAAACAAAACACCAGTTCTGAAAACCACTTAAGGCTAATAATAGCATAATTATGCACCATATCGTTTATGAAAATCTAGTCACGTAACACTAAGGAAACAAGTAGGGGACAATGTAGCAGCTATATACTACCTAAAAACGTGTCACAACCATGACAAGTGAATGTTTCACTACACTACAGCAACATGAACTCCAACTTCCAGCTATAAAATGTTACTCCTGTCTTGCCACACCTTTGACTAGATATTTTGCTTAGCTATTGCTAGTAACTCTTTACTAGCCAATACAGACTTCTGGTTAAATTCTGTTTTTTGTACTCTGAAATAATGCTGCATATGTGCTTCATAAAGTTTCCCTTGTTCACAATGTTATCATTTTGCAGAAGACCATTTACTTGAAGTTTACTTATTTGAAAGTGCTTAACTCCCTAAAAAAGGAAAGCTTCATCTTTTATCTGTAATTTTGAGTATAGCAATAGCCAGCAGCATCGGAAAATCAGGAAAAGCCAACACTGCCAAATATCAGAAAGTCTGCTCTTCCTGTTGCATTACAATATTGACACTTTTCTTAAGGATATGTGTTAGAAACTAAATTGTTATTGCTTGGTGCTCTCAGCCAACAACCTGATTTATTTCAGTGCTTGTAGGGTTCTCTCTTGCACAGAAACACTACCAACTATTACACAACAGAGAAAGAAAGACTATTACTTGTTAAGTGTCTTGCTGAAAGATACCGTCTCGGAAAACTTTTTATTCAAAGTAGTACTTGACAGCCTTTATGCTTTCCCTTGCAATTAGCGAGGCTATAAAAAAAAAACCCACACACATACCTTTGCTCCTTCTCTTTTCCTGAAGAGCTAACCCTTGTATTCCATCCAGTATTTCCTCTACTAACACACACCTACTAGTCCCTGGTGGTTTCACCTTCAGTAATTGTGAAACTATTAGCATTTCAATTTAGATTTGAAAGAAATACCTGAAGTGAGAGAAGCTCTTTAGAACTTCAAATTCAAGCACACTAATAATACATTCAACTATCTGCTTCCACACCCAGATCCAGGTCTCTTTTTTTACCCAATACTCTGTTTCAGGATAATTAATATGAGCCAGATTGCACGAGAATTGCAACATACTATAAGTCTATGCACTATGACTCTACTCAAAGAAAAAATACTTTCCTTTAAGTTGGCAATTAAAGATTCAGGTCTAGCCTGTGTGTATGCTATTGTACTACCTGTTTAACTTAGATGCCAAGGAGTTAACACAAAGACTTTATACCCCCAATTCCCAAAAACCAGAAATCACAGGAACAGCATCCAACTGCACTGTTTAAACACACACACACAGACAAAATAGCCAGAGAGCCTGCCTGGCACAAATGAGTATTTCCTTGTCATTTACTTTCTTCTTTAAACCAAAATGTTATGCCCTCTCAAAGAAAACAGAGATTTCAGAAGCACATGTTTGAAACTTTTATAGATAGCTGGCTGGCAAAACATTAAGTCTGAAATTGCTGGTTTCCATGCTGTATAATCAGAGGGCGAAAGAACAGCTGGTTAAAAGGCAGTTCTACTAAATACTTATTTTTCACTGCATCCAAGTTGAATTAACTTCAAAGTTGTATCAGTAACAAAAAAACTGAATCAAAGTTGTAATCAGTAACAACAGAAGTTAAGAAGCAAAACTAAGGTACTTAAAAGCACAGCTATTAAGAAGAACATAATAAAAATTCCTGATATAGCATCAAGCTTCTGAGTGTCCCAGCTCAGTAAAATGCCCGTCAGCGCACACGTCAAATTCACAACAAAATAAAAACTATTACTGTTTAAGAACGTACACAAAATCATTGACTGGCCTCAGAAGAGGAAATACAAGTACAAATGAAACAAGCACAACGACACACCCTCCTTTGTTCATAGCAGGAGTATTTACACTACAAAGCGTTGAAGCAAATTGCTTTTAGTTTCAGGCGCTGCTGATTGGCCGTCGTATGTAATATACACATGCCTAGCACAGTCTGAGTTTCGACTGTCACACAGCAGCTCTAGATCGTAGGGTCCAGCTACATAAACCATAGAGAACAATTATTTAATACAATTATTCTAATTGAACGGATCGTCCACAAAATGCATTTGTTGTGAACAAGGCAGATGCGCATTCGCTTCACTCCACTGCAATTCACTGAAAGCTAAAAACTAGCTACACTCCGAGCCAGCTTGCTGTGCAGCTGCCTCCTCCAAACAGAAAACAGCACAAAGAAAGTTATTCTCAAGTGTAGGCAGGCAAACGACTGGTACAGGATTTTGGAGACAGTGTTTTAAGTCACCACTTGACTCTCGTTCAGCTGGCAGTTCAATGGCTTCGGTGCTTTCCTACAGGCGGCCGTCCACACCACAGAAAGAACCCGAAACATCTGATAACCGGCCCTTTTGCTGACAGTCCCAGCAGAGACCAAGGACTCGGGGAGGGTTATGGAGACTAAAGCCTGTTGGCAGCGCTGCCTGCGGGAAGCAGGCAAGGCTGTGGACCCTTCTGTACCACTCCATGACCCTCAGCCTGGCACTTTTCACCACATACCTGTAGTGTTACAAAAAGCTGAGGAGGGAGCAGGTACAGAAAGCAGGAGGGCCAGAAAGCCACATTAAAACAGGGTTCAGCCATCCAAACCCTCCCTGCTGCCGACACGGGTGCAGCCTCCCATCCAGAAAAAAAAGGGGGGCCCTCATAAAGGCCCCGAGGGGAATCCGACACACACACACCCCCAGCCACGCACCCCCTCCCCAGTCTCCCCTGCCTCTGCCCCATTCTGACTGCGGAGACCAAGCCCACCACAGCCCCTCACTCTCCTGAGGGAACCGGACGACTTGGGGGGAGGGGGATCCCCCCCCACCGCCGCCACACCTTACTCAAGCCTTACAATGGGACCCAGGGGCACCTCCAGCAGGGCCTCCCTCGGGCTCCCCCAGCACACGCGGCTCAGCTGCCCCCGCACGGCACCGGCCCCCCAGAGCTCTCCGCACGCTGCTGCCTTCGCCTCCCCCCGCTCCAGGAGAAATAGTAGGGACCCTCCAAACACACACCCCCCTCCGCTGGAAATGGAACAGTCTGAAGCACCCCAGTACCCTTCGGGAGCCGGCTCCCGCCTCTTCCACCTCCCCAGCCCCGCGGGTGGTGCGCGCAGCCCGAGCTCCCCCCCAGGGGAGGATGGTATTGCCCGCCTCCCCTCAGCGCGCTAGGAACCGTGTCCCACGCCGCCTGCTTCAATGGGCAGGGCCGGCGCGGCATCTCCCCACACGCCCCACCCGCGCCCCGGGAATGGAAGGGTCCAGCCGGCCACCTCGTCGCGGGGGGCCGCACAGTGGCCGGCCGCCCCGGCTCGCCCTTACCTTTGCTCAGCTTCCTCCTCCTTCCGGGGCCTCCGTCCGCCTCCTCCCCAGCGGCACTGCCCTGCTTGCTGCCCCGGGACCGGCGGCCTCCAACCAGGAAGTGCCCCGGTGTGACACCAGCGGCCGGCGCTATGGAAACCGTGCCCGCCCCCGCCCCTCCCGCGCCGGCGCCGTCCCACAGGGCTGACCCGCCGCCGCCGCCATCTTGCCCTCACAACGAGGCGCGGAGGTGTCCGGCCCCGGCGTGCTCCCTGCAACCGCCGGCGCCATCTTGGGCCAGTAACGAGGCCTCGCCGGCGGCGGGCGGCCCGCTGCCCGGGCGGCGCGGGGAGCCGTTCCTTGCTGAGGCCGGAGCTGCTCTGGCAGCCCAGCGAGGCTTGTGTGTTCGGCCCCAGGGCCAAGCCCTGCGCCCACCAACACCCAGCTTGGGCATCTGCACAGCCAGTCACCTGGGAGCCGCTGGTGGAACCCAGGCGTCAGCGCTGAGGCACCTGGCAGGAGCAGGCATCCTGTGGGGAAAGTTAAAAAAAAAGGTGGGGTGACAGACACAAAACAGGCCTTGTGCTACTCAGATTTGTCTTGGCCATTAGGCTGTGCTGCATGAGCTAGCAAGCCCCTCGTTCTGAAAACCCAGGTCTGCGTTTTTGGTTTTCTCTGGCAAACCACCAGCACTGGAAATGGGAGGGTTGAAGTACAGCTTTACGGGTGAACTTGTCAGGCTTGTGTGTGAAAATGCATACGCTGGGATAGGCAGCGTGGCTCATTCCAGCTCTGGGCTTTGTGTACACATCACAAGAGGGATGACTTTGATCCCAGCCCTACCTCTTCCTTAAGCAGAGTGCTCCCACTCCCTGTGTGCAAATTACTTGCGCATACACATTCCTGTGCTTTGCATGGGGCAGTCAACCACGTTGGAAACAAGATGGGAAGGGAGGAAGCTTAGAAATGCGCCAAACAGCTGCTTGAGACTATTAGACATCTCAAATGGCACAGCACTGTCGACCATAAGGAGTGACTTTTGTTTAAAAAGAAAACTGGTGATTAAGAGGGAATTTGGAGTAGTAATACAATATGATGTTACATTAGAAGCAAGATTAAAAAGTAGTTAAAATGTGCTACCAAAAGACATCCAATAATGATATAAAAAGAGAGCAATGCTCAGAAAATGTTTTGAGTGTTTTAAACAATCCTGTGTTTGTGTAATAATTGTATTTAAATACTTCCTATTCAAATAGTAACCAAGTAATTTAGCATAATCTACTAAAGACAAACTCTTTATAGTCGTTCCAGACAACTTGCACTATGAGTTGTAGGGCCCTCGACTTCTGATACTCGTTTTTACCAAATCTTGTAATACAAGGACATGTTGTGACAATTTGTGGAAAGCACGGCTCCATTATTCCAGGGTAGATTAAATGAGTTGAATAACGATTGACTAGTTAGCCAGAGATCAGTAAATCTTCTCCACAGATATCTCCATTTTTAATAGGCTTTCAGTCCTTGGAGTTCTCTCTCATTTTAGATGAAAAACAGCCTGAATAGTCTTACTTCTGGAAAAAACTGGAAATATCAACCCTGGCCCAGGAAATACCCATGCCAGCACATCTTACTGTCTCTGAGAATCTGGGAAATCTACATAGCCATGTATGAGCATGGTTGCATATGACATTAATTTCCTGTAGGAGAAAATGGCTCAAGGCAGTAAGACATAGAAGCTCAGATCACTTTTTGTCTAAATGTTTCCTCTCCTTGTGCAGAGGAAGCCTAACAGAAAACAGAAATTATTTATTGCTTTGCAATACATTTCAGAAAGTAATTGTGATTAACTAGACTGTCAGTATCTCATAAATCCTAAGAGGCATACTGTGGTTGGATCTGACTCCCTCCAATTTCAAGTCTTAATTGCCTTTTTAAAAATTTTAGATGGTGTTGGAATATAAAATCATACTTAACTTTCTTCCAGCTAGGGATTTGTTTCCTCCCAAAATGGCTAATTAGTTAGATAAATGTCTTCCACAGGGAGGTCTCTATGTCATCTGAACCATCTCGTCTCTATTTCATACATTCCCAAATTATATATCATACTTTTTGTTTCCCCATATGCTCATTGTTTCCTGTTGCACTACTATAACTGGGATGTGGAACAGTTCTAAAATCACAGCTTTTCAAGTGGCTGACAGTGATATCATACTTGTTTTATCGCTACTCCCACATAGAAATCCTGCAATATCATTTCTACCAACACTTCATTTTTTATTACAGCTCTTAGTCTGAGAAAGTATATGCAGTCATTGTTATTTATAATGCTTAAAGATCTCTGTGACATTGCAAGAACATAGGAGAGACATTGCCTTTGTCTCTGCTGTCTTTGCAGGAGCGTGCCCGGGGAAGCAGGCAAATCTCAGCATGGTTTTCCCGAGTCTGACCAGTGTTATGTCTACACTGCCCTCAAAACTAGTCCTTTATGTAGCCTGCCAACTGACCCCATACTGCTTGGCTTCATGCAGTTCCCAGTGGGCCAATTTATCTTCCACATCATGTAGGTAGGACCAGCCATGTGGTTTAGACGGTACAAAACTTGCCTGTGTCAGGTCCATCTGCTCTATAGACAGAAAAGCTGCAGTTTGCACGCTGAGTGTGGGCTTGGACGAGAGATATGTAAGGCATGTTTGGATTTCAGTTGGGCCTCGCATTTATGATACAACCTAGACCTTTTCATTAAATTGCATTCTGAACTGGTAATACCTGTTAACATTAGGGAACGTTCAGTGCTTACCTCAGAAGTTGACCTGGTCTGTGTTTAAGTACAGGTGTTGCAGCCACTGACAGCTCTGGCTGGAGCCATAGAAGTGAAGATGCTGAACACCTTGCAAACTAACGCTTCATCTTGTCAGGCCTGCGCTTGGGTTATATACCACATCAAGATACTGAGCACTCATCATGGCCACTGACAGTATTTAGCAGCAATATTACAAAGCCAGAGTGAAAGGAACAGAGCATTAACATTCCCTTTTAAAGTATCCTATTCCCTGTAACACTGCAATCCTTCCTCCTGGACTTCAAAAGAATACAAGAATTCATATTGCAAAAATTTTATGAGATTTTCATCAGCAGTTTTTTCTCAATATGCTTTGCCCTGTGGTTTGATTGTTTTTTGTGGTTGTTTGTGTTTTGTTTTGGGTGGTTTTTTATTTTGTAGCTATGAAGCTTACGAAACCCATTGTCTTCAATAAAACAGCATTTTAAAAAATTAAGCAGAACACAAAGCATATATGCAAAATTATATGAGCTAACTGCAACATCTCATCTTTCTGTCTTCAAGTTCTGTTTACAGTCTGCCCTTACTGTATAGATGGGCTTCCTAGCTGCAACAGTCCTGAGACTGGAGTCTTGCAATGGGACATGGAGATGATTTTTACAAGATTCCTTCTTGAGCTTCCTTCTTCCTTCCCAGGCTTCTCAAGTCTTCAGAGTACACTTAGCTCTGCGGGGCTGTATGCATACAGGTGCATGTGTCTTTTGTGTCGACTACCTCAACAAGTCATTGATAGGCCTGTAATCCTTGGCAGGGCAAGGTTTCATAATGACGGCAGCTTTGAAAATCAAACCCCAGGCTTTGGATTGGCAATTGTAGATTGGAAGTCCATGAAAGTATTGGAGCATTTTGCTGTGGTGGCCTGTCCCTATGGCAGCTCATTGGGCAAAACATATAAATTCACACAAGGACACAGCTGCAGCCCTGAAGAGCTTGACTTTGACTTTACAAAATTATGCATTCTGTGAACTGAGAGGACAGCAGTTTGTAGAATTTTGTTGGTCCTAAAATAATTCTAAAAACTGTCTTTGGACTGTTCCTTTTCAAATTGTGTTAGTGCTATAGATTTGGCTTAGCTTCTGTGGTGTGTAGGATTTCAGCATATTTTCTGTGGCATATGGCATTTCCACTCCTGCTTGCAGATTGTTTTTAAGACACACGAGCTAATGCTTTTTTTCCTGTGTCGCTCAAACCATTTATGCACAGGCATGTATCCCAAGAGTGAGTGGCTCAGAGGATCCTGCAGGTATCTGAACAAATACAAGCCTGTCAATTAGTCTTAAATTCAAACAATTGCCTCTTCAGCCTCTGAGGTTTGTCACTGTTAAAACCTACTCTAATCATTACCAAGAATATCAGTCAAAATATCTGATTTGATATGAAGTGTTTATAGCATTATGGACAATAGGTGGCAGATGGCTATTCTTTCCAGTATTGTGAAGTACATTAACGTTGTATAAGATTAAATGTACTCAGCTGCAATACCACCTGCTGGTTTTGCTTTTTCCCCAAAATGAAAGTCATGGGTGACTGTTTCAGGTGTTACTTTCAGTCCGCCACTTGCCTGATCATGTCATAGATATTTCCAGGAGCTTAGCATCAGCCAGTTGTGCAGAACTGATGATGTAGGCAGAGGTTTGCCTGTGCATGCATGGCAGCATCAGCAGAAGGGATATTAACAGCAGGGATGGGAGCGGGGCTCTGAGCAGGAGGGTTTGCCCTTTGCTTCGTTGTTGGCTGCTGATGCATTTTTTCTGGCTGCCTAAATGACTGTTTTCCTTTTGGTTCTGATTGTTCCCTTGCCCTCATTCCGGTCCCATTGTCTGTAGGCTCCCTTGGTTTGCTGAGGCTCATGTTTCACTGAATCGGGCCTCTCTTCCTGCTTTTGGTGCCTCCTGCCATGGGAATGAGATTTAAATGTATGCAGCACTTGCTGTCACTGCCTGATGAAAGGGGCTATTTCTGTCCTTTCTGTCAAGACATATTTTCTTCATCTCCTTCCTTTTTTACAAAATTTTCTGTCTCCTCTAGCATTTTCTTGCCCTTTTCCATTCGCCTTCTCCTGTTTTATTCCTTCCATTATTTCAATATTCTCTCATTTTTCTCTTTCTCCTTTTAAATGCTGATACAGCTTTCAGTATTCTTTTATCTATGAAAAGTGCACATAGAACAAAGTTTAATATACTCATTCAGTACAATACAACTTTCTAAAATGCCTCCTTAATACTAAGTAGCTTTTCAGTAAACTGAGAAACACCACAATACCAACAAGGTGTCACTACCTGTACATCCCATGTCATGTAACTTCCTGGAGATCCCTTTCTGTGTTGACTAGATAGATAATGCAGCATGGCTGTGCATAGAAAATGCAAAAGTTAGGAAGCCCGACTGAAGAAGGCACAAGTGGCTGTATCAAAACTGAAGCATGCGATGGGTTTAAAACATTAAATATGGGGTGTTTTCCTGAATCTGAATTTTAGATTCTTGTTGGCTGGATTTCATCCTGCTCCCACAGCAGAAGAAGGGATTTGATGGAAGAGAGGGGAATTTTGGTTATAACCAAATCATACAGCTTTCAAATCAAGGAAAAATAGAACAGAGAACAGAGAAAGAAAAGGAACAAATAAAAGGACGGGAGATTAAGTCTTATTGGCAATGATGCACAACAAAACAAAACATTAGCTTCATTTTTTGTGTGCCTTGGTGTGGTTTTCCAGGACAGTAGTTGGAAGATACATTATTTTAAACTCTACAGGTCTGATGTAGAGTTACAGTATGACAAGGAACCTGGAATCTCATGACAGTATTTTATAGAGTCAGTTTTCAGAGCACAGTCACTATTAGATAAAAATTATTAACACTCACCTGTAGCCACCAGAATGTCAGAAGTAACTCAAAGTTAACAGGAACAGAATAATTTCTTGGATACCAACAAATTTTGAAACCTCAAAGGGATACATTTTCATGAAGTTACAAGCAAATGAAAACAGTACCATATAATAAAACATGTAGATGCTATATGCTGTAACTGTATCCTGCAAAAGGTGTAATTGCTTGTCTAATGCACTGCAAAAGTTAAATCTTTGTGACCTTTTCCATTTGCTGCTGAAACAACCAGACAGAGAAGTATAAATGACCAATGGAGAAGAAATAATTCAGTTCATTCAGGTAAAGCTCCTTGTGGAACATCAAAATAATTTTTTCCAACAGTGTGGTATTTAGAGTGTTTTCCTGGCTCTAATTCATGTAGAATTTATATAGCACAACATGAAATGGGGGATGTGAATTGGGCTTTTAAGCGCATTCTTCCTCCTCTGCCTTGAGCCATCTGTGTTCAGTCAGCCTCCTGTTCAGGGTACAGCAGCGTGAAGGTTTCCTGTGAAGCCTTAACTGCAGAAGTAGCTTGCCAGGGAAATAGGAGTCCTCTCTGTTTATCTTTGCCCTAACCAAGCCCATATGGCAACCGTAGAGTGAAACAAGCCACCTAGAGTGTGGCCAAGCTCTCTCAAGCTCTTTCACACCACTAAGCAACTGAGTTCATTTCCCAGGGTAGGGCCGTCGCACAACTGGCAGTCAGACTGCCAAAATGTGGGGACTGTGGGGTAATTCACATTCCTGGCTGATGGAAAAGATGTGCTCACAGATACTGCTGAGACTGGTGTTTACACCAGGTCTTACTAGGAACCAGTTAACCAATTTCATCCTGTAAGGATGCCAGGGTGCCCTATAGACAGCCACCATCGTTAATAAGTGCACCTCCCACCTCTGGCAAACAAAGCCAGCTTTAGGCTGTAAAGCAGTATGAACATTTGGCAGATACCTCTGAGTGTAAACAGGCTTTATCCTGTCACAAAATTTTTATGCAAGGAAGAGCTTTCTGAAAGGTAAGGCACCAACTACCAAATAACAGGTTATTTTCCTCAAAGTTTCCTTATGATCCGATAATTTACTACCACATCTGCAGTTTTTTCTCCTTTCCTAACCTCAAAATAATAAGCAGGATTCAATCTGACCACACTTCAGATCGATTAACATCATGAAAGGTGGATTTTCTTAAATACTGGGTTGAGGGGAAAGTGAATTTGTGCAAGGACACACATACCTTGAGATATATGAGCCAATCGGCTTAAAATGTTGTTTTGCCCTGACCTGACAAGGATTGCTGTCTCTGGCAACACATAATCTCTTCTAATATACTACCAGGAAGGTGATGGCTGTTCGAAAGTGCTTCTAAATTGCAGTGTATCTTGAAGGCTGACACCTTAATAGAAACTATGCTATATCTTTGGGAACCCTGTTATGAGCAGGTTTTAATAAGGGTTTGTGTTGATTCAGGAGAGAAATGGATAAGGAAAGACTCTGAATCATCTTGTTATAGGTTTTGTGCTGAAGTTTAAAAAATGGTGTGTCGAGGATTTTAAAGCGGACGCTGCCAATGGAGATACCTATTTCACTTGATAAAGTCATGATCCTTTGTCCTGCACATCAGGATGTTTTCCTAAGAGTGTGCTGCTCTGATCCATCACTGTCAGCACGATTTAAAGTTGTGCATTTAAGACTCAAGTAAGCTTCTTTGCAAACACTCTTATGAATAGGATCAAAATGGGAAGAGATTACATGTAATCTAATTATGTTAGGTTCCATTTGAAATCCTTCAGTCTAAAAATTAAAAGAATACGACACAGCTTTACGATATGCTATAGTTCACAGGGAAATTATGTGAGCATGTGTGAGGCAACATGTGAGAAAATACCATGCGTTGGGTATACAGCAACATTTGCTTTAAAGAATCTAAATCTGGAGACTGGAGTGGTTTGGTGAACTAAAAATAAATTATAAGAACTTTACCTGCTGTGTCATTAACGTGAAGCTAGCCTTTACTTCTTACTGTCCTGCCACAGCTTATATGAAAAAGCTGATGATCAAGAGATCTGTGTCAAAAAATCAACACCAAACATGACATCAGCAAGGTTGTGGCTGGAGCAGCACTGACACTGAAGATTAACATCTGTTCACAGGACAGACAGTAAATCTCTGTTGCTAAATGGTCTGTACATTTACACTCACTTTACATTCACTTTATGGTAAGGGCTGTGAGAACATCCATAATCACTAGAGACTGTTTTGAGTAATTCTTCATTTTCACAGTCTTTTCAAAAACACACGAGTGAATTGAATGAACTTTGGCTGTAGGATGAAGAGAGGTAGTTTCACTGAAATTGCACCACCTTAGGGGCCATACTGAATCAGACCTCAAATTATGTATTAAAAGTCTGATATTCACTTGTGTTCAAGATCTGCTTAGAGGGAAGACATAGAAAGCCCTGTAGTCTCACTCACCTCTTGCCTTAAGTGCTTCAAATGATCTGGCAAGAGGCTCAGGGACAGTATTTCCCCTCTGGGCCACCACCAACGCACCATTAAAATTAGAACTGGACAATGCTTCGTTTGTCACCTGGGTTTTGGAATGAAGGCTGTCCTTCCTAGACTTGGGTCTAGAGAACCAGCCAACTTCCCAAACTGTTCCGTGACATCACTCACTCCCTGGGATTGTAGAAAGCTCATGAAAACGTCTTGTCCAGCTACATTCCCATTTTCCTGAGTTACATCAAAAGTGGATTCAGAAAACAGGCTCCTTTCTCATTTGGAATTCCATCTACAAGCTTAAGCATTTTCTAAAAAATCCCCTTAAGAAGGAGAAGGTTGGATTTCTCTTCAGATTTTGCTTTGTTTTAGAAAATGGATGAAGCGGCAAAATTCAGACCTAGGTTTTACATTCCACTACAGGATTCACATTCTAATTCCCTGTAAGACTGCAGATCATTTGCCAAGTCTATTTCTAGCCCAGTTCCAAACATTTGGGCACATCTTGATCTCATGGTGTAATCTGGGTCTGTCTGACCATGGAACAGCAGCTAGGGAATCCTCATGTTATGTGTTCTACAATCAAAAGAAACAAATACATTTAAAACAAGTTCTGTACCAGTTGCTGGCCAGATGGTATTGTGAATTGTTATAATTCATCAGCAAAACAGAGGAAGGAAGTGTTTTAAAGCAAGATTATATTATTTTCCTTAAGTTCTTGTTATGAAATCTTCCTGAAATGAACTTTCAAAACTTGAAAACCCTTCCAGAGGGAATGAATGGAACAGGCCAAACCGGAGACTTGCTGGGGAGTAGTTAAAAACAAGGGAAAAATATAGCATGACAGTGAAATAAAGGAAGAACCCATTAGCAAGTTTTCAGTTTGGGAAGACAAATGAAAGAAAACACCAGTAACAGAAAAAAAGTTGTCCATAAAAGCATATGGTGTTTCTGTCCTTTTAGTAATTATTGATTGGAAAACACCCAGGGTCTTCCCTCCCACTGGAGGGAAATAAGCCTGAAAGCTGAGAAAGCAGATAGGGCAAGCAGTGATATATTCACTATAGAGGGAGACGACAAGGTTTAACAAACTACTGCCAGTAAAGTGCCTTGACATCCTCAAGAAAAATGCTGAGAAAAAAATAATTTTATTTTTGCTGTAATTTAAGAAACAAATTACATTTGAAAACCATGATAAAAAAATGTATCTTAAATGAAAATGAACCCTGACCATTAAGTTCACTCAAATAAAACACATCCTGTTTTTGTAACTTTTTTATACAAGGTAGATTCTGGTCTGTATACACTCTTTTCACCCAAGGATTCGAGCCATATTTGAATTCTAATTAGAAGCAGGGGAGGTCGTGGAAAATACAAGGGGCTGCTACCACTTCAGTTAAGATAAAGAGTGACATTTGCATTTGGGAAAACGCAGGAAATGGAGTAAATTCCTTGTACTGTCTCTCAAATTAGTTGGTACAAAGAGTTCAGAAATCCACCCTCACAGGGCTAACATATCCACTGTATCAGTTAATTAAATGACACACAATTTGCCACTTAAAGTACATTCCTGACTTTCCATACAGTCATAAAAATCTGTCACACAAGGTGCATCAGCCTTTTCTTGATAATTTTGTTCTGGAACATCTGCATTGAGAACAAAAAGCATAGTCAAGTTGTGTCCTGCATCAGTCACCCCAAGTCCTTCCCATGGGAAGAAGGAATCATTGGTGACCCCTGCCTTTATTGTGCGTAAAGAAATCTTTTTTCTCCTTGCCTAGACTTAGTGGAAGAGCTTGGAGAAGCCTGGTGTGTGCAGAGTATCTGAGCAAGCCATAGATTAGTGGGGTTGCAAGTGTATCTAACCACCTTTTTTGAGAGATCTTTGCTTATCTAGCACCTGCTGAACTCAGTTGTACAGCCTGTTTCATGCAAGAAGTTAGACAAGAGGATCTCCTCTCCCAGTAGCCACCCAGGGTAGGATTGATCTCACTTAACCTGAGGTGTCTGCAATGTACGTGCCTATACATAAACCAAGTGTCTAGGCTCCCATTCTGGTTGCTGGCACCTACTCAAAGGAGTTGAGGGTGTGATTCAGTTCATTATAAAACAGACACTTTTAGCTGATTGGATTAATCACACCTAAGCTCCACTGACCAGCTCTTCATTGATTATACTGGGAAATTGCTCAGTAAGTACTTGCTCAGCTTTAAATGTCTATTTTATAAATGCCTGAGACCAGGTTCTGTTTGCAGTTTGACACCTAACAATATGCATCTTCAAGAGTTTCCTTTACAGATAATGGTGATCTGATCGACAGTCAATGAATCCTGAGCAGTGTCCAGCTAACCAGCCATAGGTGCCTCCTCTGATTGCAATGAGAGCTACAACAGCTAGCTCACATGCAAACACCTACGTGCAGATACCTAAATTTAGGTGTCTTAATCTGTCTGCTGAGTCTAACCTTTTACATTAGGTAAATGATTCTGCTTCCAGTCAGCTTTGTAGAAACACAGGTTTAAAATCCAGATTTGAATAACTTTGATGAACTAAATGGAGATAAGTAAACAGTCTGGAAAATATAATCTGAAGTGCACGGAGAACTGAATATAAACCAGTATAAGAACAAAACAGGAGTCTGCCCTGTATGTGTGGTATCTTGTCTTTAAATGCATACATACCTCCTACTCAGCTGTTCAGATGCCAGAACAGGATCTGCCTTTGTAGAAATAGAACAGGATCATTTGTCCTCTTTCCTGATTATAAGCTGATTATCTATTTTTGAGTAGATAAAACATACTTTGTGATTGTTCATCCTTACTGAAAAGAAAATGTTTACCTTGCATTGAAATGTGCTGCCTGGTTGATACGTTCAGTCATATCAACAACAAAATCAATGTTGATACAAAAACAATCTTAATGATTCTTGGTATTTCTGTTGCAAAAGAAAATCAGGGATTTATAGGTTTTAGTGTTTTCAGGTGATGACATTGTGTGCCCATGTAGGTCCAAACACTTAGCATTTAATACAGTGTAAAAAATATCAGGTGCATAATCTATTCTTGCCAGAGATTATCTATGTAACTAAATGTTTTCAGTGCTAATTAAAGCACTCATACAATGACAATGAGTGTTAGACAAATACCTTGTAATCAGGCAGCACTCCAAAACAGCTCCTGTGTTCACACTGGATATTGCTGATAATTATCCTCTTCCCAATCATACTATCATAGAAAACCTGACTGGAAGGGACACTGAGATGGGCTCATCCACTGCATTCTCCTACACCCAGCTGGATCAGCTCTACCTAAAGTTTCTAAGTATACCTTTTTTAAAAAAAATATTAAAATAATACCTAGTTCTTTACTGTTTGTGTGTGTGTTTGTTTGTTTGTTTGTTTTCAGGGGTTGGACATTGTTTTATTTCCTTTTGGGGAACAGGAATTGTTTGGATCAAAGAAATAGGTCAAAACCCTCATGCTTTTTCGTTTATTCAGAATCCTGGACAGAATGCAGCTACAAATTTCCTGTCCGTACAAAGAAAGGAGACTGGCTTTTTTGTCCCAGTTGTCATGTGTGGACATAACTGGAAGAGGAATAGTAGGCTTGAGGATATGGAAAGGAGAATTATTCTTCATCAAAATCCTACCTCTTCCTACAAAGGGTAGAAGAGGCTTCTAATGATAATAACAGACTTGCAAAAGCCAGAAAACTAATTCTGAGCAATATAAAGGCATGCAAGTTTAATAACAGAAACAGGACAAAGTTATCCTCTTGGATTCATGTCAGTCATTTTTCTACAAATGAGTGGAAGCTGTAGGTGTACAGCTGAGCAGGATACAGTTCACAGCTGGCAACATTCCTCATACCTCATGGTGAATCTGTGAAGCTATAAAAAGGAAATGGGGATTCCTTGAGACAATTTCTAATCCCTGCTCTAGCAGATAGGAGCAGATGGAAGAAACAAACAGCTCAGTGTGTTACAGGAGAACTCCCTCAGTGGGGGACAAATTCTGAGATGGCCTGGAGCTGATGTAGTGAAGAAACAAAGGGGCATAAAAACATCTGTATTTTTATGTCACGTGATCAGTGAGGCTGTGAGCAGCCAGATCTAATTTAAAACCAGCATTAGAGTTGCTGTAATTTAGCTTGTGGATACCTAGTTTTAGTTCCTCAGCTTGAAAATCTGGGCCAATATTTTCAACACATTACTGCAAACCTCCATTCATGTACACTGTGTGTTTCACTCCTTAAATTGGATTAAAAACAAGTTCAGAAAGAGAAAAAAATAAACTATAGATGTTCTGGCTTACATCTATAATGACAGCAGTCCCCATTTCTGGGGGAACCAGGTCTCAGATGGGGAAAAAGCAAGCCATGAAGGCAGCTGCCAAAGCAGGAGTGACAACCACCCCCAGAGGCATTCTGCAGTTCTGGCTCGACTTTCACCCACATTCACTCATTTGTTGTTCCAGCCCCTGTGTTCTAAATCTCTACACTAGCTTCATCCCACTCCTGTTACTGTTACTCCAGCAATCCCTTTGGTTTTTTTGGGGGGGTATTCTCATCTTTTCTCTCTCCTTTCTCTTTCTTTTCCGTTTGTGTTCTTTTAACTAGTCTCGCATCACCAAAACACTACATAACTTACATGCTTGCTATCAAATGGCAGCCTTCACTTTTATGTATACATTAAGCTGCTTTTCTCCAGCTCCGTGCTTTTCTGGAGCAAGGAGTACAGTGTCTGGGGGGGTGGGGGGGGTGGGGGGGTGGGGGGTGGGGGGTGGGAGTCTTATGCTTTCTCAGCCTTAGGCACTCATGTAATAAAAATTATTTACCTTCCTAATGTCCCTGTAATTTCACTCCTATAGATTGATGCAAACCTAGACAACTGATTAATGTTAATGTGTACTGAAGAATAGTAGTTGGTCTTCTGCTATCAAAAAGCTGTGCAATTATGTACTTAGCTGCTCTGCAATTTTAGGAGCACCAGGGAGCCAAGGTGCTGTCTGAACTTCGTTTTGTACTATTGTGGCTCTGAGACTGCACAGATGTTATTAGCACTGCATATCCAAAAGCTGAAAACAAGTCTTCATGAAAGGTCAGGAATCGCCACTAGTGTCAGTCCTTGAGAATTGCTGTGCCAGGTCCAGAAAACTGGCAGTTGGAAACCTGGTGCCAGTGAAGTCCATAAGAATCCAGCTGTCAACTTCAAATGGGACCAAGATTCTGCTAGCTTACAAAGCCAAACACACTTCGATCCTCAGCAATTCAAACGAAACTTCATGCCACTGTCAACAACTGAATCTGTATGTTCATGAAAAACATGAAGAATTTGAAAAGCTTCACAGCCACATTTAATTCATATAATCATATTTCTTTTACCTCAGATGTCCAAATATATGCTGTTCATCTCCCTGAAGGTTCCTACCCAGGTTCCTAGAACTGAACATGCCAAGCATAAAAGGTACTCCTGAAACTAGAAGATATCAAAAGTGGAATTTAAAGAAATTACTAGCTAGAAATGGTCTTTTTTTGGCCTCCTCCAGAAAGAAGCAGATTTATATATTTATTTATATATTTATATTTATACTGATGAAGGACAAATGCAGGTAGCCGTGTTTTAAAATAAGTGATATATTAAACTAGATTATTTTAAAGAGACCTAGCCAAACCCTCATATTTTGCATACTGTACAGATCTAATTGGACAACTAATGTATCCAGTTTTAAGTAAATTAATGTTAGCAGGATTAAGTAGCATGTAAATTGGGGAAGCATTTGATTTCCTTGCCTCTGATGAGAAGAGAGGGGGAAATCAGCGTGCACACATCTCTCCTGCTGTCTTGTGAAGCCCAAGCACAAGTTTCTTATACAAGTGGAATGAAAAGTGAAAAAAACCCAAAGAGAAACTAGTCAGTTGGCTGTTTAAAATTAATGGAACGCTCAAAATTCACTAATGGGATTAATTCATTGAAATGTTCATTGATAATTAGTAAGTCCATTGCCATATTAAGAATATTTCCAGTGCTAATCAGCTCAGCTCTCAATAAAACAGATACATAATGATGAAAATCTCTAATTTACTGTAGTGTGGCTGTTGTGCAGGAGGCTATTATTTTTGAAAACAACAATGTAATTTTAAATTAGGAGATTAATGTTATCATGGAGGTTACTGTAGCCTGGAAATATGATCATACGTTTTTGTCTCCTGCTACATTTGACAGCAGGTTGGGTTTCTCAGTAATCTTAAGCATCCACCTCTCTTAAGAACACTGATGGCTGGACAGAGACTAGAGACCCAAAGGATCTCCCCTAGTAAAAGAAAAGCTGCAGAGTTCACTGGGAAATCATCTGTTGTGTTTGACCTGCCAAAACCCAGCAGTCTTCACACCATAGCACGTCTTGCTCGATTAATGGATGGGATGATCAAGAGGGCTGGAGGTATGGTGGAGACTGAGAGGGCAGGCAATGGAAAGCGTTAGGGATGTAGCAACATAAGGTATTTTTTCAACTACAGAATTAGTAAAGACTGTTTTCTACAAATTTTAATTCAGTCATGCACTGTCACAGTAACCAGAAGTTCCCCTTATATATAATCCCCTCTCTTAAAGTGCCTCTTTGGCACAGATACAGACACGCTGTGTCTCAGCTTCCTTCCATGGCTCGTAGGTCCTCACTGGCACACACCTGCAGATTAATTGGTCAGTAGGTCACATGAGACACATGATCACTGAACTTGTGTTGCAGCCTTTTCCTCACAGTAAGCATTCATTTCTGTCTTTTGTTCCCCTCAGCAATAATTTTCCTGCAACTTTTCACATCTATTCCAAACTCCTTGACAGATCTGGATGACTGTCAGACATAATTTCCTGAACTTCCCCTCCCTTCGAAACTACAGTAATCTTTATTATAAAAATGCCCCTTTTAATTTGTGTGTTAGTATTCCCTAAATATAGGATAATTTTCTTTGCTCATTATGTATTACTATTTCCTCTGCCTGGAAACAGGAACCACGAGCACTTTGACACAGAGAGTTACAGGATGTTTCTCTGCAATATCAGACAGCTGTGTTGAATCAGGCCATCACCTCTTCCTTAGTGCCAACACACTGCGAATGTAAAATGTGTGGCCTTGATAAAACGGTGCAGTGAGAGTATTGGGCCTGGCTGACTTATGGTCTGAGTCCAGATTCCTACCTGGTATTCCCTTCCATCAGAGGGAAGAAAACACACTTGAGCCGTTGGCACTTCATTGGTGATTCCTTGTCCTGCCTCATTGGCATCTGACACAGCAGGGGAGATAAGATGTAAGATAAGATAAAATGTACGACATCATGTAAGTCACTGACAACCCATTAATGAGCAGCATTCTGGATCAAGCCCCTTGCAAGAAATATTTCACCTGAGGACACTCGAAAGCATCCTTCTCCTCTTGCCTCAATCTGGTATTGACGTGCCTGGCTTCAGCTCCAAATGGAGCTCTTGTTTTCTGTGACTAAACTTCTCTACCCAGGGTGGATTTTAGCTGTGTTCCCCCTGTGGACCTTCTGATTTAGGTGGTACCAAGGAACCGTTAGCTATTACCATTCTGTCATACTATTTCCCTATAAAACTTGTGCTCATTTGTAAGATTCTGGTGTTCTTACTGGATGAAAATCCTGTATAATGGGAAATGAATGAATATTTTCCCCAGTTCCAGTATGATGCCTCTGGTGGTTGTTGTTAGGTGAAAAGAAAAGGAATGAGAGAAAATGAAATGAGCTGACTGTTGGCCAAAGGGCAGGAAACAGGTGAACAGGAAGAACCCAGAGAATTCAACGTATTTTGCTATGGAAAAGCAGTTACTAGCAGAGGCAGGGACAAGGCGGGTAGAGGGTATAATTTTGTGGTGAGAAGTGTCATTTGCAGACATGGCTTGGCACAAAGCCATGCAACGACAGTGGCCGTTCCCAAGTATGGAGATCTTTTACGCAAATTTTTGCTCTTGGCCCCAGACCCAGACATCCTTGCCTTATCTTTCACAGCATTTTATTCATAACCACAACAGAGAGACACTGACATCTGGAAGAGACCTCCTTCAATACAGTCGGAGGATCATCAGGCTGAGAGGATCCTGGTAGTCTGTTCCTCCAGCGAGGTCCCTTGTGCCTTTTGTGTGGGTGAGGTGAGTGTTCACACCATCTGCGAGAGGCATCTTAATGGTTTCCCTTGGTTCCCTATTGTCTGGTTTTGGCTGGGGTAGAATTAATTTTCTTCTTAGTAGCTGGTATGGGGCCATGGTTTGGATTTGTGCTGGAAACAGTGTTGATAACACAGGGATGTTTTCGTTATTGCTGAGCAGCACTGACACAGAGTCAGGGCTTTTCTGCTCCTCACCCCACCCCACCAGCAAGAAGACTTGGGGGGGGCACAAGGAGCTGGGAAGGGGCACAGCCAGAACAGCTGCCCCCAACTGACCAAAGGGATATTCCAGACCATACAGCATCATGCTCAGCATATAAAGCTGGGGGAAGAAGAAGGAAGGGGGGGGGGAGGGATGACACGACAGTCACAGTGATGGCATTTGTCCTCCCAGGTAACTGTTATGTGTGATGGAGCCCTGCTTTCCTGGATATAGCTGATACTGCTGATGGGAAGTGCTGAATTAATTCCTTCCTTTGCTTTGCAGGCATGGCTTTTGCTCTACTATCAAACTGTCTTTTCCTCAACCCCACAAGTTTTCTCACTTTTACCCTTCAGATTCTGTCCCCCACCCCACCACGGGCAGAGTGAGTAGGTAGCTACATGGGGCTGAGCTGCCAGCTAGGGTTAAACCACGATGCCTATGCAATCCATAGAGGGAAGGAGGCAGCCTGGAGAGGCATTGGGAGCAGTCTCTAATTCAGACACTGAACAGCCTTGCAGAGGAGTGCATGTCTCTATTCATTGTGTAGAGCCTTGCAGTATCTAAAGTATCTAAATTGGGAAACTAAGGTTAGGTACTCTGAAGGCAGGAATGAATACCACCTTTCCAAGCCTCTTATAATCTCGCATTTATTTTGTAATTCTGCTCATTGTTCACATCTTGACACTCTCATAATTGGAGGCACATACCAAAAAAATCTAATGTTAAAGCTAGGGAAATACGATCACTGTAAAACCTCTGAGAAAGTGAGGACAATAAAGGGATGAAAAATGACTGTGGGGATAATAAGAGAAAACAGCAAATAAAGCGGAACGGGGATAGGTCTAGTGACAAAAGGGCTTTGATCATTCACCTGGTTCCCAAGCTGAAGGGAATGAAGCAGTATCCATTACATGGAGCAGTGCTGCCACGCAGTGACGGAGGAAGCTCTGAGCAGTAACTGCAAAAATTAGAGCAGCAATGACACTGGGAGCTTTATGTTTAATGACAAAGCCAAACGGAACACTGGATTGTTTGCCAGAGGAACACTAAATGTAATTAGAGGACACAGCAGTACTGCCAGGTAAGGACCTAATCTGAGCCTGACCGGAGTGGCAGGTGTGTTGAGACTGGGTTACAGGTTATTACAAAATACCAGTGGCAGTCATGGAGTTAAAAATGAATTCAAGTCCTTTCTTTTACCAGAATAATCAATTTCTTTTTTTAAAAAAAACACTTTCTTTTAGAGTACAGGCTAAACTTTTCTGAATCTGCTACACATTAATCCTATAACTGATTTTTAATGACTACTTCTAGTAATTAAAGCCTTTCTAAAGAGAAGGCTGATACACGACATATCTTTCTGTTACTAAAGTAGAATAATATCTTTTTTTTTAAAAAAAAAAAAACAATAAACCAAACCCAAATAAATAGACAAAAAACCCCAAAACAGCAAAAAACCAACAACAACAAAAAACCCACCCCAAAGCTAGGGCCCAAAGAAGGTTATGCAGCAAAGCCATATGAATTACAGGCATGGACAAAGTAAAGAGCCCTTAGCTTGCTGCCCTTAGAAATTCCCAGCCCAGGTGAGTATTGTCCTGAAATTTCTGTGCTATTTCTGTCTTAATACCAATACAGAAAACATAACTTGTCTAAGGATACAGTAAAATATGTTACACGGACAGTAGCCATTGTGATGCTGGGACTCGGCTCAGAGATCTGGCTAAATGGGAACAAAAATGCAAAATCTTTTTTCATTTTTTCTTTAGGCACTCCTGGAAGGTTCCACATGGGGGAAACCATAATGCACTGGTTTATCTCTTTGTTAGCAGAATTCACAAAGCAGGAAAATAATTTATTTCCCTTGGCCTGGGTGCAAGAACAGGGCCCTGCTCTTCCTGTTATCCTGGAACTACTACACACCTGACCAGAATTAAGCAGTCCTTGAGTTTTAGAGGTGCTGAACCCCTCTGGCTCCCAGTGGGATTTGAATGCCTTCAGCAGCATTGAAAATCAGGTCACAAGATCCTCTGGGAATGCCAGAATTTCACGAGAAATAATTTGCATGAAACTCAGCTAGGGATATGTCTGCCTCACAATCCTTAAAATAGTCTCACTTTTTCATCACAGCATCTCAATGAATAGGTGGAAGTGTCTATATGTATATATTTACTAATTTACCTATGTGTGCCTATGTGTTTTACATTTCAGCTGCATCCCAACAAAATCTGCCTTTGCCCTGGGATGAGCTGCTGGTTACACTGACCGTTGTGGTGAAGCAGGTACTCCTACAAGGTGCATGTCCCATCTGGGCTCATTGAAAGCCAAGGAAATAAAGACCCAGATGAACACTTGTGCTTCATAAAGAAGGGGATCCTGTATACTATCTTCGCTGTCCATGCATGCTATCTAGCAACATTAGAATGGAGAGCCCAGAGTGCTTTATAGCAGCTAAGCACACTTGAATTTTAAAACATCTTTTCCTAGCACAGTGTGATACACTGAAAGTTTCTGTAATGATCCAATGATGAAGTTGCATTTATGTCCCGTATCATCTCCTTTTTTATTTTGTATGAAAGATTAATACAGCTAAAGGTTAGAAAAGCCCTGTCTGGTGCTTGCAGTCCCGGATTCTAGTTATTTCTAGTTGGAAGTGTGAGGTCAGCCATAACTACAGCGCTGCTAGCAAATGCTATAAAAAGGAAAGCTGCCTGAAATTGGAAAAGTTTTTTTCAGCACTTTCTCAGAAAAGGCAGCAGCAGGTCTGTTTAATGCACTGGGGAAGCCACAGCCAAAAAAAAAAAAAAAAAAAAAAAATCTGTAGTGGGGGTGGGTGTGAAAAGAAACATGAGGTTGTCAATCAAAGTGAAAAAACAGAATTTCCAGGGAGCTGGAAACACTATATTAAAAGGAAGCTTTTTGGAGAAGACCAAAAAAAAATTCTTTCCTTGGAAATGGACAGAAAAAGTGCAAGAAGGCAGAGAAAGAGAAGGAACTGGAAGAAAAAGAAATAAGGTTGATTCTGTTGAAATTCACACACCATTTAAAAGGGTTGCTGGTCAGAGTTGCAGGGGACTGGGAGCTCCTCCCAGAGCTAGCACAGCCATTGTGTTTGCTGTGTGCTGGCCTTTGCCACACCAAGCAGAGACTTTGAAAACTGCTGTGATGTATTTAATATGATCTCATTTGCTTCTAAACGGATTTTTTTTTTCCTACAGATTCCTACCAAATACTAAAAGTTAAGTTCTGTAAGAACTTTTCAGTAAATTACCATGAATAATAAACAACCACAAGAAAATTAAAATGGGCAAGCGGGGAATGCCCAGTGCAGACCTAGCTCTCAGGTCTCTCAGTGTCCTTCAACACTTTAAAATTAGTATTTAAATGTGATACCCCCTGTTGGTATTACAGTACAGCCACAAAGCCCAGTGATCTGATGGGTCATTGTTTTAGGCAATATAAAATCAGTAAGCAGAAAGTGCACCCCTACACCAAAGTGTCACTGTCTCTAAGTAAATACATTATTAAACACAATTCAAGTGCTTCTTTTATGAGGCTGATGCTCAGAACAGAAAAAGACCCAATTGCCTCTGTAGTCACAAGAAGCTGCAGTGGTTCAACAGATACTGATGAAAACTAGAAACACATTTGGGAACAACAAGTACTCTGAAAAAAAACCTCACAAGAATGGGGAGATCAGGAAGCAGGAGCACAGGTTTAAATTTAAAAGGAACATAGGCTGGAAATATATCTATTTTATTTCAGGGTAACTATTGCTGAAACAGAAAATGGACAAACAATGAATATCTGCATGTGCATAAAACACTCTGGTTACTAATACTTCTCCCTCACATATAGGAAAGTATACAAAAGGAGTCCACACAGAAGATGCAGGAAGGAATTTTGTTGCTGGCCCTCACCTTCCCTTTGCAGCCATAGAACTAACCCAATAAAATGTGGGCTACCTGCTTTCTGAGCCAAGTGAATGGCCCTAGCACATTCTCACTCTAACACAGCCCATGGGACACGTTGCAAACATCCAGCAAATACTCCTACACAGAAGAGGTCAGGAAGAAATTCTGTTGCTTGATTACAGCACTCTCAAAACTATCAAGCTACAACAAGGTCTTTCACCATCTCATACCAACACATTCCTCAAACAGTCCCTCTGCTACCTTCATCTCATCTAGGGCATGTGCTCTCTCCTCTCTTGTTTCTTCCTCTCTCTCTTCATTGGCTGCCCAGCCACTTGAATTGCCCAGCCACAGCTGCACCTTATCTATATTGACCAGCCTGCTGCCCCTGAAGCCAGCCCACAGCTGTATATTATCAATGATAATTAACCCAGCTTCATTCCTCTACAGTTGCTGACCCTTGGCCACCACAGATCTGCTGCAACAGGGCTCTGGCTACCTGCTTTCTCAGCCAAGGAAATGGCTGTGGTAAATTCATAGCTCTACTAGAGGCCCTTGGCTGCAACTGCAAACATCTGGCCTCTGCTGCCACAGGGAAGGCACCAGGCAGGAGTTGCGTTGCTGGCTGTCACCGGCCCTTGGCCACCACAGATCTGCTGCAACAGGGCTTGGGCTACCTGCTTTGCGAACCATGTAAACAGTCTCCATGCTTGCTCAACTGTAACGGAACTTGTACCCTGCACTGGAAATGTCTGGCCACTGCTACCCTTTCAAGGGTGCCAGGAAGGCATTCTGTTGCTGGCCCTCACCTTCCCTTTTCAGCCATAGAACTGCTGCAACTAAACTTGGGCTACCTTCTTTCTGAGCTGAGAAAATGGTCTGCCTGCTTCCTCAAGTCTAGAGGGGCCTGTTGGCCATGTTGGAAACGTTCAGCTACTGCTCCAACACAGAAGGTGCCAGGAAGGCATTCTGTTGCTGGCCCTCACCTCTCCATTGCAGCCATGGATCTGCTGCAAAAAAAATTTGGGCTAGCTGCTTTCCAAGCCAAGGAAATGGACCCCACATGCTTTCTGAACTCTAGCAGGGCCCCTCAGCCACATTGGAAACGTTCAGCCATTGATCCCACACAGAAAGTAGCATGAAGGAATTCTGTTGCTGGCCCTCACCTTCACTTTGCAGCAATGGAACTGCCACAGCCAAACTTGGGCTACTTGCTTACTTAGCCAACAAAACAGTTCCTGTGCTTTCTCAGTGTAACCGAGTCTGTCAGCCGCATTGGACACATCCAGCCACTGCTCCCACACAGAAGTTCACAGGAAGGAATTCTCTTGCTCTCACCTTCCCCTGGTAGCCGCACAACTGAAGTTAGGCTACCTGCTTTCTCAGCCACGAAATCGGTTGCCTCACTTTTGCACCGTTTTTTGGCTCAGAGAGCAGGCAGCCTATGTTTAGTTGTGTCAGTTCCATGGCTCCCAGGGAAGGGTGGGAGCCAGCAAGAGAATTCCTTCCTTCCTGCCACCTTCGGTGTGGGAGCAATGGCTGGACATTTCCAATGTGCAAGCAGGGCTCCATTGGAGTCCAAAAGTGCAGGAACCTTTTCCTTGGCTCAGAAAGTAGTTAGCCCAAGTTTTGTTCTGTTGGTTCCATGGCTGCAAAGGGAAGGTGAGAGCCAGCAACAGAATTTCTTCCTGGATCTTTCTGTGTGGGAGCGGTTGCTGGACAATTCCAGTGTGGCTGGCGGGCTCTGTTAGAGTTGAGAAAGCATGGGGACCATTTACTTGCTTCAGAAAGCGGGTAGCCCAGGTTTTGTTGCAGGATTTCATTGGCTGCAAAGGGAAGGTGAGGGCCAGCAAGGTAACTCCTTCCTGGCACCTTTGGTGTTGGAGCAGCGGCTGGACGTTTCCAGTGTATAAGTCGGGCTCCATTAGAGTGTGAGAGTGAGGGGACCATGTTCTTGGTTCAGAAAGGAGATAGTCTGTCCTGATTTCAGATGGGATAATGTAATTTTCTTCTTAGGTAGTGCAGTGTTGAGTTTTGGCTTTGTTGTGAGAACAGTGTTGATGACATACTGTGGTTTTTTTCAGTTGTTGCTAGGTGATTCTTTTAGCAAGTCAAGGACTTTTCACTTTCTTAGGCCTTGCCAGTGAGAGGGCTTGAGGGGCACAAGGAATTGGAAGGGGACACAGCCAGGACAGCTGACTCAAACTTGCCAAAGAGGTGTTCCTTTCTGTGGGATGTCATGCTCAGCACATAAACTGTGGGGGTTGGCTGGGTCCTGATGATCGCTGCTCAGGGGCTGGCTGGGCATCAGTCAGCGGGTGGTGAGCTATTGTACTGTGCATCACTTGTTTTCTTTCTTCCCTTCCCCTTGGATTTCATTCCTCTCCCCCTCTCCCTCCTTTTCGTTATAATAATTATTATTATTATTTAATTTTCAATTTATTTCAATTATTAAATTGTTCTTATCTCAACTCTTGACTTTTACATTCCTTTCTGATTCTCCTCCCCATCCCTCCAGATGAGGAGGGCGTGAGCGGCAGCTACATGGTGTTTGGCTGCCGGCTGGGGTTACACCAGGACATAGCCCAAGTTTTGTGTGTCAGTTCCATGGCTAGTTAGAGCCAGCAACAGAATTCCTTCCTGGCAGCTTCTCTGTGGGATCAGTGGCTGGACGGTTTCAATGTGCATTTGGGCTCCGTGAAAGTAGGAAAGTGAAGGGACTGTTCTCTTGTGTCAGAAAGCAGGTAGCTCAAGTTTTGTTGGGTCGGTTCTGTGGCTGCAAAGGGCAGGTGAGAGCCAGCAAGAGAATTCCTGACACCTTCCGTGTGGGAGCAATGGCTGGGCAACAGTAAATTACACTCAAGAGCAGTGGGACTGCACTGTTGCCAAACAAGGGGTGCTGTATCTTCCTTCTTTGTACAGAAGCACTTCATCTCACAACCACATAATAATAATAATAAACCATGATGTTTAATCTAACTAAAATATTATGTATATTGGTGACTGTGACATGTATAAAGCCAGAGGAACTGTCCTTGAATATGTAAAAAATGAAGCCGTAATACAAAGATGTAATTTCTTGCTGTTATATTAACTCTGGAGTCATAGACAGTAGTTTAGTTCGGAAGACATGAGGACAGGTCATCTAGTCAAATTCCCCACCCTCGCTCAAAGCAAGTCCAGAGGTATCAGGTTGCTCAGGGACTTGTCCAGAAGTTTTAAATACTCCCAGGGATGGGGATTGTACAAACTCTGTGGGCAGCCTGTTGCAGTTTTTTCTGTGTTTTTTTACCCAAATATATAAGCAGAATTTCTCATCTTGTAATTTGTCCCTGTTGACTCTTGTCGTATCATTGCACACCTCCGAGAGTCTGGTTCTTTTTTCTTTGTACCTTCCTGTAAGGCATCTGTAGACAGCTATGCTTAACCTTATCTTCTCCAAGCCAAATAAATCCAACTATCTCAAGGCTCTCCTCATACTTCATATGTGGCAGCCTCCTGATCATGTTGGTAGGCATCTGCTGGCCTTGCTTAGGTTCATCAGTGTCTTTCTACTACTGGAAGGCCTAAATCTATACACAATACTGTCAGTTCTTACAGGTGCCAAATAGAAAGAAATAATACTTTTTTGATGTGCTGGTTACATTTGTGATAATGAGCCCTAGTCTCTGGTTGGTTTTCTTTGTAATAAGGGCGTGCTGCTAACTCATATTCACAAGTTGTCTTCTGCAAAGACAAACTTCATTCAGTTTGCCCCAGCCTGCTGCATGGGGTTATTTCATCGCAGGTTCAGGACTTCACATCTGCATATTTCAACTTCATGAGTTTCCCATCAGACTATTTCTCCTGACTGTCAAGGCCCCTCTAAACAGCAAGAACCCTACTAACTCGTGTATTGATTCCAGCTCCCAGTTTGCTGGCAGTGCCTTCCATCTTTATCACAGCTGTGGATGCTGAACTGCTGATACAAAGAACTTTCTGAGTCTGTGCTGAAATAAAGGTTTTCTTCTGTATTTTCATCTGTGTTTGAAATCATATCTGATACATCCTCTAAAAATGATAAATCTGATGAAGTAAGTGGAATGTTAGAGGATCAGGCAATACTAGATCCTTTGGAAAGACTGAAGTAGTAGCCACTCTGAAATGGTAACCACAGTAAAGTGACCAGCCTGTACAAACTAGAAATTACCTTTCTTCTGTCAGACCTTCAGTGCCTGAGTCTTTGTCTGCAAACAATCATACCATTTTAGCTATACTGATAGAGATAAATCATCCAAGTATCCCTGTGTGCTTAGTTTTTTCCCCAGTTTGAAGTGATACATGCTGGTGTGACCAATTTGGAGAGATCTCTGAAAATTTGTAACTGGTTTTTACTACATTATTTTGCTTATTGTTGTGGCCTAAATTCATAAATACCTTTGACTGACAGACTGAAATTTGTTGAACTTGGTGTCCTTATGAAGCAGGGCTGAAAGAGATGCAGTGCTCTTTCTGCGTCAGGTGTGTCAGGAACATCACCTAGAAAAAGGAAGGGATGAAGGAGTTTCCTAGTTCCCGTGTACAAGCAGACATGAATTGAGAGTAGCCCTGTGGAGAAAGATATGGGTGTACTGGTGGTTAAATACTAGACATGAGCTGGCAATGGGCACTCACAGCCCAGAAAGCCAGCTGTACCCTGGGCTGTGTCACCAGCAGTATGGCCAGCAGGGCGAGGGGGGAGATTCTGCCCCTCTGCTCTGCTCTTACAGACCCCCCCCCTGCAGCGCTGCGCCCAACTTTGGAGCCCTCAGCGCAGGAAAGACATGGACCTGTTGAAGCAGGTCCAGAGGAGGCCACAAAAATGATTGGAGGGCTGGGACACCTCTGCTATGGGGAAAGGCTGAGAGAGTTGGGGTTGCTCAGCCTGGAGAAGAGAAGGCTCTGGGGAAACCTGATTGTGGCCTTCCAAAGTACAAAGGGGGCTTATAAGATGGGAACAGACTTTCTAGCAGGGCCTGTTGCAATAGCAGGGAGTAGTGGTTTTAAACTAAAAGAGGGTAGATTCAGACTGGATATAAGGAAGATTTCTTTTTTTTACCATGAGGGTGATGAAACACTGGCACAGGTTGTCCAGAGTGATGGTAGATGCCCCATCCTTGGAAACATTCAGGGTCAGGTTGGATGGGGCTCTGAGCAACCTTATCTAGCTGAAGATGTCCCTGCTTGTTGCAGGACCTTTAAAGGTCCCTTCCAACCCAAACTATTCTATGATTCCATGAAAATAATGTTGTTGAAGATATTTGCTGCAATGTTCTTACTAGAGTCCCTGAGAGTTTGGCCTTCCCAATAAAACAGGAGATCAAAGAATTCACAGGTTTTCAGTAGGCTGGATACTCTTTTGCAAGTTGGCATAGCTGGGAGCTGTAACTTCTGCTGGACCTCAAAGGCTTGGTGGTCCCTGGGAAGAAAACCTTCATGGAGATGTTCCAAAGCAGAGAGACATTCAGGGTCAGGAAAATATGCCCGGAGACCTGTGTTCCTGGAGACAATTTCAACAATTTAAAATTTTAAGTTCTTATGTGAAGACATGCTTGAGTTACTAATTGTCCTGGTTTCAGCTAGGATAGAGTTAATTTTCTTCTTAGTAGTTAGTACAGTGCTGTGTTTTGGCTCTCATGTGAGAACAATGCTGACAGCACACTGATGTTAATTGTTGCTGGGTGATGTTTATACTAAATCAAGGACTTTTCAGTTCCTTGGGCCCTGCCAGCCAGAGGGCTGGAGGAGCACAGGACATTGGGAGGGGACACAGCCAGGACAGGTGACCCAAGCTAGCCGAAGAGGCATTCCATACCATATGGCGTCAGGCTGAGTATATAAGCTGGGGGAAGAAGAAGGAAGGTGGGGACATCTGGCATTATGGTGTTTGTCTTCCCAAGTAACAGTTGTGCTTGATGGAGCCCTGCTGTCCTGAGGGGGCTGAACACCTGCCTGCCCATGGGAGGGGGTGAATGAATTCCTTGCTTTGCTTTGCTTGTGTGCGCAGCTTTTGCTTTACCTATTAAATTGTTCTCACCTGAGTTTTACCTTTCTTTCCGATCCTCCTTCCCATCCTTCGCGGGGGGTGGGGGTGGGGGTGGGGGGCGCGGGGGGGGAGCGAGCAAGCGGCTGCATGGTGCTTGGTTGCCGGCCAGGGTTAAACCACGACACTAATTTAAGTGAAACTGAAGTGTGTTGAGAAATCTGTACAGCCTACGAGAGGGCCTGAGAGCAGAGGGGAGGAGAGTACGCTGGAAGGAGGACAGCGTAGAGAAGCAGGTGTCTCTAATATGTGACTTCATTGGAAGAGAGAGGAGTAAGTCAGGATTATTTTTATTTTTGAAAAGAGAATTACTACAAGGGCTGCGAACGGCAGCGGGAGCGGTTGCAGCAGCGTGAGCTGGGTGCCCGCGGGATGCGGCCGGGCGGTGCGGCAGGGGGCAGCGCGCACCGCGCTCAGACATCAGTGGCGTTTAATGGCCGCATCTGAGAACCGAGGGACGCCTCCTCAGAGCCAGAACGCTGAGCCGAACCCCTGTGTATATTGCTCGGTGAGTTCTCTCTCTTTGAGCTTTAATTTCAGCCTATGTTTTCAAAATATTCCGTGAACCGCCCGATTCCCAGTTTCACATCGTTGTACCACGTGCAGCTGCTGGGTTAAACTCCGCAACAGCACTGTGAGGAAATATTTCTTGCCTGCTCCATGCTTTAACTGAGTAAACACACATTGTTGTTAAACATCATTATTTATTTAAAAAAAAAAGAAGCATATTACTTAATCATTCTCTCTGTGCGTGTACAGGGATGCTGGGGTTTTCTTCCAGCAAGCTAGTTTCACAGACCTCAAATCAGATAAACCTACAGCTTCCATGGCAGCTAGTGCCAGTCAGCTTTCCGTCCCATGAAGTTTTTAGCATTTTAGGAATGTTTTCTAACCGTTTCCAGAGGGCCAGCATGCTGGAGAGCATCTCCGTCACCAAAATAAGAGGATGCTGAGAAGTGAGGCTGAGCATGGGGGTGAAGTGTTGGTTGTAGCCATGACTACTTCCTCAGAGAGTGGTACCCAAAGTACCCTGAACATACATCTCTGTGGTTAAAGCAGGTACTGGGAAGAGTCGAGTTTGGCTTCTGGTGGACATTAGTAGAAGTTAGCCTCTGTCACTGCTGTAGCAAGTAGGCTAATGTGGAGAAGGGTACCTCTTTTCTTGAGGCATCCTCAAAATTGTTGCCTATTTCTCACTATGCTATTTCTTGAGAAAAGGGCATCACCTGACAGAAAGAGAAAAATCCAGGCTACTTGTTCCAGGTGCCAGACTCAAACATCAATTTATCTTGCTTGGGGAGAATGAAATTTTTATTATTTGTATCAAAGAGGGAAACTATGCAAACACAATAAATATAGGTCTAGATGTGACTCATAAATGCAAGCTCTGTGGGAAAATCTCACAGATGTTCTCCAAGTCAGGCACAATTCTGTAATATAAAAATGATTGCTGAAAGAAACTGATTTCTTATTTATAATATGGTCTAGAAGATACAGTTCCTGGAAACCTTTCTACTGGAGGAAAGAGACAGAAAATCCCTTTAGGGTTTCTCAGGTGCTTTCTGATCCTGCCTTCATCAGGAACCTGAAGGGTACAGAGTTAGGCTACATTTTCAATTTTATTTTCTTCACAGTGAGAAGACAAAACCTTGTACATTCCTAAACTGTGCTGATGTGTGCGCATTTTTTTGTTCTCTATATGGGATGTCAGAGATGAATCCATGTGAAAGTATCAACAAGTATATGGGATGTCAGAGACGAATCTGGGTGAAGATATCAACAAGTTGCATGTGGATTCTGGTTCTGACTTGTTTGAAGAAAAGTTGCGATGAACCAACTGTTCCTCATTTCAAACTGAAATGTGGGATGTTACTGGTACCCTGGGAGTTGTGCTAATGCTGAAATAGGACACATGAAAATGGGCAGTGTGTACAGCGTTACAATAAAACCACTGTGGTCAACAAATGGGAGATTTGAACCAGCAAAATAGATTTTTGTGCTAATTATGGAAAAGAAACCAAACCAGATATTTTAAATATTTATTTCTCAGACTGGGATAACAGCCTTTATAGAGCACAATTTGCATAAGTTCTCAAGATACATCCTGTATACAATCACAAAACCATGACATGGATTTATACATAAAGTGAAAACTGAGACAGATTTACAAGCATTTTTATACAATTCCCATACTGCTTTTTTTTTTTTTTTCCCAGTTTTTACAACTTTTAGAACAAATCTGTATTTTTTTTTCCTGATGAATCTGGAAGCAAAATCAAAATTAAAAGAAATTCAAACCAAAATGAGCATCAACAAACCACCACCTATGCATGCAACATTCACTGTGGAAACATTACATTTCTCCAAGGATTAATCTTTTTTTTTATTATTTTTGTGGGTTTTTTGGTATTTTTGGATTTTTTTAAACATTGGGTATGCTGTACACGTTGTCCGTAGCATGACAGCACATGTTAGTCAGCCATTGTGGAGCACCTGAGCACGTCACTGAACATCTATAAGACACAGTCAAATAAGAACACATTCACATGCTTGGATGTCAGATGGAGTTAATAATTTAAACTGTTTGTTTTACAAAAATGTATACTTATTTACAGGGTAACAAATTAAGAAAACGGCTTTTGCTCAAATCATCTATTTAAGTAATGGATATCTATATATATTATATTTTTTTGAGCTCATCAATATATTTACCTATTAATCTTTTCAAAATAATAAAATGGAACATATAGAAAACATTAAAATGCTTCTTATGATTTAAAGAGAGAGTATCCGGTTTCATTTATTCCTTCTATTTTCCTTCTAAAGGCAACATGTATTCATAAAGAGCAACTGATCCTACATGCCAGGTGTACCAAAAATTCACAAGGCGTGTAGGACTATGGTTTAAATATAATGTAGGTGGATACTTACACTAAATTTCCTCTCTGTTTCATTACCTTTATAACTTACACTCACACAAATGCAAACTTTCTCTGTTATTCACATAGGTATGTACATATCTAGATATATACTTAAATAATGAAATCTGGGACATTCAACACTGTAGCAATCAAAATAAAGTACTTAAAAATAGTGTCAGTTATGATTCAAATAATAATTTAAAAAAATACTATTAACATCTTTATGATATCTCCATGAAACTAAATCCTAATTAAATAATCTCTATTGGGCACACACTAGCTTACAATGTAATAGATGTCTTCTTTTTCTTCATAATCATCCTCAAAGTAAGAATCAATATCAGCTGGTTACCAGCTACCATACCCCACAACCTAACCATGCAAACACCCAGCATCCAGAAAAAAATGAATCAAATATTTCCTAGGTCTTGATTTCAAGCCAGTTTAAGTCAACAGATTGGTTGTTATTGACTTCAGCTGGTTTGGGTTGGGTTTTGGTTTCTTCCACACAGGATCCATGTAATGTAAAAACATGGTTAATAACGAAGAAGCAGCATTCATCGCCTCTGGATACTATCCCTTTAAAGTGTAATGATAAGGAACTAGCTCAACATTCATCACAGAAACTCTCATGTCTAGTTTTAACCTGAAAAAAAAAAAGTGGCTGTTTGCTGCTTATTGTATGCATAATAATAATAATGATAATGTTAGAAATCCCTGTCATTTGTAAACACACAACACTGTGCTTTTGCTCGTTTTTCAGCTTGTTTCCACTATACAAGGCCTTGAACAAAGAAACGGCTTCAATCTCTGTTGACTCAGCAGATTTATGAATAAAAAAAGTTAAAATACTTCTGCTATTGCCTTCCTGCAATATGTGTTTTCAAAGCAATTGTAGGTATGTGTGAACTCATTAACAAGCAATCACTCAGAAATTATAAAAGCTGTTGCCACATCTAAGCACTTTTGGCCAGGTAAAAGAAACAAAAATCAATGAGAAAACAGTGAAAAAAATATACTGAGATATATACAAAAAAGTAAAAAAATACTAATAGTCCTTGTTTGATTATTTTTTAAAAAACATTGTCACAAGAGAGTTTTTCCTGACTTCATTCATAAAACAAGAAAAAAAAAAGAAAAAGAAAAAGAAAAAAATGCATTCAAACATGAATCTGTGTTGCATAGAGTGATTCCAGTACAACCTAGAAATTTGGTCAAAAAAAGGAACTTGGCACACTTTGAAAGCATCCTTTGACCTCTGAATGATGCTGCCTCAGAAAAGAGGGAGTGTGCTGGGCCCAGGTCTGTCGCTAGCCCACCCTGGGTGACACCAAAGGAGCCCTGGCCTTGTTGCAGCTGGCCAAGGCAGTGCTGCGCTCCTGACAAACTCTACTCTTTGCGTTTCACAACAGGAGTCCAAAACTGCCATTTCAACGTGCAGAAACATTTTGCGTGTTGTTCAGAGAATCAAAGATGCTTGAATTAAACCCTTGCCGACAGCTGATTACACCACAAAGGTAGCTGCTCCATACAGCCGCAGCTATACCGCCCAACACAAAGTATTTTACAAAATATTGGCCACATTTTTATGTGTGTGAGAGCAAAGCACGCCTGTCTGCTTTCTCAATCAGGAGTGATGATTACAGGCTTCCCAGTCAGGCAGCCAGATAGTGCTTGTTCCTGCTGGAAATCTCCATAGCAACTACCAGCGTGACTTGCTGTCTTCATAATAAATCTTAGCAAAAACAAAATTACCGGCAGTTTGCACAAAATTGCACACCTCATGGCTTGTACTTCACACAGTAATTGAAACTGGACTTTTTTTTTTTTCTTTTTTCTTTTTTTCAAAGAAAGAATATACTATAGCCATCAGGAATGCAAAATAACCCACCAAAAGAGCAACACATATGTCTAATATATCCACGTAGGATTTTTTGGTTCAGTTGGGGATTTTTTTCTTTGAAGTATTTGTTGTCTTATAAAAACATCACACAACATCAAAACATATAGGATGTTTACAATAACTCCAGAGGACTGTTTTTAAAATATATGAGAGGTAGGGTATACATATACCGGTGAAAGCATAAAATTCATCAAAGCACACATCCTACTTCCACTGTCAGTGATGTTGTGTTTTTAAGATAGCTAATAAGATTTTGATAAGATTGCTCTGCTTGCAAGTTAAGCAGGCTGCCAACAGGTTATCAATACCTTAACAGGAGTTTCCTTTGTGTGTACAGTATTAATATCTTCTGTGTGTTCCTTCTCAAATTCTTTTTCCACACTGCTAAATTCACAAAGTTAAATCAAAAACTGTATGTGGGAAGTGTCGCCAGATTAAATGGTGTAGCTTTTTCATGGTCAGTCCATCTTCTGAATAAACTGAGCCTTATTTCTCCCTTTTTTTTCAAGCATATATTATTTTCCAGAAGAATATTTTCAGTTGGTCTTGCACAGCCTGTGGAAGTGTACTATGTATATTCAGAAAATGTAAGAAGGTGGACATTAAATAATTTTTGAAAAGTCATTATTGGGCAAGAAAAATAAACATCTGAAGTGCAGAAGCTTGGTCATTTTCTTTTTAAATATGCAAAGGTCATGAGGTAATATTTCCAGGGAAACTACTCTTTAATGAAGCTATGAAATATTAAATGACTTCTGAGTAACTTGGGAGTTAGTATCGTATTGATTCTTGTTTTTTAAAGAAACTACTATGCTTTTAGGAATGGGAGAAAAAGCTCTCCCTTCTTCCCCAAAACTGATACAAGGCAAAATACAACCACCAGCCTAAGCCATCCCAGGCAGCAGTGCCTTCCCAGGTGAGCTAACTGCTCAGCTTCGAGCCCCGGGCAGTGGGACTTCAGGCGTGGAAGTGCTGACACAGTCTTAAAGGTTTCAAGTACCTTCGGATTTAATTCTTTCTTAACTGAGAAGCCGTGATGTTGAGCGGATTATACTCAGACATTCACCTGAGACAGCAAGAGGATATTTCCAATTATCTCTAATGCAACAGCACCCCGGCAGTACCCTCCCTGCTGTCCCTTCCCCTTAGATTTTGAGTGCAGCACTAGTGTTGATACAGAGCCCTGCACCAAGCAGGTTGGTTAGCACAGTGGGTCTACTGCTCCAAAGTGCCCACCAAATAGCCTAGAATTCATCATCTCGGTAGAGTTTCAGAGTAAGACTGGTTGCTGAAAAAAGGAAGGACTAGCTGAAATGATTTTGTTAGTCCCAGTGCTTAAGTCTCTTCAATTCCAAACTTTTTTTTAAAACTGCTGATTCAAAGGATAGGGTGAAGTACAGTGTCACTGACATCGAAACAGCATTTTTTCTTCCTGATGTAGTGCAGTTGGCATCCTGTCCTTTCTTTGTCTTTAAAACCACATCCAAAATTATAGACTATTAGTATAGTTTTGTCCATTACATTCTAGGACAGTGGTTTATATTCATTGTTAACACACAGAAACAAATGAAACAATCAGATCTGATTTTCCACGGTATAGTTTTTGAAGGAAAAAGGAAGAAGGAAAAAAACTAATGTAAAACAACATTACCACTCTGGCAAACGACTTGCAGTTTGTGTCAAGTGGCATAATCTCACTACAGCAATTTATCAGAGATCCTAAGGTGCAGAGAAACAAGTTTTGCACTTCTGATAAGTGAGATTTGGAAAGTCAATCACCCTAGGTGCTTTTGCATAAAATGATCTCCTTCTGATTGCACAGAAAACCAGACTCCTCTTTCCATCGCACTACCTCCAGCTGCAGCTGAACTCTACGGGAACACCTGCCTTCCAGCCTTCGTTATTTCCTTCACAGTTACTCTCTTCACAGAGTCCAATAACACGGAGCCCCCGTATCAGTCTTCGTTTCAAACAGCCTCACTTCAGCTTCTGGGCCCAGGTTTTCTTTTACTTTTGCTGTCTTTTGCAGCAAAACAAGTCTACTAGCCCTCATTTAAGTGTGCTATGTAGCCCAGAGACTGCTCTTTTCTACTTTGTATTCTGAAAGACTAGCTAAACACAATGATATCAAACTATAGTCTTGGAGGGATGCTGTTTATAGCAGACTCTGCAGGTTTTGTGCCCTAAGCAGATAGCTCTGCTCAGTGTGTTTGTGTGGAGCTGACCAACAGTTTGTGCCAGTTTACTATTCTTTTCCTTAGATCCACTTTGTCAAGCCAGATATAAGCTTCCCCAATCAGTGTCTTTTTCATAAACTTTCCTCCATTGGAGACAAGCAGAATCTGGGAAAATAATGATAATAATAAATAATTACCAACGTGCATATTAACATACCGCATATGCTAGCAAACATGAAAGACTCAGAAATGTTGAGCTCTGATTTGTTACTCACGGAAGAGAAAAGAAAGAACGAGTGCAACCCTTTCTACAGAGTCACTTTCACAAGGGAAAGCAAGCCCTGTGAAAATTGAACCTGCCCCCTCCTCTCTTTTATTGTCAGGGGATGTAGCAACTAGAAGATTACAGTCTTGAACTTTAGTGGGTAATTTGTTCGCCTGCTGGCTACCAAAAACAAACACAAGGTCAAGTTTGAAGTTACAAGGTGAAGCTTGATGCAGGTGAGGTCCCGGTTCATTTTCAGTGTGTGGAAGTCAGAGGGTGCTGGGCATAGGGGCTGTAACTCCGGGCAGGCTAGTGTGTGAGAAAGCCCAGAGTTCTGGTTTCTGACCTCAGCAAGCGGCAGTCTAACTAAAAATGTAGAGTCAGTCTGGAGTCTCACTCCTGCTATGGCTCTGCCACGAGCCACAGTATTGTGTCTGGTCTTATTGCTCCTGCTTGCCCAGCCAGGGAGAGTGGGAAGGGCAAGGAATCGCCCCGGCACTGAGGTGAGCCATGCAGGCGGGGTGTTCAAGGCTCTCCCTCATTTAACCTACAGACACATTTTCCAGCTGAGGAGCTTTGTGCCATGCAAGCTGAAGAACTTGATTAATTCTGTGGATCTGTAAGTTCATTCTACACGTTTCTGGAAGAAACATTTTTGATAATGTATGTATTTCAGGGCGTGATTTATAGTCACACATTCAGATAAAATTTGGCATTTCTTAATTATTAACTGAATTAACAAGCTCAGTGCTTCCTTTCTTTTTTATCAACTTCCTAAGTTTTTCAAAAAGAAAAAGAACTCATGAAAAATAGCATTTCCATGCTAGGATTAGCAGCAGGTTTGCAATGTTCACAGTCACAGAGTAGACCTCCAGCAATGAGCGAGGGATGTGACTGATAACAGTAGGAGGCTGTCACCATCCATGTGAGCCAGCAGGAGAGAAAACAGGGCATTTTGTTGCTTGGTTTCAATGATCAAGGATAACAGAAGGATGGCAGAACTCAAGGATTTTGTACTCCACTGACATGCTAGAAAAGACCATACAACAGTAGACACATAACAGAACTGTAGAAGAACTAGTGTTCCCAGTAATCAAGAACTCCAACATTGTTGAAAATTTTCCGTTCTGATTTCGGAAACAAAGTAAAAAATGCAAATTTTACATTACAATGGAAATAATAAAAAAAAAAAAAAAGTAAAAAAAGGGAAGAAATTTGCAATAATTTTCCTGGATGAGCTTCCCAGTTCTCTGGCTGATTTTGCAAGTAAGCTATGTGCAAAGACAGCTTAGACACCTACATATGCCTTATTCAACAGGTTTGAGGATGCAAGACTAAATGACTCTTAGGCACTGAGCTGTTAGGGAGCTCCACTCATCAGAAGGACTGTCCTTGGGAAAAACAGGCAGCCTTCCTCCACTGCTGGTGGCTTTCTAGGTCGCTTGGTTCAGTGTTTCCTAAAGAAATAGTCAGCCCAGACTCTGACAAGCCAAACAAGAACATCTGTGAAAAACATTCTTCTGGGATTTTCTGATCACACTCACATAGGACATAATGTATTTCTAATAGAAGCCAGCCAGTCAGCCAGGAGCC
The DNA here is from genome assembly GCF_017639655.2 of Falco naumanni. Taxonomy (NCBI): domain Eukaryota; kingdom Metazoa; phylum Chordata; class Aves; order Falconiformes; family Falconidae; genus Falco; species Falco naumanni. Next base: position 66,600,260 of record NC_054058.1, read on the forward strand.
AGCTAGGGAACAAGGCAAAGGAGCCAGGAGCTTAGTGTTTTCCAGAAAGGTCCCAGGTGGGTTGCCAGGGAAGAGGGAAATCCGGGAGGTGAGCAAGCAAGCTGCCAGGGACTGAGGCAAATGCCTGTCTGAAACCTATCAAAATGTTTTCTGCAGGATGTTTTCATTCTGACACAGCAACAGTTTGGGGACAGAAAAAATTCTATCAATGTTCCTTCTAGGATTACCATGTTTGATCTTATCTTACTTTACCTCTGATCTTTTTGCCTTCCTTAATGTCCCAATTCCATTTTTGTTCTGTACATTCTGGTTTTATTTCTTTTCCCTCTCCCTGAAATCCCTTTTGACAGTGTCCATCTCTTTGGCCCTAAATGTTCAGCACTCAGATTCAGCACTCAAATCAGCCAGCTTCATGCTTTGCCATAGGAACAATCTGACTGATAAGCATGAAGGTCATATAAAAACAGAGGTACTGTGTCAGATCAAAAATCTCAACAAGAAAATACTCTGCTTCCAAAAGTATATAGAGCAGCGTTTAAGGTGGAATGTAAGAACAGGACAATCATGTAGTGACACTTACCCAAAATACCTGCTATGATCTGTGCACCATTGACTTCCTGACACACAAGTGGTGTGTTTCTATTTAACAGATTAGGAGGTATTTTGCCCAAGAATTTGTCCCATCATTTTCTCCAGTTACTTTTTCCATAAAGATACTTAGCATCCCAAATACATTATGGCAATGAATTTTACAGCTCAAACTCTGAGTGGTGTGAAGAAGAAACAAGTTTTGTTTGTTTTAAACTTGTTCCTTGCTACTTTTACAGCCTTCATTCTCTCAGGTATGTAGCACCAGCTCATATCACAGAGTTTCTAAGGAAATGTTGCCAAGTCTAAGTCCGACTGTTCCTGTGGTTACCTCCTTCACTATCCCCCTCCTTGTCAGCTTGATAGCTTAGTTTTCCATATGACTCTGTTGGTTTTTCTTTACTGGTCTACTCACCCCTTATGGTTTCCTCTTCAAACCACCATTGGAACTAAAGTTTTTACAGGAATTTTAGCTCTTAAACTCTGGCAAGACTTTACTGACCACTCTGGATTTCCCCAGGTAATACAACATCTTAAATAGTCTTTTACTGAGTCTGTTGAATCAATAAAGATGTTAGGACACCTTAACACAGGAAAAAGAGTATCTATTTTTGTTGACCTCATTTCATAAACAGCGTCCATTTTGGCTTTAATGTTAATGATACAACCAATAAGCCTAACATAGGCACTTATATATTCCCATTTACTGTAGTCACCAAAATGTAGCTGGCTTGTTTACATTGGTCTTCCAGATTCAGAGCTACACTAAGTGGATGCTGATATGCCCAACATTTCCTCCCACTTACTTTTAAGGTTAGTATGCAGATGCCCCTGGAATTGTCCATCCCTCTCCACTGACTAGAGGAAGCCTGAATATCTGGTTTACATCAGTTATTGACCCATGTGAAAGTAAATGAAGGTAGGTAAAGTGAATGCTACCTATCTAAAAAAGCAAATCTGACCAAATGATCAAATCTGTCTAAGCAACCAAATCACAGGAGAGGGACTGTTCCAAAATCAGTTCCACACATCATTCATCCACAGACTGAAAATCCTATCATCTCCTTTACAAATGTACACCAAGAATATTTGACTTGGAATTATCAGTAATTCTGCCATGTCTGAGATTACGACTATTGTGTCTAATTCTAGGCACCACAGCTTTTAAAGTTGAAGAACCGGAGAGAATGATAACATGATTAGACATTTAGGCAGTGGAACATGTCAAAGAAATTTGGTTTACTAGCCTGGAAAAATGGAAAGGAGAGATATGGTAGCAACCTTTCAGTGTGCAAGTTTTTTTTATGAAAAAGAAGCAGAATAGTTTTCCTCTGTGCTTTGTAAGGATACTTAAGGATAAGTAAACTTAATTTAAATATATGGCATATTTAAGTCAGATATTGCACTAAGCTTTCTAAATACATAGAAAAGCATTTTTGGAAGGCATGCGTAACTTCCTTCTCTATGGGTTTTTAAGAACAGATCAAGCATAAAACTTTCGATCAAGGTCTATAAATACTCTTTGCCAGTCTGGGGTGATGGATGAAACCATCTTTTAAAGTCTCCTTCAACCTGATATTTCCATTATTATGTAATTTTGTTATTATCTTTGTAATTTTCTCTTTCCAGCAAACAACTGGGGTAGAAGATCGATCTCAAATGCCCACAGCACAGCATGGACAACATCCAAAATTAGGTTTTAATAAAACACAGAATTACCTGAAGAGAATGCCCAGCAGGACTCAAGCTAAATCTAAACGTTTCATTGAATGAAGGCTCTCGGTCATGCCTGCATACCCTGGTTTTCTTCTTAATTATTCTCTTTTGGGTAGAGATATTGACAACATACAGCTTCACATACAGGTCTGGGGAAAAATAGTTCAATGAGTTAAATACAGAAGCTTTAAAATAATTGTTGTTGCTAATGACTTCAACAGAGGGGAAGTGTTGTGAAGAAATAGAGCATGGTGCTTTACAGAATCATAATCTGTTCTCGTTCACATAGTGTACAAATGGAATCACCCTGCCAAATCCAGGGGAATTATTGTGTGCTTATAATGCTGTCATTAAAGGAACAAATACCTGATGTCTTTATGTATATCTGAAAATACTATTGTTCACATGAGGTTTTAATTTTAAAAAAACTTTTATGCCAAAATATAATCTTTCACTGGATATAATTGTTCTTTAATAACCTAGGAAGTTGTAATTTTTATTAAACTTAAAAAAGGATTAATTTTTAACAACAAGAAGTAAATTAAAAGAAGGATTAACTTCTGAGAGCTGATTTGTTTCTACCAAATGTTTTTACTTCCATTGAAGTTGCTTACAGGAGAAAAAAAGAACTTCAGAAAGAATCCTATAGATTATGTAATTCTGATTAAGAAGCAATGTTCTCTCTCATTTTAGTGGTGATTTTAAATGACTTGAGATACATCCTACTTCGTGTTTTTAAAGTATCATGAAGCTGGTTGCTGTGTGATACCTGGTAGATGATCTGGAGATTTAAATTTGTATGTGATATTTCTGCACTGAAGGATTTCTACTATCAGCTGTTCTCCATCTGTCTTCATTTCCTTCTTTAATGCAATCTTGATTTCACCCATAACCTGTGTTTTACCTGGAAAAGCAGAAAAAGCAACCCTCATTAATGTTAAAGGAATCTGAATGTATCTTTCTAAATTGGAAAAAAGTAGGTTTCCATTTTATTTTTTTTTAGTTTGGTGGGGTGAGTTTGGTCTTTTTTTTTTTTTTTTTTTTTTTTTTAAGGCAGCATATAGTTTTTACTGAGGAGTATAAGGATAATGTATTGCTTAGATGAACAAATGGTATATATGTGACATACACTTGTGTAACTAGGTTATATGCTTCAGAATGTATTTGCTTCAGAGGACCTTTTTTCCCAAGAATACAAATTTCTCCAGGAGTCATTACAAGTCATGTAATGGTTACTAAGTGCACCTTTTCAGAAACCTTTACTACAAGATCCTGAAGTTATCTCATTTAAAAAATGAAGGGGGGGTGGGGGTGGGATGGGGTGGAAAGGAGAACATTCAAAGAATGTTAAAAAGTAAGATTCTGAAAGGCAATGAATTAAGACTTTAGTGAAGTTAGCATTTCATTTTACCTTCTTATATACATGGAACAATACCATTCACACGATTTAAAGGGAAGTGCTCACTGTGACCTTTAAAAGTAAAGGTGATTTTCCTTCTTGTGTGGGCAGAAATCCAGGACCATTACTCCTACATCATATGGATTTCTCTCTAAATCAGTCCAGAGATGGAGAAAAGGCACAGAACGAAATGTAGGCAAAGCTGTTCTGCCTTTCCCCTGCCTTTCCTCCCAAAAGGCTTTACCGAAGCCAGGCAGACAAAGCAGGGGTACATCTTCCCAATGCATGCGGTGCTGTAAGTGGAGCCCATGCCCTCAGCTCATGCTGTCTGTAGTAGCGTCATGTCATAACAGGGGTCGTGCCTCTGTATTTATTATCCTGCTACTGTAAAATATTATTTCACCTTCCACTTCTCTTTATATATTAGTTAAAAAGAAACCAAACTGTTAAGCCCCTGAAAGTCTTTATTACCTAGTTTCTGGTGCCAGCAGGCTGGAGACTTAATGCATTACCGGGAAATTCTAGAAGCCGGTGCCAAGATGTAAAGAGCAAAGCAATTCTGCAGGAAGTAAACAATTATGATACATCTGGAGAAGCTTGTCTCTTTAAGAGTAGAAAGTTACCAAGTGGCATTTAGAGATTACTTACTTGTATCACAAATGTATAACCAGATCCCCACTAAAAATGCCAGCTGTTGTTTCACAGAAGTCCATGAGCAATCAACTATGCATTCTATTGTTTTTCCTACTCAAAGTATTTTTGGGGATCATGAGTAAAAATCTAATAACAAATAATCACAGCTACAACCTTGGGCCCCCCTCCTCACGAACTGAAGCTGGAACCAAATAGTTCCAGTCGATAACAAATTTGCTGTTGGGCTTCAGCTGGGTCACTGTTTCACCTGCAGTTTGTGAGGTGGGTGAGGACCTGTTAGGATGCAAGTGATTATTTCACCGTGTCTAATACATGTTTGAACATGTATTAATAGCATCTTGCTTTCTGCTGTATGTTTCATTCAAAGAGAATGGAGCTCTCATCTTGTGATGGCAGCAGTGAAGGTCATCGGTAGCAGGGATCAAAGAAGGAAAGGCCGACAATGTCCCTGTTGTTATTCATTAATTGTTAAAATGCCCTTTTTCTGCAAAGCGTTGAGTGCCCAGTGGGTCTAGTTTGGCTAAAATGTGGATTTTGAATGACTGGAAAGGGATACAAGAAAAAATTATAATGCCACCTCTGCCCTGTGTATAAACTACTGAAACCACTGATGAAGATGTGACATCCCTGATAGGTATTGCATAAATCTGACTTTTTGATCAATATTGATTCTTGCACTGACTACAATGCTTGATCATGAAAAAAACCCAGCATGGACAGTTTTAGCACAAACCTAATGTTAGTTTCAGGCAGGGGTCCTCAAACTATGGCCCACGGGCCAGATACGGCCCCCCAGGGTCCTCAGTCCGGCCGCCGGTATTTACAGACACCCCCCCCCCCCCCCCCCCCCGCCCCCCCCCGCCGGGGGTTGGGGGGGGAACCCAAGCAGCCGCAGATGACTGCCTGCCGCTTCATCTATGCGCCGGCCCCCTGGTTAAGAAGTTTGAGGACCCCTGGTTTCAGGCAATCTTTAGTTAGCCACAAACTTTTCTGGAAAATATGCTTGGCTTATTTACCTTACTTTCTTCCCTGTCTGTCCTAGAAGGTCTGTTTGTAGCAGTTGTTAGACCTCCTCTTTCTTGATTGCCTGAGTACCTTCTTTCTCACTGATGTGCATTCAGCCTAAAATGAGATCTGGTAGGTTGGATGCTACCTGTGATGCTGTGAGCCAGAAAAAGGGAGAAATGCTTCTGGTAAATTAGAATGTGTTTGAAAATCCCAGCACCATTTCTCAGCATCTGGAAACTTTCCGTAGACTGTTCTGTGTCCCCAGATACTCTTTACGACAAACAATCCTGCTTCACTATTTAAGCCTTATGGGGAAAACAATGATCTCCAGCTGTGAGTCCACGAAGCATGATAGCTCTCATGTGCTTCCATACTGTTTCATTTCTCCCACAGCATGCCGTGAAAAAACTTTAACACCAGCATTATGAAACATTGCACTAAAATAAATCACCACTTCAAAACCTAGCAGAATTTTGAAGATATTCTAATTCTTTCCATTGCTTGGCTTTCCCCCCTCTTTCTCATATATGTTCCTTACATCTTTCCTTTGACAGGTGCGTAAGAATAGAGCAAATGTACATTGTTTTGTGGAGGCACTTCTTTAAATGGAAATAGAGATACACTGATGAGAGGGAGTATTAATCCTCAACTGTCTATGAGCTGTTGAGAGAGCGCACAGTGAGCTGCACTGGACATGCATGTTCTTTGACTGATATGACAGAAATAAAGTTGCTTAGGCTGTCATGGGACTGGATGACCCCGAGGACTGCATTGGCAAGAACAGCTTTAAATGTAGTGCCCAGTCACAACCTTTTGCATTCTTATATAAGTTTAGAAAACATCAGTCCTAACTGGTGTGCAACTGGAACTGATTGTGGGTAGTTTGGTATACTGGATGATGATAAAAAAATGCTATAATGCAATTCTGAAAAAAAGTAAATACGGTGAAAGAGACATTGCATATCTTTCTAGGAAAGTACTAATATGGCTTTCCAAGACAATGGGAAAGAATTTGTAACCTGATTATTAATATTTGCCTCAATAAAGATGAATTCTGGAGCAACAGCTGCAAACCAGGATTATTACAGTGGCTAAGAACCATGTTGCAAAGCACCAAAACCATTACTTTCTAATTTAGCCTAGGAAACAAGGAATGGAAAAAGATGAATTTGCTTTCTACATATGATAGGGTAAATGCTGAAAAGGATAAGAAATATTAAGCTGAATTTGTGTGATATTTTACCTCTGATGTATATATCAAATGCAGACTTACTGATGTGCCACAAGAGGATCACAGGCATGCATAGCAGCACTTTAGGAACACATTAATGGTAGCTAATCAAGTCTTAAAAATATATAGCTATGATTAAATACATTAGTGTTTTTTTATGTGAGAGCACACCTCTTTTTAAGGGACCAGATTTATTAAAAATCCATTAACAATTAAAAGGTGATGGTTAATTAACTGAATTGCTTTAAGGTATTTGAGAAGTGAAGGAGTTTAAATTTGTGATGGTGATGGCAACATAAGCTTTTGCTCTGTAGAACTGTCACACTCTGTGCTGTGAAAGGTTAATTAATTCTGCTATTAGTCTTAAATGACCGCTGCTGTAAATCACAGGACATGTCCTATGCATTGTTGTTGTCAGCTTCCAGGGATTGATAACTATGGATTGTGCTGCTGTTCCTTTTTGATCAGATGCCTGCTGTCAAACAAAATTACCCAAGACAGTAATAAATAGTTGTTTCCCATTGGTCTGTGTTATCAAGGTTAATTCAGCGGAGCATTTAAATGAGCGGGTAAATCTCCCTGGACAATGCCAGGAATTTAATTCAGTTCAATTGTCTAAATGTAAATTTCTGAGCTAATTTAAACATTTATCTTAGAATCAGTTGAATTGCCTTCTGAGATCAACTATGTCTATTCCCATAGACAGATCAAGTGTGAGTAGGTTAAACTTGGAAATTTAAATGTGAGATGCCTAAATGCTGCTACCCGATAAGCGTTTAGGTACTAGAGTAATTTTCTGAATGGATGCCAGATGGCCAGAAATCACAATTAAGAAAATACATAAACTGACATTTTGTTCTATGGTTGTGTATAAGTTAGTCTGGGCTGCTTCTGTTCCAGAAGAGTGACTGGGAGTATTACAGCAGTGGAATTAAAAATGAAATGGGGGGTATGTGTGGATATTGACAATCATTTCCCAGATTATTGTTTCCAAATGAAATCTTATAACAAAGATATTGTTCCCAAAATAGGTAGGAAATGCTCTTCTGGAGCTTCAGTACTCATACACTTTATGGTCAAGGATTTAAAATCACAGAAAGGTCCCTCTGAGCAGCTTCCAGTGAGCCTGGCCTACTGAGCACAGCAATGATAATTTTGGGTTGTAGTTCTGGGGGGTTTGTTGGGTATTTTTTTTGTTTTTGTTTTTTTAATTCTTTACAGCCCAGATCATTCTCTTACTACTTAATCAAAGAACTCAGATGCTGGAAAAAATAAGCAGGACAAAACAAAAAGACCCAACCAAACAAAATCCAACAGTAAAACCCCCAGTTTTACTCTCCTACTTTATGGCTACAATCTATCGGACCAGCATGCCTTATCCATCTTGTATGCAGAAGAGGAACATAGAGCCCTCATTTGGTTGAGCAGGATTTCTCCTCCTATTTTTCCTTTTTGTGTGTTCAGGGAGATGGCTGCATTTCAAGAATACACAGTCTTTCATGGTTTATCTCTACACTTTCTGATTATGAATACTCATGTTACTTTCACTTTTCTGAAAGCACCCATCCCAGAGAGCAAATTCAGCCCAGTTTCCAAATTCTGGTGCAGAACAACAGCTTGCTCTACAGACAACCCCCCTTGAAAGACCAGACACATCTACATGCTTTGCCATTAGTCCTGTGTCTTCTGACCCCCATCTCGCTGCCTTGTGGCAGAAACAAAAAGAGCGGCTGGGGGGTAGGGGGTGGGATGTGTTTTGTGAGATTTTAGTGCAAAAAGCCTGAGAAAATTTGAGTTGTCTTGTTGCAGCATGGTGACGGTTGTATATGGACAGCATGATGCTGCCCTGGGGGATGCGAGGGAGAATGCTGGAGCACTAGGTGGTGCACGGCCAGCTGTGTCAGTGCTGGCAGTATGGAACACAGGGAAACAAAGGCGTCCCCCACGCTGCTGGGAGACGAGCAGGCTGTCTCAGGCAGAGCAAATTACTCTGTGCTAAAAGAATTCCTAGGAAAAAACTAAAGTCATTCAGTATAGAAATTAATCTAGATCAGGGAGTCAACCAAGGAGAGAAATTATGTGACAGTGCAAATGCCAGTTGTGAGGCTACATGATACAACTCTGTAAATCTCTGTAAATTTTCTCTTGAGGGAAGTCTGGGAATAAGAAATCACAGATTTTTGTATTAGTGGCTTCTGGGGTTTGGTGCTTGTATTTTGTGGGAATGTTGCCCACGAGCAAAGTGAAGTGAATGAACTCTGTCTCCCAACTTGCCTTACAGTGGTTCTGAGTATGACATGAAGAATTGTTTCTTCTGAATACTTTACATTTACAATTCTAAAACAGTAAGTCATAAGCCTCAGAATTTCCATAATCTTTCAGTCTAAGATGAAGAATTGAAGAATGATTAGCATAGTGTCATCATAAGCATATGATCAGAAATAAAGACTTCTTTAGTTAGAACTAATTTCATTTCCTTAGGTCTTTATCTGTTTTGATACTCTGAGACATTAAATTAATGAACCTCTGAGAACTCTGAACAGTGTTTACTGGCAGACTACATACATTTTTTTTGATGTATTTTACTACAACTTGTCTCCTAGGTACCTCGTGACTTGGACTTGGTGCAGCTATAGTTATCTCTAACTCTGTAGTAAGATACGATGTTTCGAGAACTAAGCAACTCAAATGCTCCTTACGTAGCTGCATTTCTTAAACAAAACCTTGGCTTCAGCTATATTAGGGTATGTTTGTAATATTTAGGGAGTTAGAATATGTAGTAGCATGAGTAGCATGTCATAAAATGTAATGAATCCAAGGTGGGTTCTGGAAAACTTGATTCAAACTAGGAAAATTTACAGCTTTAAAAATATGAGACATGATTAAAGAGAACCTAAAACCATGGGTTCTGTCCCAAGATCCTCATCCCTTAGTAGCTTTCTGTGATCTTAGACTTCACCTCTGTGCGCAGTCTCAGAGGTGGGGATAATAGTATCTACTTCTCTAAGTTGTTTGGATTTAGTAATGAAGTTGGTATACTGTGAAGAGAGAGACACTGATCACGTAAACGTAAACAGGACTTTGGTGTGTGATCCCTAATTCAGTGAGAAAGCACAAAGACATCAAAAGGCTGAGAAGGACCTATGCCACTGTTATGTATCCCTCCACCATAGTCCATGAAGCCCATACAGACATAATTTTCTTTCTAACAGAGTGCTGTTGTAGCAAAAAAATATGTTTCTGCTGGATTCCTTTAACAGTATTTTGAGAACCAGAAGTCCATCCTCCAGCAGACAGCTGTGCTTCAGGAAAACAAGATAACATCGCCTTATTACAATAAATAATTCAGTATTACTGCAAATACTAGCCATTTATTATTAACATTTCAGTATTATAGTTGAACTGCTCCAGCTGAAGGTAAAGCAAAATGGTATTCAATATAATTTTAAAATTAAATATACGAAGAATGAAAAATACCAGCCAAAACTTTCTAATCTTTTTTTTAAGCAAACCTTTCTTTCTTTTTTTTTTTTTTTTTTATAATTTTTTACACCGCATTGGGTACTTACAGTACCAGCTGGTTTTATTCATAATGCTTTTCATCCTCTTGCTGGGACATGAGCTACCGGCAAAGCTGTTGTAAAATAATGATGGATGAACTTTATAAACAATGCCTCCCAATGTTTACAGGCTCCAACCTTCTCTGTCCTTTTGAGGGTTTTTTTCATTACCTTCCTTTTATCTTTCACCTTTCTCCCACATATTTCTTTCTCCCTGAAAACTGCCACAATTTTCTCTGTAGGTTGGTTTTGTCTTTGTGTTCCTTACTGTAAGAAAAATCAAAGATCAAATACAGTCTTAACTACTACCTCCTCCTGTCTCACAGTGCTTTAAATAGATGTTGGGTTTACTGGCATAGGACTGACTCAATAAATGAGCTTTCCAGCTCCGCAGGTGAGGCTGAATACATGCAGGTTCTGAAATTTGTTGTTCTTGCAACTGGATATCCAGCCTGCCCTGCACGATGCTATTGGCTGGTCATGGGACAAACCAAAGCTCAGAGTAAGGCAGTCTCTTCTTCTTCCCCCTGCCCTGAAGAGGAGCTGCAGCTGCTGAGGGTCCCTGGTCTGTGTTCCAAGTCTTCTTCAGTCTGCCTACATGAAGGCCAGGTGTTGTTATATGTGATGGGCTCAAGTGTAATGACAATTTATTCTCTCCCTTACCTGATGTAGATAGGCATACTGTGTGCAGGCAGTCATGCTCCTCTGAGATGGCAAACACTATCGGTTCAGCTCCTGACAAATGGGTTCCCCCTGGGATACAGGGATACTCTGTGGCGGGAGGAGGCATGAACTGAGGGAACTACTCTCTCTTTTGCTTTCCCTCTTCTTACCCTGAAGATGCAAACTGCTGTGAACAGACTGTGTATCATGAGATGAGCAAAGATTAAGGTCTTTCATTAATATTTCCCTGCCTCCTCTGGTGTGATGTGCATGTAATCATGTAATGAGGGAGAGGAGCAGAATTAAGGAACTGTGCTCACAGCAAACACAATTTAAAATTGTGTGGGCAGCAAGAGTGGCTGGCTTTAAGGCTGAGGCACATGAACAAACTGACAGTTTTATATCGTGATCCTTAGAGCTAGCAGGCTCACTGCACACAAAATTTTGAATATACTAGTGCAGAAATTTAGCCTGTATGCCCAGGATTAAACAAAGATTATTTGAAGGAAAATATGGTTTAGCCTTTGTTTTCAGATGAAACAAAACCCATGTGCAAAATACATTCAGAAAACAGAGAATGCTTCTTGCCCGTTGAGACTCTGAGGAGCGAAATATTTCCCAGAAAAACTCTCTTTCATTTATTGGTTGCTCTGTGTGTGCACCTCTTTTAGAGATTTGATGAACTTCTTTTAAAAGAAAGAAAAACAATAAATAATGCTGACTGTGGACTGATGCCATATGTAAAAGCTCTTGGCCTGAAGTAAAGTGATTTGTGGGAGAATAATACTGATGCTTCACACATGCTCAAATATAAAAAAATAAAAATCATTGTATCAATCCAATTTCAACCAGCTTTATTTCTGTTAGTTGGCAGTCTAAAATGTTTTAGGAAAATGTCAGTGAGGCAGTAGGAAGAGGTTAGTGAGGTGGTAAGATTAATTAATATGAATTAGAGGAGAGTTTCCCTAGTGTCAGAAGCTGCCCAAGTCATTGACCTAAAGGACAGTATAATTTGTCCAGAAAGATTTTTTCAATATTTTAGTGGGACTGGTCCCTGTACCATGGAGGCATTTGGAATAACTGAATGGGAAATCATGAGAACTCTAAATATCACATTCAACCAATTTAGGTGACCAGAGATGACTACTGAGATCGCTTTTAACGATGAAGACAAACACAGAATACCTGTATGTATTTGACAGGTGATAGGTAGAGGGAGAATAAAAATGGGATGGGGGAAGTAAAAAAAAAAAAAAAAGCAGAACTAATTCATAGTCCATCCTACTAGATATCTCTTATTTATATTTATTTATACTTTTGTGGAAGGGAAACCTTATGTTCTGAGCTGATAATTCTGTCAACATTCTCTCCGCAGTTCCTGCAAATACCAGATTTACCCAAAGTTTAGCTTTGGTTTAGAAGAGCAAACTAATAACAGGGTTAATCATAAGGAAGTTTAGGTGCCTAATTCAAACTCCTTAGCCTCTGTAGTCGATAGGGATAGCACCTCCTTAAACTTGTATCTTAGGATGGACAAATGCCTTCTGGAGATACCTACCTTTTTTTTTTTTTTTTTTTTTTTTTTCCAGTGACAGTTAAGAAATGATGTGATGGGTTTAATTTAGAAACCTGATCTTTAAACAGTGAAATTAGGCTAGAAGTATCAAAAAGCAAACCTACGGCTCTAACATGTTCCATCACATCAATGACAGAAAGCTAAAATTATGTTTTAAATTCTTCTTCCTATTTTAATTGAACTTCAAAGATAGGTGCAGCCTGGATCTGAAAGGGGGAACTGTGCACCCTCATGCCTCAGAAGGTAGAACTCTCTTCAACCACCTTTTCTCCCTTTCATCCTCATCACAAATTACTGCCTGAGCCTAAATATACATTCACAGTCTTCTTTTCACAATTTTAGCATCTTACATAAGGAGACATACCAGACACTGCAGATAGATTCAGCTGCATAAAAGGCGGCTTGCCACAGCACATCTGAAATTGTGATGATGAAAGGCACACTTTGCCCTGGCTTTTGGATGGACAAAAGTCCATGCAGGCAAAAGAAGAAAACTATTTAATGTCATACATACAGAGCAACCTGAACCTTCATTATTTTAAGCCTAGTCTATTGCAGATTTACCAAGGAGAAAATGTGTTGCTAAAGGGACAAGAAATTTGCAAACTGCCATTAGAAGTCTGTATTAGACGTAACCACAGTTCAGGAAAGTATTTTGCACAATACTACAATAATCTTTGTGTTATAGAGCGTAAATGTTATGTTAAAGTGGGACAAGTGAGTCTGCAAGCTCTCCATATCAGTATGAGAACATAAAATGAGTTGTACCAACACAAAAACAAGGGGGATTTTGTTAGATTTTGCTTAGATTCTCATTTAAATGGTGACAGATTTTAAGCTACTTTCTCTCTCCCACAGCAAATAAATTTTGTATCTTTTTTTTTTTAGTTTTGATATGCAAGTTTTTGAGTGTTTGACAATATATTCTGAAAAGACAGAATCTCTTCTGAGCCAACCTTCATTTTCTGTGCCAAAATAATGAAAAAGTTTACACCTTCTCACTCTGAAGATGTGAATATCACAACAGATTGATTTATTCTTTTGATCCACTTGATGTCATGAAATTGGACATTCTGGCTTGAACCACTAGAAACTCCAGAAACTGGATTAAAGTCCATTTGGCTTGCACTGCAATATGATGAAAGTATAATAGAAATAATATGAGCACTGTCAGATGAATGAAATGACTCCCATGGATGGTAGCAGAAATAACAGAAAATTTGCCCAAAGATATAATGAAGAGGATCAAATGATTGTAATTATAATTCAGAAATATTAGGTAGCACAGTATCAGAAGGGAAAAAAACCTAGATTGCCAAGTAGGTTTTGTGTATGATTTACTTTGTGAATCCAAAAAGAAAGTAATACTTTCAACAGAGTGTTTTGTACTTGGGATGTAAACAAACATCCCCAACCTAAATTCACATACACAGACTGCTCTGAAAATATTGTAAGACTATTGTATTTCCTAAGAACAACAGCTGAAAATGAAAGCAATGAAACCAAAGTACTTGCAGATTGCATTTCTGAAAAGTAATTGTTATTTTAGGAAACCTGCTGAGCCCTGTGGGATCAGTGACATGAAAACAAAGTTTGTTTATATAATTTCCATCAAATATGTAGGTCAGACATAAGCAAAATCAGTCATATTGCATTTAAATGTAAACTAAAGAACATGCTGCATTACAGGACCAATTAGGAACCTCCCCGTTTGCTTTGGCAGATAGCTGCCCTGGTGGTGACTTTTCATTCCTTTTAGTCTTTTGGACATATGGGCCGACGAAAGAAAAAAATCAAGCCTCAGAGGTAGATGGCCAAAATTAGATCCAAGTCTTTAAAGAATTACAATCATTAGAAAGATAAATAGAAAAAGAGCTTAAGGATAAAGTGCTGACTTCAGGAATAGATGTTACCTACATATCTAATACAGCTTTAGTTTTACTAGGCATGCTAAAGATTTTAAAAGTGGTGACTAAACTGAAAAAACTACTCATGTTTTTTGACTTGGTAGTGCAAATAATAGAATAGTTTGGTGCTTTCCCTTTGTCATAAAGCCATCCTATCACAGTGAAATGTACACAATGAATAGGAATTGGTGTAAGAACCACATACGAAGTGTTTTCATTCCAGCTAGTTTGGAGAGCAGCTCATTGCACATTTGCTGCACAGACAATAAGCACCGAGCCTGCACAGTTAGTGCAGTGGAACAAGCTGTTTCATTTCACAGCTTGGCCAAGTCATTTATAGCCCATAAAAAAATTATCTAACACATGGTGGCATATGTAACTCTATAAAGCTTTCTTTGAGAAGGAGGTGGAAGATGGCATTTGTATACACAAATATATCCATACACATACTGAAGCTAATGCAATATGTTAGCACTCTTTTGTGCTATAAACCTAGTAGGCACACTATCATGGTAACTGAAGATGAAAATTTTTGGTAAGAACCTGCCTATTCATTCCTTGCATCATGATTTCCAGATTCCCCCTCAGATTTATACTGCAGCTCTGAGGCTCTTCAGTGAAATATGCTTAAAGTCTTGCTCATACCTCCCTGGAACTACACACTGGTGAGCACAGCCGTGCGTGCTGCACAGCTCGGGTACCAGAGCAGATGCTTCTGCACTGACTGTTCATGTGGAAGACAGGTAATGCTATTATATTAATAGCTTTTCTTTTGCATATTTACATTACCTGGACCAGCGGCAGCAGCCCACTGCTGAGATGCTATTTCTCTATCATTAAATAAGATTTATTACTAAAATAATTGTTGCTAATAAGACTACTAAATATAAGAATATGAGAAATTGCCTATTCAGTGTGATACTAAGAGCTGTGGTAATTCTAACAAAGCTCGCTGTGTCTAATATACAGAAGAAAACCAGAGCTGTCTTCCAGGACCACCAGAGTGTTTTGTGGCTGGCTGTAGAGAACCTGAGAGATTTTAGCACAAAAATGAATGCTTGTAATTACTACTGGGATTCAACTACCTGCGTAATCTGTCCAACAGAGCAATGAGGGATAAGCCTTTCCATTAATCAGGATAAACATGGAATCAGCTCAGTCAAAACTGGAAAAATGTGTTAATCCAAATTTTGCTCAGGAGGGATGGACAGAAATTATATGCAGACTATTCCACAGTATTATGCAGAATTCAGAGTTCTACAGTCTCTGGAGGATTGATGCCTGGAAGCATTGCTTACAGTAATGTGGAGATGGTTCCTAAAGTTGTTACCAGTTTGGAGATATATCAATTTATCTTTCAGCTCCTGCCCGAAATCTTCTATTAAATATATATTAATTTTTTTGTGAAGTCTGTAATCTTCCATTGGAAATATTTATAGTCTAAAGTACCTGCTTTTCATTGAAATACATACTTTACATTTTCTTCCTCATTCAGCACTCAGCAGTGCCATTATTCTTCATTTCATGCAATGCTGATTCCCCCAAACTGCTATAATAGACATATCCTAAAGTTGGTATTTCATTGAGCTGTTGAACTGATGTCTGTGGTTAAAGTCCACGGAGACACATTTGACTAAAAAATATCATATAAAAACCTAGAACAGAATTAAAAATACAGGGACAGTACAGTACTTACATAAATCCACTCATAAAGCTTGGTGTTGAAGACTGAAATGATGGAAGGAAAAAGAAAAAGGGAAAATTTGCACCTATTTACAGTGTTTGTGAAATGGGAAGAAACTTGGTAAGTAAATGGAAATAGATACCACTGAAAAAACAATTGTGAAACTCAAAATGTTAAGTCCATGTTCTAAGTGGACTAAATGAGTCTACAGAAGAGGTCTCAGTCTTCTTTTGGGTGTGGAAATGCCAAAAAAGGTTTCTGAGTTTCTGAACTTTCATGGGGGATGGGGGAGATGGTGGAAGTCCTCTTACAAAAAAAGGAGAACTGGGAATTATGGATTTTAGAAAAACAGAAGGGCCTAATGCTTAGTATAGGTTGGTAGCAGAGATGCAAGGAGAAGAAAGATTTATAGTGCAAAAGTGAAAATTTTCCAGTCTGAGGACCTAAAACATATATTCAGGACCTTTAAGAGTGAGGAAAAAAGTCAGAGAACGAGTCCTGAAGATCTCACATCTCAGATGCTGAGATGTTTCCCTGGTGCCACACAGAACTGCATTACTGAGGGTGACACAGCACTGGAAGAGGCTGCCCAGACAGGCTGTGGAGGCTCCTCTGGAGATATTCAAAACTTGCCTGGGTACGATTCTGTGCAACCTGCTCTAGGAGAACCTCCTTCAGCAGGGGCCAAATGATCTCCAGAGATCCCTTCCAACCCCAATGGTTCTGTGATTCTGTGGGAGCTGAGAGTCTGTCAGAAGTAAGGAGTCTTGAGGCTATGATCAGTTGGCCTTTACCTAGATTTAACAGCAATTCCACCTGCAGCTGGGAAACTTTTCTAATGAATGTTTTCTCTAAACTGTGTGCCCTAGAAAAGGTGAATCAGAAAAAAATGTATTTGTATTTAAATATGGCTGGCTGGCTGGCTTAGGAACTCTCCCTAGATGTTCTGAACTCACTGAAGGAAATACCATCTATCTGTAGAAATGAAAAAAAACCAAACACTTTTTTGTAACTCATTAAATTTTTTTTTCTGCTCCTGGGCAGTACATATGCGGTAGGATTTGTATAATTAACTGAACCTTTTCAGTAATGAATACAAAGGAGTATCTCATAGAGAGCTAAGGCTCTGACAGCTCCTGTAGATTTACTGTCTGGCAACTGTCTTTAAACAGAAATGAGGCTTTTTTCTGTCTCCTACCACAGGTGAGACTGCTTTGAGAGTGAAAGCCTCACAGACTTTAGGTACTGTGGCCAACACTTGTGATTTTATCAAGAATCTCTGAGATTTAGTACCACTCTTTTGAAGATGACTATTGAAGTCTTGCTTGTAATTTATATTCAAAAAATTAAAGCTGTGCATATGGGAATTAGAAGTAGGGTTTTGCAAGACCTCACAAACTGAAAGTGCGACATAGATTCTTTATGTAACATGATTTAAAACTTGCCTGGTGGGTTTTGAAATGTGAAATACCTGGGACCTGGAGAAATATTATTACTGTTGTATACTCATGAATTTTGATTAAAGTATAGCAAATATTGTGTTTGTGATCATCATCCAGGAATATGATTCCACTGCCAGCAGGAATTACACAGGCTTTCTTTACAGTTTCAATCAATTTGTAACAGAAAGTAAAAGGTTTTTTTTCAACTAAAAATGAAGACAGATCTTAGGAAAACAGAACAGACATTCTTCTTGATTTTGAACTTACTCAGAAGCATTCTATACTGTACGAGAGAAGATTGAATTGAAGTCTTATCAACAGTTCAGGTCTACATGAACTGAAGAACAATGCCTTGCCCTAAACAGTCGCCACAAAGAGTCTTGAATGATGTAAAGAATATTTAAAATCTCTAAAGTGCTGCCTTTTTAGAAATCCTGAAAAGACATGATACGTCTACCGAGTATCTGCCTGGAATTGGCTCAAAAATACGAAAATGCACTGTCCCTTAGGATAGTGTTCATGAAGAATGACTTGCTGAGCCCGTGCCAGGCCATAGTTAGGTACCAGGCTGGCTGACATGCTCAGCATCACTAGATAAAACCTTGTGAAGAACAGTAAAGTATCACATGAAACTCCTGTTTCATTACCATGTGGAAGAACTAGCATCAGGTTTTGGCTCAAATGTTATTTGTGAGCAACCTGATGCACAACAAATTGTTTCTGTACCTATGACAAAAACCAGCCTGTGTAGGTATAATTTCCTACAGAATACAAGTCTCTTAATTCTTGGTCAGAAAAAATATTAACAGCTTTAGAAAATCGTAGAAATAAATCCAGCTGCTTAATGTGTATGCTGAATATTAAATGATTGAAGACAGAAAAATTCACAGGCTCTGAAAACTAGTTAGTGGTTCTCATTAGTGTCTGACATTATTTAGTGACTTGAACAGCTGTTCACTGCATTCCCAACAAAAGTAATTAATCACTGAGGACTGAAGCAGAAAAATAAAAGTAGAAATATTATTTAAATATGCAAAGATTGAGGTATAGATATAGATTAGCTCAATGTCAGTCACTAAAGATCATTTCAGATTGTGATCTGCCTCTGGAAGGAAATTATGTTTTCCTAAAAGTCTATGAGACAACTTTTTCAGTAGTAATGAATATGATTGGATCTGAATTCATCTTTGGAAAATTTAAAATGCAATATCTGGATTCATCATACAAAATTGACTTTCATGGACTTCCCTGAGAGCAGCATCAAGCTGCCTATCTGATTTGGAAACCACCACATATTGATACTTAAAGACTGTACTACTCTGCCCATTTTAACGGGCATACTGTCTGTGGTGGTGGCACTAATTATTTCTGTGAAGTGATTATCATTATGAATGACAGGACTGCAAGGCTGAAGTACCTGAAGACCATGTTTTATCTCTGAAGTTATTTCAGCACAATTTTACCTCCTTATGACCACATATAGCAGAAATGTTCCCTTGCATGGGGTTTCACAAGCAAAATCTTGAGGATCTATTGCTGAACTGCAAGTCTGTGAGTGCTGGTTATATTCATGTTCCTCTCAGTGCTGAATTCGTAAGGTCTCTGTATTGGTAGCTCTTCCAAAGAGAAGGGCTTTATTTACTAGTCAAATATATACATTTTTCTATCTTCAGATCTGAAATTTGAGGATATGTATAGAACAGAACTCAGGTCAACACTTTTTACCATTTTCATTCCTCCTTCCTGATATAGTTTGCCTACAAGGAAGAATGTAGACATTTAAATCCATGCCTTGGAACCAAGGACATCATACCCATGTGGGAGACTCTAAACTTGATTCTGAAATGGCTTGTGAGACATCTAATTATCCCGTGCAAGGCACTCAACTTCAGATTTTGAAATAAAATTAATACAATACAGTTCAGTTGAACAACAGATGCAGCCCTCTACATTAAATAGATTTAAGCCTGAGGTGCCCATCATACTGTCAGTTAATAGTCATGACTTTCATCAGAATAATCAGTTTCTGTCTCAGGCCCTTTGTGATACGTACTCTCAACTGCTTGCACAAACTGTTTCTCATAAAATTTTCGTTTGCTTCCCTTAGTAATATTAATACCAGTGGTAGCTGGCAAAAGACAAAAAAATTTAAAATGATAGTATAATTATTTTCAGTTTAGAAGAAACTGAGGTTTAAAGAGCATAAAAAGCTGTCTACTGTTGCCCAACCCAGCAGAAAAAAAACATCAAATAATCCTGTTTTCTGTTTTAATTCTGAGGGAGAAGATACAGAATTCTTTATGCACCTGTTTTGCAGTGCTCTGTATTGTACGTTTACGTTCAGTATTTGCACAAAATTATAAGCAGGTCTTCTAGTCAGAAGGGTCAGACAACTACAGCTACAGACAGTAATTGCAACTAAATTTATATTGGTAGTCTTAATTACTTTTCTAACCTATCTCAGGGAAGAACAGAGACAAAATTATAAGGAGCTTTCAAGCTCCATGCTGAATTTCCTTCCTTTCTCCATGCAACATGCAAGCTGCAGCACATTTTTATCAAGAATGCATCCAGAAACAGAAGACAAGTCTGCTATCCTGCTGAGCAGCGTGCTTTCTCATTCTGAAAGCTGTGTGTTACACTTTGAAAACCAGCACTGGTCATGGCAGAGTTAACTCCTCTACTGGAAAAACAAAACTAGTGCCATTGGGAGCTACAAACATTGTTGCTGAGTCTTCCTCAATGCTTTACCCATAAAACCATCACTCTACTGCTCAGACAAAGAAAAGACAAAGGAAATCTGGTTTGGTTTTTTTCTGTTATTTAGCAAAGATTTTTTTTTTTAATAACCTCCAATTTACAAAGCCTGTGATGAGATATGCCAGGTCTTGCTGGCATATATAAGGTAGGGAAAGAAAAGGGTATGTTATCTGTCTGCAGTGGCAGAGGGAACCTCAAGCAATAGACAGTAATTATGTGAGAGAAATTTGGCCAACTCAGTGGTTATGAAAAATACTATGGATTGTTTAATAAACAGCCGCAGCAGTTTGCTGCTTTAAATTCTTCCTGGTGAGATGATCCCTTAAAGAAAATAAAACCATCTTGGCACAGGTCTAGCTGCAAAGAACATCTTCATCTGTAACTAATCACTGATTCTTACTCATCTTAAAATGGCATAAATGGGCATTGGCGCTAAAAGAGCTCTGTTCACACTCCTGCTTTTCTCTTCCCACAGTTTCACTGACGTCGTCTCCTTTAGCCAGAGATGCTTGTGAACTAGTTGGCAGAAATGATCCTAGTAACTGCCACCTCACCTCCAGCCCCCGGCAAGGTATTGACTTTGGGTTAGTCACACAAATCCATTCGGCGCATGCTTTACACCACCAGGAAGGATGTGACGAGGTGGAGGGAAAGAAAGAATGGCAGTTTTCAGCAATAATGCTGGTTTACCACAGTGTGATTTATAAAGAAATTACAGACTGATAATTCAGAGGGGAAAAGACTGCCGGGAGGTCTCCAGTCCAACCTCACATTCACAGTAGGGTTAACTTCCAAGTTACAACAGGCTGGGCAGAGCTTGTTCGTTGAGTTTTTAAAACCTCCTGGAGAGGCTCCACAGTCTCTCTGGGCAGCCCTACCCAGTGCTTAACTACATGGTGATTTTTTTTAGGTTTCCTTACATTCAGCTGGAACTTCCCTTACTCCAGTTGGTGAATATTTCCTTTTTTTTGCTCCAGAGCTCTGAGAAGGGTCTGGCTCCGTCTTCTCTATACTATCCCATAATGTACTTAGCTACCCATAGAGTAGCTGATTTCCTGGAGTTTAAAGAAACCCTTAACCTCTCCTCAGTAGCCCTTGCACTGGCCCGTAACGATCATACTGGCACTCTACTGGAGTCCCCTCCATCTCCAGAGCCCCCAGACCAGACACACTGTTATGGATAGGGCCAGCACCTGGTGGAAGGGAATAATCCCTTCCTATGACCCGCTCCCTACACCATTACTTTTGCCGCTTGGTATGCAGCAATAATGATCACAAAGCCATTTTCCAGATTAATAGTGTTTAAAGAAAAGTTTTTGGTGGTATTTTACCAGTGACTTTCTCCGAGAAAAAGAGATTTGAAGAGTGCTTTAAACAAGTTCTGTTGAGCAGACACCACACATTTTGAGATGAGAGCATGTAAAACTCCAAGGACATTGTCTCTAATGCCAGTACTTCCACTATTTTTAAAACTGCTTTGGGCATCAGTTTTATTTTATTTTTTTTTTACTCATTTTAAAGAAGTCTAAAGAACACTGAATCTGCTTTGTGGTCCTTACATTATTCCCCAAATGTCTGAAAACAAATAGTGGCACAAAAATCTCTTTTCATAGACCATCCATTTTACTGTCAACTATAAAGAAAAGCTGCCTCAGGAAAAGAGCTTTAAATATAGCCGTGGTGCTATCAACAAGTCAGCGCTCCTGCATGAAAGCAAGTCCCATTGTTTATTCGGGAGTTTTGCTGCAGGAGATAGAAATCAGTAGTGCTGTAGCACAAATGTAAGCCCAGTTCTTCGTTGCTTAGTTTTGCTGCAGGGAGCAGGAGAGATAGGATGAATCCACCTTTCTGGCTGGTCATGTATGGCTGAGTTTGCTCTTTGTACAGATGGAAGGTTGGTTGTGATTCCTAAAGGCTTCTGATACTGGGAATGTGCGTTCGTGAAGTGAGCTGGACTAAGCTAAATATAAAGTTTCTACAAAGCCAGCTTGGCAGTTCTCCGAACTGAGCAGGTTTGCTTCAGTTATGCTGAAATCAAAAAGCAAATGTAACAACCTTGATCGTTTTTGTCAGCTGCCTACGAGAGGTGTGATTGCAGCACAGGCTGGGAGCCCACGTTTAACAGTCCGCTGGGGGCTGCCCAAAGCTCAAGGATACTTCAATCCCTTGTTACCATTCCCTAGGAAACTCTACACAATGAAATTTAGGCTTTTCTTCACTCTTGTTTTGACAGATGCATGCTCAGTTTCCTTGTGGGCTGCTCACTTCCCAGGCTTTCAGGTCTACACTACCCAATAGGCCCATGGTGTAGGTGATCAGGTTTATTTTATACTTGCAGACTGGTTCCTACATCAGCTTTGTCCCTACTTCCCCATTTCATCTTTGTGCCTCTAACGGCTCCCCAAGTTGTTTCTCTCCCACCCTCCCAGCTGGTGCAGGCAGCCCTGCTGGGATCCTTGTCTTCCTTCCATTAATGAAGCATTAAGTAGATGTCTAAATACTGATGGTTTTGAACCCAGAAGAAATCGTTGAAGTATGAGACAGTGAACTTGTCTTAACTGCTGAGGTTATTTCTGTGCCTATCCTAAGGCCTGATTCTAGGTCTGAGACTGCAGTTTAAACCTGAGACAGATATCATCATCTTGTTATATATTTCATTACCCAGTTGTGACAAATATTAGGGATCTTGTGTAAAAAAGGAGGAAGTTAGTAATTGTAAGTATATTTAGATTTGTTTTACTTGTCCCCCCCTCTCGAGATAACAACTGAAGTTATGACTCTGTGTGTTCTTTTTGTGATGAACTACACTGAAGCAAACAGGAGTAGAGCAGCAATCTCCACAGAGCTACAGAATTCAGAAAGAAAACATATAGGTCTTTTTTGGCAACTCAGGGCTTCTTGCCAGGCTTGCCTCAGCTCAACGAGGGAGACTGCTGTCTGCTGGTGTGCTTTGAGGGTGAGATTCTTTCAACAAATACAAGGCACAAACTCTTCTGAGAGACAAAACCAATTACAAGGCAATCAGTAACTCCAGGTACAGTGAATCGTGAGTGTTCCTAGCTCTCTTCTTTCTAATGAGCTTTGTGTCAATCACTGAATCTATAGAATAATTCTGCAGGCTGTCTATAACATCTCTACAGTGTTAGGGGTTGTTTTTCCCAGTGAGATTTGAAAGGTGGAGAATAGAGAAGATTAGTGTGGGGCTTTCCTCAAGTAGAAGCAAAAGAGAAACTTATTTTATTGCTAAATTGATTACTAATCCTGGCAGAATTCCTGTTGCCGTGGGGAAAAAAAAATCAGACGGTGAACAACATTAAATTTGGAGAACTGCAAGTATTAAGTTATATAAATGCAAGGAAAAGAGAATTATTATTTGTAATATAAACATGCACAAAATTGGTCTTTAATTGAGATTTTTGAGCTGCCTCAGTTTTCATCTTTAATGAAATAAACCTGTTCTCTGTTACCCTGTTATATGTTTGTGATTTCAAGATTATTATGTTGTATCCGAGTAAACTGCTAACCCAAAATTTCTCCCCATTCCATTTTTCACATCTTAATTAGAGCCTTTCCTACCAAACCAAACCAAACCAAACCAAACCAAACCAAACCAAACCAAACCAAACCAAACCAAACCAAACCAAACCAAACCAAACCAAACCAAACCAAACCAAACCAAACCAAACCAAACCAAACCAAACCATAACACTATCTTGTGCTTCTTGTTAGTTCAAGATAATTATGGAACCTAACACTCCAAATGGTAATTACACTTGCTGTTGAGCACAGCAACCATTTTAGAACTGCAGACCAAATCAAATGAGCATTTTTGTCAAATAAAGTTAAATGAGCTTAAAAGTTACTTCTTGATGCATATGGAATAACATTTTACAGTGACTGTCAGCTAACACCTGTTGGAGATAGACCATGCTGCTAGGATACATCTGCCTGAACAGTGATGTCTATATCTGAGCTAGATGTCGAGGCTCCTTTTATAGCAAAGGAAGAGCAACTGCTCTTCTAGAATGTGGTTTGTCTTATTTGCAAATAGATCTCTAAAGAAGGTCAGATGAATTGTACCTTCAAAATGGTTATTTCTTTCCACTGATTGCAAAAGTTTTACTGAAGTGGCTGATCCTCCCATAACTCCCATGATAAAATTTCTCTTTGCACTGTCTATTTCCGAGTTCTCAGCTGTAGAAGGAAATTGGATTAGTTGGTTGTTTTTTTTTTAATATAGATATATAATAGAAAAACCTCTAAGGTTTTTAATTATACAATTAACAGAACTAGAAAGAGTATGAAGCTGAAATAGAACTTTTACTATTCATAGAAATTCCTAAACTACTTAAGCAGGTCCTGTTTGCAAAATGTAAAGGAACAGACCAGAATTCTCCTTAACTTCTCTTTAAGATTCACAAGGAATTGCCAATGAAATCACTAATCATTACATTATTGTAAATGTATTTAAAGAAAAAAGACCATGAAATTAGTAGAACATGTGAAAGTAGATTGTAAAACTGGGTGAGATTAATAGGATTCGTTGCCTTTCTGTGTGAGAGCCAGCATGAAACACAGGTCTTATCTTTTCTGCTCTCCATTGTAGCCACAAACAGTGGCATTTATTTTCCAGATTATACAAGCTCATGAAACAAAAGTGATATTTTGAATAATGGAGAATCCCATAGGCACAGATGGAGCATTTTGCTCTGAACCCAGGGTTTTTTTTTCCAAACATGTATGTAGAACTATTATTAGGTCATAGCATGTATAAGTATACATCTATATGTATACATAGATGTGTGATACAATCATTTATATATGTGCACATACATGTATATAGACATGTACACGTGTGTACAAATGAACATGTATACATCATTGAAGTTGACCTAATCTTAGGAATCTACATATATTAAATCTACCTTTACTTAGCACAAAGTATTCACTTGTTGAACTAATTAACACTAAATCCTTGGGCTCAAATTTAAGTTTATGAAGTTATAGCTACCTAAATTAACTTAAAACTGCTGGCTTTGCTTTTGCTCCTAACGTGGTATTATAAAAATTTTCTACTTCAAATTATTAATAAAACTTACCTTCCTTTTTTACAATATAACTGCAATTCCAAAAAACCCCAAACAAAACAAAACAAAACCCCAAAACAACCACAAAAAAAACCCCAAACAACACTAACATGAGTACAGAAACCAGCTAGGGGAGCAAAAATATTGCATGCTTTGGATATTTCTCTGAGGACAAGACAGGTGATCTGAATTCCAATAAGTTTCTGTTGCAAAGGATTCCTTACATTTGTATAAGCAACATTCTGAAATAAAATACTGCTTATTTAAAGTAAGTATAGTACAGTGAATCAGTCCAGTGAAAACCTGGGGAGTTAAAGAGCATAGGTAGAGTAGGACAAAAGTGCTGCTACACTAATAATGGAGCGAAAGCTGCAGAGCCTGAGCTGGGGGTTGCTCAGAGGACAGACCTCCCACCTTCAGGGATCCTTTGCAGCACTTCAGTTGCTCGGTCAGCTAAATGCTTTGATCCTAATTTTGCTGCACTCTCCAATACTGCTACTGTGTTTTTCACAGTACGTGAAAGTTTCTCATTGTGTGGTCCATTTTCTCTTGTGCCACTCAGGCTGATGAAATTTCAGTGACTTTCATGGAGTATGTCCTGATCTAATCCATAACACATCAACTAGCCCACTACATCTATTTGATTCTGTATGTCATCTACGTATGTCATGACTATGTATACACCTTATATACTTTATAGTATAGTGATGCAACATTTCCCATACAATGCAATGAAATATATTCGAGTAATTTATTTCACAATTTATTGCAGAACTCAAAGGGCACTATGAGGAATTCTGAATCCCAATGGCAAAATGCCCATTAACTCACTGGAGGCAGTCTCTCCTGTCATAAGCATAAGCTGAATTCCAAAACCTTTAGGAAAGGATGAGTGTAACATAATTTTATGAATGAATATACACATATATTGAGACATTAACTTACTTAATTCAGTTCATACAGTGAGTGAAAAAACATGTAACACCCCCCGCAAGAATCCTGATTGTCTGCAACACAACTCAACTATGTCTCTTATATTAAGAGCTTTAAATATGTGTTTTGAGGTGAATAAAAAAAACACTGGATAGCACTTCCTTATAGATAAATTCAGTTCAAATAAAATGAATGACCTAGCATAAGAAAAAACTATAGGGAAATAAATGGAAATATTGTGGGACTTCGTTGTGTGTCTTTATTTATTTCCTCCTCAAAAGAACCTGAAAGACTCTTTATTAGAGGCTTTCCCTCAGTGCAGTGTGGTAGAACGAGATGAAATATTTATCAGTGTTCACCTCTTTCTTGTTTGATTTCTTATAGAATATGGCAGCTGACATCTATTGCCTTTATTTTGTGTGACTACAGAACAAAGGGGTTTTCTCACCAAACTGATCACAGGGTGACAGCATGAAAAAGAGGTGTGTATATACCAATTTTTTTATTTTTTTATATATCGCAGTTTTAAAGATCAATAGCAAACTGGGTTCTCAAATGATATAGGCTTATGCTTAGGTGTTTGCTTAATTACCTTTTACTGTGTCTATGCAGCACTAGTCTGGCGCAATAGGAAGAAATCAGATCAGTTCTGAGGCACCTATTTCTATGTTGTATAAACAGCTTTTACTTGAAACTGGAATTACTCTGGTCTGTGATACAAATGTTCCTTTTCTGCATGTGGTCCAGTTCTGTCCAAAGGCCCCATCGTTGGCTATGACATATTTAAAGACAGGAGCACATTTTGTGCTCACCTGGAACAGTTTCCAAAAAAGCAAATCAACACAATGTCAAGCAAGGAAAAATTGAAGAATTTGTTTCAAAGTTATGTTGTTGCTCTGAATCATAACAAGGTAGATGCAGCCTGCATGAACATAATGATGTCAGAGAGAATATTTTCATGTAAAGCAGGGAAGCACTTGCTTTTAGACTGTAGGTCTTGGTCACTGCTGCATTTCTTAGCAGGGTCATGCTCAGCTTGCTTAGTGGGCTGTTTTCTGTGATCCCTGACATTATTTTTTTCAGTGAAATTTTGCTTGGAGAATCTTTTTCTCTCTATTTTCCCCCATACCTTGTGACTAAGTTATCTTTGAAGATTTCTGTCTTCCTACAAAGAGGTTAGATTTAGCGCAAAGTAGATGGGACAGTTATGGATTTTGGTCTACACATGTAAGCTGACTACAGTTTTTGTGAGGCTACACAAGACTGGTTGTCTGCTGAGGATTTCACAGTCATACTGGAGTGATGCTGAAGGTAAAATATTCATCTGTCTCAAGTGGAATGGATATGGATGAAGTTTTGTGACTTACATGTGTCTACAGGTGGATAAATAGATGATTGCTTTTAGGAAAAGGAGACCACAAGGTATACAGTACGCTCCATGAAAATTTCCAGGGGGATAGCAGAGGGACTGACCATCAGCAGTCTTTCCTCCTAATCCCATTTTGGGTTGGGGTGGATAGCACTTGAGTGATGTATGTCTCAGTTGTATGTTATTGCAATGAGTTGAATGTAATGGCATATGTCCATTTGAGATCGCACAGATAATAATCAAGAAGGACAGAATGCACACAGAGTGTGCATTATCTATATTTTCCAGATAGAAGCATCATTTTTGGGTGCTAACTCCACTGTCTTAAAATGATGCAGAAACCTTGAAGTTCCTCTACTAACCACCAAAGGTAACTGGTACCATCAGGAAAAGTATTTACCTAAGGTGCCCCAGCCAGTATTCTCAAAGCATTTTAGGCAGTATTGGAACCCTTATTTTGTCATGGGAAACTACATTATAAAGATCAGGTTATTCATTCAAATGGCTCATTAAGAAACAAAGGGAGAAAGATGTCAATTTTATGTAACCCTTCCTAAGATGTTTTTTAATTTAAAATCTAAAATTTCATCAAAACTTGTAATGTTTTGAAGAATTCTGTTCTAAGATATTTGTTTACATTGAGCTTTGTTATGAAAAAAAACCTGATCTTGATTGGGATTTTTCAGGTAAAACTAGTCATGTAGATAAATTCACAAAATGCGTCCAAAAAGATCTCACCACTTTTTATTTAATTTATGAACATAACAGACATATTATCTCTAAGAAAGAATTTTCTGCTCAAAATTATAGCAGAAATTTGAATAATTATTTCTTTTGGTCAGTGCTTTAAATATATATCCATATATTCAGTTGATTCCAGAGAGGGGCAGGGAAGAAAGAATGTGTTTGTGGTTTGTGTGTGTGTGTGTGTCCCCTTTCTCCCAGGATTTACATCAGTTCCTATTGTACCTGTTTTTCAAGCTGTCTTCAACTTAGACTCTAGCCAGTGGCAGGAAATTTTACTTGAAACAAATTACTCAGCTTTGTTCAACAAGAAAACTGCAATATTTAATTTTGGAATTTGATTCAGAACAAGTAACCTGAGGGAGGAGATGCTGCCAATAAAGAGGGGACCGATTTGTCATATTATTCTTGGATGCATCTGTGATTTCAGTGCAGTCTGCCTTACAACGTGACAAGGCATACACCCAAAATAATGAGGCATTTATGGGGGGGCTTTGGCCTCTCTACTTTTCCTCCTTCTTGATAAGTCTGTACCTACGTACCACCACTTAGATGGAACAAGCCAATTTCAAGAGGCTGGGAAGAAAAGGACGGTGTACAATGACATTAGTTATTGGGCTTTGTTCAGAGGATGGCAAAAGTTGTTAGGAAGACTGGCTTTGTCTCACTTATATTGGTGCTTCTCAGGTTTCTGTTGGAAAACAATATGCTTTCAAATTGGTTCTGCTGCTGCAGGTAAATTGTAAAAATTTATTTCTCATGTTGCATGATTCTTGCAGGTATCCCCAATAAAAACAGAATATTAATCCTCAATTTATGTAATTCCAGAAGAGAATGCTCCAGTCATTTTCTGAAAGCAAGCTGAGACTCTTCAGTGTCTCTTTGTATCATTTTGTAAATTTGAAGTAGCCCCTTCAGTCAATGGAACAACGTCCAGGTAAGGTGTTGTTGATAAGGAGAGAGAAAGAGCAGCTCCTCGGCTCTGCTTCCCAAACTCTGTTTCCATTTTAATGTGAAAGCTCTTTTCGTGCCCAGAATGTTCATCAACAGGAAAAAAATAATCTCTTGTTAATTTTCTTTCATTTTCTTTCTAACGCTGCTCAGATTCCTTTCTTTGGAAATGCTAGCTTTCATGTACAAATTTCTTATGGACTTACAAAACTATTGTTACACTGTATAGTTTCTAGATTATAATAAGCTGTAGTATAGTTTTATAGGAATTTAGGTAATTTTGCTTTGTGGGTGTGTTTGAAAAGAAAGTGCTGAGTACAAAGGAAGATACTTAGTGTGGATATTCTGTAGGCTTCACTTTTTTAAACATGGAAGATAGCATGAAAAATCTGTCTGTATAATGTCATAGACATGGTGTACTGCTTTTAAACATAAACAAAACACTAAATAGCCTTAAAACCAACATATAAACAATGAGTTCAGGTGTGTAAGTTTCTTACTCTCTCAAATGTCCAGAGACAAGAAGGAAAGCCTCCCTTTTCTCTCCTTTACTTGCCAAGAAAGAAGGAACTCTGAAGATGATCAGACTAGTCAGAAGGGCATAACTTACTAAAAAAAATATAATTAAATGATTGTATTCAGATCAGTGAGAACCAAATTCCTTCAAGAATATAACAGAGTATTCTATGAATATGAATATGTTTCTAAAAAGTGAAACACTTAGCCAGATGCAGTCAAGGCAATCAGGAGGCTAGTGAATAAATGCTATAGATATTAGATGAGCAGCAGGAGGAAGCAGCAAGAATCCATAGCATACTCGGCAGGCAGCGATGCAAATTACATATGGGTTTTTTTCTAGTAGATCCTAGAAACTGACTAATTATCATAGGCAGTATGTTACCAGACTGCTGGAAAATATGTGAACGTCTAGATACAACAGCAGCATGAAGCATGGAGGCAGATGTGTGCATTAGGTGTTTGACCCAGCTGATCTCCAGAAGCTTTATGCAGTTTTCCAAGGCATGGAAAGTCAATCATGTTATATTATCATATCACAATCAGTCAGAGTGCTAAGCCAATGTGGCAGACAAAAAATTCAAAAGAAAGCCTAAAAGCGAAAATATAATGAAAATAAAGCATACCAAAGGGTGTTTCAGAAAAGAAAAAATGATGCAGTGGATGGCACTTACACACATGCAAACCTGGGGACCATTTGGTTTAACTAATCTCATTTAACATCAGCCACCTAAACTATAGACATGCAAACTAAAATAAATAAATTTTCCTTACAATCTTTTGGTTCTTAACAGACAACAGAAAAGGACTGGTAGTCTGTAGTCCATAGCAGCTGACACTGCGGTGAATTCTGAGTACTCTTGGCTGTAGTAGGAAATCAGGTTTATGCCTGTACACACATGGGTCATTTAAGGTGTGGTAGTGAAACTGAAGTATCTGCTCGGGAATGGCAGATGTGATGAAGAACCTGTGGGATACCCATGACTTTCTGGAGCAGCAACTGGATTGAGGCAGAAAAACACTTCAGGGTATTTAAAAAAGCAGGAAACATCTGTGTTTCAAGCCCCTGAATCTCTTTGTAGGTAAAGATATATAAACTGCATCCTACTCTACACGCAGAGTACATCACTGCTGCTGGATTTATCTGGTGTTCTGTCCATTTGATTCCCTCCCAGGCATAGCCTAGTAGTATCAGAATAAATAATACACAAAAGAGAAGAGCAACATATAATAGCCTAAGGGAATTAAAAATGCCTGCACAGGACAAACTGTTAGGAATTCTTTAAGAGAAATACCCACTCTGAAGCTTTTCCTTAGCAGACAAAGCATTATTCACATAATGCCGCAATGGATAACACATTTCATTAGAGCTGCAAGCCTCTCAGACTGCTCTCATAGGAGGAAATAATGAACATGGAGCATTATGAAAAGCATATTAGCTTGAAAATAAACTGGGGACAAAGCACAAGCTTCTAATTATAGATATGAAAGCAGACTTTCTACCGTGAGAATCAGATGCATCTAGGCAATTTCATTGTAGGAGATATGTATTCATTCTAATGCACTGATTTCCTAAAACTGTATTGAAACACAACTTCCAGTCCAGTAACTCTGAGCAGTCTCACATGCTAACATAAATATCAGCTGAAGTTTAATTTTAGCTTGCTATGTGATCCCACCTGGAAATGCTCTAGTTTCATCTGCATTTAAACAGCGTTCCAAGGCAACTGACCATTAGTCTAAAAAACCAACGGTTTATACTACAAGAACATGAGGGTAAATAAAAAACTCATTTCTGTACCTCCAGCTTAATAGTTTAATTTCTAAGCAAGCTCTACATTATCTAACAGAAATAATAAAGAATAAATAATCTTCTAAACCACACACATGTAATACAATACCAGCTCCTTTTACATGAGTTATAAACATTAAGAACTACAAAGGACTGTCAAGTATAGAAACAGGTTATGATATTCCTTTTTTTTTTTTTTTTTTTTTTTTTTACATTTAAAAAAAAATGCAACAAAAGCAGAGCTCCATACAGAACTGTTTGGTAGGAACAGCTGTGTTAACATTTGTAGGCAAGCTTAGAAAAATCTATTTATAGGAAGTCCTTCATAAAATATGCTGTGTTTGTGAGGGGAGGAGCTTAGATTTTGGATTCTTCCTTCTCTCCTTGAGCATTAATTTCAGCAAGCAAAATTAGGCTAGAAGTTAGGAAACACATTTAAGTGTCAGGGATAATAAAGCACTAGAACAGACTAATGAAGCTGTAAAGTCTCTATGGCCACTAAGAATTTTTTTGGTGCAAGTTGTCAAAAGCCTTTTAAGAACAATATTGTGTTTGGAAGCAATGGGATGACCTCTTGAAATCCCCTCAGCCCCATTCCTGCTACATAATAGCTCATACACATTTGAGCACTGACATTTTTGTGCTTAAAACAGGTCTATTTTACTTACTTCTTTTTCCTGGAGTATGCACAAAATTCCAGGGTCTAATCACACTGCTAAATGACGGAGATCACCTGAATTATCCAGGAAGATGACATTTAAAACCCCTGCTCAGTGCCTCCTAGTTTCATTTTCATCACAGTGGGGAATTTATTTAGGATTTAGCAATTCATCATATTAATGCTACAACCTGACTTTTGCTGATGCTAAATGAGCACATGTCATGACAAGCGACTGTTTCAAAGTTGTTTTAAATTACTCACTAGTTGAAGCAGCCTTTCTTCAGACTTACACCAGACAAGGCTCAGGTCCAGTACCCATACATTGCAGCATCTTCCCTTACTCCCCCTGTTTGCTTTCCAGTGTTGAAGGTCTTCATTATTAACTGGTATTTGTATTAATTGTGCCATCTGGTATTAAATTAGAATTCTTTCACCATGATATCCTTAAAGACATAGATTACAGAATTCTACCAAAACTTTTTTTTTCTGTTTTCCAGAAATGAAACCATGTAGCTTTGTCTAATTTTTGATGGAATTACTAGCACTCTGATTCCCAGCCCAAACACTCTGAGCCCATTACATCTCCATGAAGGCACCAGAAGAAACCTCCTGAAGGTCCCAAGCAGCTTTGTTTGTGGAAATGCATTTCAGAGCTAAGCCAATAAAAGTGATTATCTTCATTTAGGCAAGAAAATTATCTTTCAAGGTGATTACCGAAGCATGATATCAAAGGGTGGTATTTTGGTTTCAAGATGAAATACGTGCGCTTTCAGGTTTTTCTGTTTTTCTTTTTGTTTGTTTGTCTTAATATCTGTTAATTTTCTACAGATCCCATGGGAAAAGCAGACTGTTTAAATGAAAATTTAAACAAATGAAAGAAATCCAGGGGTTTTTTTTAGAATTTTCTTGCCACACAATTTAATGGCTAATATCCATTCAGTCCCAGTTCATACAAGGGTGGCACAAGCTCTTGGCCAGCTACTAGTTAATAACAGTCAGGCTCCATGGTTTGTGATTTTTTTTTTTTTCTTTTAATGACACTTTATAATAACAATTCAGGAACAGGATGATTTGTAAATATGTAAAGCAATGTTGCTTGTGATGCAAATACAAGAATATAGATTATCTTGTCCTTTTTTCCGCTCTGTTTCTATCTCTGGCTGCAGTCTTTATTCTTATTTAAATACTTTCTGCTTCCTTTTAGGAAAACCAGCTGGACTGTACTGGCAAATACCTCAGGAAGGCAGAACTAATTGCTCCAATTATTACTGGAGAGCCAGGTGGGCAAATTAGGGTATTGGGCCAATCAGGGATATATAAAAGGAATGTTTCCCAGAGTTGAGAGAGGAAGATGATGATTCTTAGGTTTACAATACTGCTGTTGTTGTTGAACTTTAATCACTTCTTCAAATTAGTGTAGTATTTAGGTATTAGAAGTATGGCTATTCCTAGATTGAAGGAGTGTGCATAAAATATTACAGATAGCTTAAAAAAAATGAGAGGATAAAGACTACTGTCAGTACACAAGCTGGGTTCATTGCTTAAGGATACTCTGTGACTGAAAGCATATCTGACATTTTCAATTTTTTTAAATTAAAATTTGCATTCCCCAAAAGAAAGGAGATACAGTATGAAGGGATCAATGTGTGGCAGGCTAGCTGCAAGTGCTTTCATTACTTCTATTCTATTCCTTTCTGTCCCTTTTTTTTCTCTGTGCTGAAGCAGCTAGTCATGCAAGAAATCACCCTTGCAGGTATTTTCTGCTCAAATTTTGTAGCATTGATTAATCTTATGCTGTCAAGAGTTTTAGATGGTAGGCCTTTGGTAGAACCTGATGGCAGAAAGCAAGGTTGTGATTTTATATTAAAGACAGTTTAAACAATGCCAGGTTGAATTTTAGCTTTTTTTATTTATAGAGATAGTAAAGAAGTCTGGCAATACCTTTTTCTTTCATTTAGATCTCTTCTTGGACAAGGATTACAGTAATATTTTAGTTCACAAACTAACCTCATCTACCTGCAAATCAAAATGGCAATAAGACTATAAAAGCAGTATTACATCTGCTTAAAATGGGTTTTAAAAAAAGATATCACCAGGCTTATATTGCTCTTGAGGAAAGACACTGAGAGCATGCAGCAATTTCTTTTGTTATGTACTGCTGGACATGAACTCAAAACCAAAAAATGCAATTCAGCCACTGTTCAAGTCAGCGTTGGTAACATTTCAGCTGGATCAATACCTATTACAATCAAGTCAACAGTCTCATGCTTGGTCAGTAAAAGATCCTATTGATTCCTGAAAAATACTTGCAAGTCCAGACTGTTTTTTCAGGTTCTCTTATCTTTTAGTATATGTTAGGATTAAAGGTTCAATACTCCTGAGATATTTGAGTTATTGGGAATGCAGCAGACAGCAAAGATAGTATTTGACGTGTGCAAGAACAAAAGAGATGGTGCTCCTTGTGCTTTTCAGATTCCAGTCTGAATCCAAGGCAGTGGGGCAGCCCTGAATCTGAATTTCAAGGTCGCTAAAAAGGCCTCAAAAAGAATTTGATCAAGCTTTCGTGCAGAAACATGAAACTATTCCAAAAGAACATAAATTCTTTGCTATTCTGAAAGTGCCTGGTTCTGCCTTGGTCATGTATTGCTGATTTATATACCACTAGTGTGTTATGAGTTGGGGATTATGCTGTAGGAGATAAGAATTTCCTCTCTGGAAGATAATTTTCAGTTTAACTACATTTTAAAAAAATAAATACGTGTTGGTGTATGGTTTGTAGGTTAATTGGAGACTACTCTTGCTAGTAACCTTGGGCATGTGGATTCACAATTCCTCTGTCTATTCAGTCACATCCCCACATAAACATAGAGGTGAGCGGTTGCATGATATATGATGATACTTTCAACTTTCCTTGCAGATGACAGTTCTCAGACTCTTACTTCCCAATACTACACACGTGACATTCTGATGTTGCTTCAGTAATTGAATCTCAATACAAAGTTAAGAAACTGAAAAGAAAGCGAAATTTTCCCAGCACAGAGTCACTGACTGTATTTGTTCAAGACAAAACACTGGGCAAAGCAAGTAAGATATGGGTGCCTGAAGCTCCTAGGCAAAGGTACAGAAGAAACCACTGTCAAGAGATAAAAAGTGTTTCTACTCCTGTAACTGCAAAATACCTTTGCCTGAATGGGCAACTTTTCCCAGAATACCACTCCCACGGGTACAGGAGTATTTGATGTTTGTGTGTTGATGTGTTGAGCCCTTCAATAATTATTGTCACCTTTTTCATCTCATAGAATCATAGAATGATCTGGGTTGAAAGGGACCTTTAAAGACCATCTAGTCCAACCCTGCTGCTAAGGGCAGGGACATCTTTCACTAGACCAGCTGCTCAACCCCCCATCCAATCTGACCTTGAACTCTTCCAGGGATAAGGCATTCACAGCTTCTCTGGAAAACCTGTTCCACTGTCCCACCACCCTCAGTGTGAAAAATTTCTTCCTTATCTCCAATCTGAATCCACTCCATTGTTCCTTGTCCTGTCACTACAGGCCCTGGTAAAAAGCCTCTGTCTTTCTTATAAGCCCTCTTTAGATATTGGAAGGCCACAATAAAGTCTTTCTGGAGCCATCTCTTCTCCAGGCTGAACACCACCAGCTCTCTTATAATTATCTTCACAGAAGTGTTCTAGCTCTCCGATCATTTTTCCAGCCCTCCTGTGGACCTGATCCAACAGGTCCATGTCTCTCTTGTACTGGGAGCCCCACAGCTGGACGCAAGTGCTGAAGGGGGGGTTCTCAGGAGAGCGGAGCAGAGGGGCAGAACCCCCCCTCGCCCTGCTGCCCATGCTGCTGGTGGTGCAGCCCAGGACATGGCTGCCTTTCTGGGTTGCCGGCGCACATTGCTGGGTCATGCCTAACTCCCCATCCACCAGTACCCCAAGGCTTTCTCTGCAGGGCTGCTCTCGATTAACTTACCACCCATCTTCGAGTATCGGTAAGAAATACGAGCTCTGTCTAAACACCCTTCCGCTTTACTCATTCTGTGGGTTGTATTTTATTCTATAGTTTAGCCTTCTGGAAGGAGTTATCTACTATATTTTTTCTGATTGCTGACTGAGAAAAGCAACAAAAGCAGTTGGCTTAATAATGAAAAATACATTGGTAGACATCAGTAGAGAATTTCCTTCATACCAGAGGAAGTTAAGGATATATTAATACCTAGAGTATTTTAAAGTCATCATGTAGTTCATGAGAAGACTTAGATATCTGCAGGGACAAATTATATCACGTGAACTAGGAGCTGATACACTTTGGAATGCTGGCCTAAAGTGGTGGTGAATCAGCCCCCACAGAAAGTGAGGCTGTATCCCAAAATGCGGTGCTGCCGGGCTCTGGGAGCACACCAGAAACCCTTTGCTGCAGTAACTGGCTGCTATCACAACAGTAACTGGTGTTCATCTGCTTTACAGCAAGGCTGACTTCTGTCCTGTAGCCCCTGGTATCCCAGGGCTGCTGAGGTGGCAGGGGGGCACTTCTGCCTCTCTCCTGTGATGGAGATCCTCCAGCATGAGCCTCTCAGGACTTCCCCAGAATGGGGATTCCACTAATTTTGCCATCAAACCACCAGAAAATTTGCTTCCTTCCATGAATTAATGCAAATCTCTCTGGTCCAAACCCAGAACATCCACCTTAGAGTCTCTTTTTATCACATTTTTTGCTTTTTCATACCTAAATTACAGTGCTTCTCCATTAAATATCAAAGAACTTATTCCAAACATTTAAATCAAGTGACTGGATGTTTTACCATCTGGTTTCCATTATGCATCTTTGTGGGGGAAGTGTCTACAAATGTTGTAATACTTCCTTTCTTTTATATATATATATATTACATTTAAGAACAATTACAGTGAAAAATGCTTGCGAGGGAAAAATGGCTAACTGTGTCTTTCTGGCATACATGTTAGATGGCCTAAGATGAATTTATGTTTCACAGAAGTTGCATTCTAAGAGATACATAGATATAAGTTAGACTTGATTATAAAAGAAGGGAAGTCTTAGACAATCTCAAATTTACATAAATTTAATATTTAACCTGATCTCCGTCCTACATTGTTCCCTCTCTCAGTGTTTTCATTCAAACTCACCATTAATTGTGGAAGGGCAATAAAATTCCCTGTAATTTTAATCCAGCAAGAAGTTAAATTCTAATTATAACCTCCTTCATGAATATTAAGCAACGTATTTTAATCTGATCTCACAGTCCTCTTTTTGTGTTAAGTGATTCAGACAAGTGCAAGAAAAGTTTCTCATTAGCAGTAAACCCCATATTTTCAGCCTGGCCAACCAAGACATCAAAGTACAGATTTGTGCATAGGCAAAAGCATTTGCAGACCTCAGTAACTGTATTGTGATTAGCCCTTAATAATTTCCTTCATCTGTCTTTTTGTCTCCTCTTATAACTTTCTGGTTGAAGGTCCAAAATTAAGATAATTTCTCCCTGAACATCCTCATAAGCACCAACACAATAGTTCTGATATTTCAACTATTTGAGTTAAAAAATTCCAAATGCTAAATCTTTAACATGTAGGGAGGCAGCAAGTTGATTTAAGCAACATCTGAAGCCCTTAGTCTGTTCGCAGTCATACCACAGTGAGTCCTTTGGCTTAAACAGAGTTACTCTAGCCTAACTAAGCAGCAAGTAAAAGGAGAATGATTTTTTTTTTTCTGAGTTTTAATTACTTTGAAGAACCTGCCAATGCTTAGTTGTCCCTGTGCTGTCAGTTTGTTTCATGCCTTATTTTGGTTGAGAAAGTTAATCCACTATTACTCCTGGGTATCAATTCAAGGGAAAATGTGATACAGTTTGTAAGATAATTTGCTCCAGGGTCTATTCTGTGTAGACAAGATGGATGAAAATTTCACCAGAACTATTCAGAAAGCTTTAAGGGAAAAATTACACATCAAATGATTGACAATCACTTACTAGAGATCATGCACCTTTCCATGAAAACGTTATTAGAAAATTACCTCCTAGCCTGTTTTAAATTTTGTGTGGTATTTCAACCATTTTTCTTATAAACAAAGATTAGACTGTCTTAATTAATGAAATATAAATTTAAGTGATGAAACTATTAAAACTTCATTACTTTTTTTTTATAATCCAGGCTGATGAATTGCAAAGCTCAGAAATTAAGAAATAAAAGGGTGGTTTTTAGTCTAGACTACTCTGAACAGATGGAAGAAATATTACAGAATTGTAAAATTTGCCTGTTAAAGATTGATGTTATCACAGAGCTTGTTTGTTGGATTTTTTGTTGTTGTGGTTTTTTTTGGTTTTTTTTTTTTTTTTTTTTTTTTTTTGTTGTTGTTTTGTTTTTTTTGGTTTTTTTTTGTTTTTAATCTGTAATTCAGGCAAATGCATAGCATGCAGAAAAGGAAACCCTGGAAGAGTTGTGCATCACCAAATTTTGAAATAGTACCAATCTATTCCTTCTGCTTGGGTGTGAAAGCACATCTACAGAGGCTTTACTAGAATATTCTGCAATTTTCTGTTCAAGTTCAGTCATTTATACAGGGACAGAGTTTCTTACTTATCATAGAATCATATAATGGTTTGCGTTGGAAGGCACCTTAAAGACCATCTGGTTCTAGCATCCCAGCCATGGGCAGAGACACCTTCCACCAGCCCAGGCTGCTCCCAGCCCCGTCCAGCCTGGCCTTGAGCACCCCCAGGGATGAGGCAGCCACAGCTGCTCTGGGCAACCTGTGCAAGTGCCTCACCACGCTCAGAATAAAGAATTTCTTCCTTATATCTAATCTAAATCTACTTTGTTTCCATTTAAAGCCATTACCCCTTGTCCTTTTACTATATTCTCTTGCAAAAAGTCCCTCTCCAGCTTCTCATCAGGTCCCATGGACTTGTGCACCTTCAGGTTCCTTAGCTGTTCTCAAAGATCTTCTACAGTGGGCAGTTCTTAATTCTCCCAGTCCCTGCCTTTGCCTTCTACTACTTGGGCAGCATGGCTGGAGCACTTGCCAGTTGAAGACTGAGGCAAAGAATTCTCAGCCTTCTCCACGTCCCAGCTAACCAGGTCTCCCCTTTCCTTCCAGATAGGGCCCATGTATTCTCTAGTCTTCCTTTTATCACCAACGGGACTTAATTTTATGACACTCAAAGGATCATGCTCAAAGGACCACTGGAAATGCCAGAAAGTGAGCCTCTGGGCCATGGCAGAACTAACTGTGTAGAGAAGTTTTTGGTATTCAGAATATGGACTATATGGGATTTTTTTTTTTTTTTTTTTCAAAAGAAAAAACCCACTGTTTTGGAAGATGTGGGTGTGGAACCACTCTGCTCCTATACAAAATTGACAATTTTCTGGTTTAAAGTCCTAAAAGCAATGAGGCCAAGCACAGCATGACAGAAGCACCATGAGTGCTCATTTACTCTAAAAAATACTGAATGAGTGAAGTCAGGCCATGCTTACTGACATGTTCATCTTTCCTAAAAGAGTCTTTGTTTGAGGTGAAACTCAATGTCTGTAATTGTAGAGGAATGGTATTTTGCATGTATAGAGCATCTTCAAAATAAGACTATCCAAAATTTCCTTATAGTAAACTATTTAAATTAAAATGCTATTTATATCTATATAATCTCTGTTCTACTAGAAACAGTGGCAATTTGGGATTACCTAGCAAATTCACACTTTTGAAATACATGAAAATAATTTCCCCCTTATATTTCTTAACTGGATGAATAGTTGGTAGGTGGAAAATACCATCTGGGATCTATTGGCTGAGCAGTTTCATAGGGCAGAAAGACCAATCATGATCTACAACTGAATCAAGATATTAATCATGTGCTTTTAATCATTAGTTTCAATCCTTACATGGAATGCAATTGGACTTTTTGTCTGTAATGTCTGTAATATTCCATGGCATTTCATAAGAAATCTTTAAACAGAAGATATTGCACTTTCTGAAACGAATAGAGAAACTGGTTTGCATAACTCAATGAAGATCACAATATGTATCATAAGGTTTACTGAAGTTTAAGAAGATGAAGTACTTCATCTGCTCAGGGCAGAACGTCCAGTGTAAGATAGCATGCAACAA
The DNA here is from genome assembly GCF_017639655.2 of Falco naumanni. Lineage (NCBI taxonomy): Eukaryota > Metazoa > Chordata > Aves > Falconiformes > Falconidae > Falco > Falco naumanni. The sequence continues at coordinate 66,640,621 of NC_054058.1, forward strand.
TGCATATCATAAAAATAACTGTAACACAGTGTCCAAGAGCAAATCTCTGCATTATTTTATATTATTAAGTAGTATGAAAATACAGAATATGACAAGATGATATGTTCAGAGAAACAAAGATTATCATAGCAATACTCACAGTTATTCATATTGACCATTTGGTTGTGTCAGCAAAGTAAATAGTACTGTTTTCCAATATTCACTTATAACTTAACTGATACATCTTAATAGCACAGAAACTATTCCCAGCAAAACATTAGCACATTTTTCAAGTGGGTGAACAGTTACAAAAGGAGCATATTTTCCCCTAGTGATTCCACTTACATACATGACTAAATTTCGATGTCACACCCCGCGAGCTGAATCAGAGCTCTGTTGCTACAGTTTTGATTCAGTTGCCTAGAGACCAGTTTTCGTTGCTATTTAAGAGTCCTACCTTGCTTCACGTCCAGCTACTGGTCCTAAATATCTTGTTCCTCTAAGTCCCCTGCCATATTTGCCAGGCCTGTGTGAATGACTTGGGTGTCTAAAATATTTCAAGTAGCAGTAGATTGCATGTTTAGGCGATCGGATTTATTCTGCACGGTTTCAAAGAGAGCCATCCACTGGCTACCTTTCACAGTTCTCTATTAAGAATATTTGAAAATGTAAAAATAGTACTAGTATTAAAAGGTTTGAAGTATAGCACTAAATCCTGATTTGCAAATGAGAATACAAATGTCAACTATGGGAGCGCTCTACAAATTAATGGAAAGTGGGAATGAATACTTCTCCCAGTCAATTGCAGAGCTCACCTGATCCACAACACAGATAAGTGAACTACAGAAAAAGTATCATTTGATCTTGAAAACTTTAAGTTTTTCATTCACTTTTGTTAATCTATGAAAAGAATACCACAATAATTCTGTAACACTGTGTAATTCTCAGTTAAACTTGAATTCCTTTAAATTCTGAACTACTTCTGCAAAGTAATTGCATTTACATGTTGAAACTGAAATGCTGTTAAATTGTTTTTCAGCTTTTAATTTAATTTATCATTTGAGATTGATCTGTCCCATCTTAGTCAGAAGTCAGACACTAAAAACTAGGTTGGCTGCCCCAGCTTCTCTCACCAGGGAGAAACAACATTTAGGAAGAGCTACTCACTTGATCAGACTTGGAGTGGTAACTGAGAGTTTTCAGGTAAGGAGAAGTGAATTGCATCATAAGTAGAAATTAGGGAATTATGGCTTTTGAGTTGTCTGCAGATTTTGATGAGCAGAGACATGACTTTGACTGGAAAAGCAATTTTAGTGACCAAATGCTATATACACATCTTTTAAAGCATTTAAAATGTGCTTTTTGTTTGGGTCTGTTTGCTTGCTTGCTTGTTTGAATGATACAAGCATTAAATGAAAACATTTTGTATTTATAGGTTCTGAAATTTATGATCCGAGACCTTACCTAAGGGGTATTTTATGATGAACAATATGATGAAAAGCTATTTGTTTACAATTATCATTCTGTATAAAAGACATCATGACAAAGTAAAAATGGAAAATTCCTGATTTCCCATTTTCATCCCACCATTTCTCTTTTTTTAAAAAAAGGTTTTTCAAATACTTAAAAATACCATTGAACAAATTAAAATTTGATAAGCAGCTGAATTTGGATTTTTGTATGATGATTACTATGTACTGAAAGTAAATTTAGTAGAATGCATATACACAGTTAAAGTTTCTTGCTTTGAAAATGACAGTTTCATAGTTCTACCTTCAAATTCTAATTTGATTTCTTCAAATCTGTGGAACATTAGACTGCTTTTACCTCAAATATAGCAACAGCAATTATTTCCCCATGTATACAGATTGCAGAAACCTGAAAAATGTTGATTTTTATGACTTAACATGAATTTAACTTCAATTGTATATATGAATTTCAATTTCTGAATTAATTAATACCTCAAAGCTGCATTGAAATGCATTTCAATGATAAAAGTATTATTTTAATGATAAAATTAAGGTCATGATAATGTAGTTTTATATTTGAGGTCAACAGAAACATACACTTGAAAGAATATACCTTATATGCAAAGGGAAATGGAATTTTCCTAACATATCCTTCAATACAAAACTCTTAATTTTCATGCAGTCGTCCATTATTACACATGAAAGAGATAATGACATTGCTTATAGAACTCTGAAAGCCATTCTGTCGGGCTCTTTCCAGCTCCAATATTACAATGTCTCCTTTGGCAGCACCGCATTCATAATGGACAAATTCACTCAGGATTTCCCAATCAGATAAGAGTTTCACTATACTCTTAGTGCAGCAGTCAAGCCTGATATTCAGCTAATATTTTTTTATTTAAAATTGATGTTTTATGTAGACACCAAAATTAATAATTGCTTTATGAAGTAAATATTCTAAAATGTTATAAAAATAGAGCCTGACAGCCATTGGATATTTTTGTCTATTTTAATAAGTATTGAGTCAGCTCCATACTTCATATTTTTTATTCCAATACTATGAAAAGCAATGAACATTGAAAGACAGATATTATTCATTGCAATCTTACTATTTAACTAATTTAGGTAGACAGGTAAGACACTGTTCTCAATTAAACTGAAGACTTATTACATTAGTGCTATGTGTAAAGGGCCTTAGAGTAAACGAAGGTTAGGATCTTAATCTACAATACAAAGAAAGCATAAGCTAATCTTTCATATCATAACATGTAAAAGAGATAAACATATTGGTTTTATAAACATGGGATACCACTGTAGTGTTGTTTGTATTTCTTTTTACCTTCTGCATCGGTTAATCCTACTCCAGACTGCTTTACTGGTTCTTGTCCATTCTGGCTCATCTTCCCTCTGTTAAAATATATGGTGGTAGTTGTCAATAAGACTGTAAAGAGATGAGATCTGAGAAAATGCTACATCAAGCCAATGAGGCTTGGTTCTGTATGAAAAGACAATCACAGGTATTTCTAAAAAAAACCCAACTGTGTGTGTATATATATACATACAAATTAAATTTCAAGAAAATGAAGTGGATGATAGGTGGTTGTTTTTTTTTTTAATTTGGAGAGATCACTTAAGAATATTATTATATATTATTATATATATTTTTTCTCTTTTGGACTTTTCTCTCTTTTGGAGACAACTATAATTGCAGCTTGCTAAGCCTGTACATTCTTAGAGGATGGAGACATCAGGTGCTGTCTGCTACCTGCCACCCATCAGCCTGCGGTTCCACAACCAGTCCGCATAACTCCTCCTTACTTTATCCTGTTATTGTGAACAGCGAAATATATAATAAGGAGTCACAAAATTGATATTTGGTCTACAATACCGTTACTGCAAAGGTAAGGCATATTTGTGGTCATTATCTTCTTTTAATGATTTACATTACAGTGTAGCTGTAGCATAAGAAACAATTCAGTTCTGTGACTTACATTAATCTTAAAATAAGGTGAGTGGAATAAATCGTGCTCTGGAGGTCCCTATCTTTCTCCACTGGATGTAGAAAGAACCTGGATTACAATCTAGATGTATATTTTTAGGCAATGAAAGTTAGGTGAAATATAATCTATCTTTAAATGTACTTCTTGCAAGCTCTAAGGTATGATTACAATCACTCTCAAAAACGTGTCTGCTCCTCTTAGTTGTTTGTGCTTCTATTTGTCTTAAGACTCCCTGAAGACTCCGGAATGCTGTGATAAAGAATAGAAGGCGTTGTCTTGAAATGCATGTGGTTCCTCTGGGTTAAATGGTCAGCACTGTTCTTTGCTACCAGTGAGCCAGCTTCATGTTTCACAGCAGCAACAGAAACTGTCCAAGTTCACAATAAACTAAAAACTCAGTATAAAATGTCATTTTCTAAAGTGATTTTAAATTCAGTTTTAAGTGAAAGTTATTATTTTCTTCTGCTATTGTAAAGGAATGAAGCTGGGTTAATTAATGTTGATAATATACAGCTGTGGGCTGGCTTCAGGGGGGTTGGTCAATGTAGGTAAGGTGCAGGTGTGGCTGGTTCTGTTAAGGGGTTGGGCAACCAATGAAGAGGGAGCAGCCGAGGAAGAGAGAGGAGGGAGAAGCAGAGGGAGTGAGCCTGCCCTGGGTGAGGAGGGACAAGGAGAAGGCAGCAGAGGGACTGGCACGAAGAGTATGCTGGTATGAGATGGTAAAAAGGCCTTGTTGCAGCTGGCTAGTTTGGAGAGTGCTGTGAAAACTGGAGCTGTATATTATCAATGCTAACTAACCCATCTTCATTCTGCTTCATTCCTCTACATTCTATGAGGTAATGCTTCATAAAATGTTTTACAAATATGATGTGAGAATTATTTGTCCCCAGCCTTAGATTCCTTATGTGTTGTTCAGTTGTTTTTTACCTTTGCATTCAAAATTAATATAATTTTGTGACAATGTGCTGGTATAGATGGTTACGCAATATGAAGGCATACAGAATTTGGTCTTATCAGTGATGGTAACATGAGTAACTTCCACAGATACTAAAGTGGATAAAAAGAATCTTTTTTAAAAAATCTCCCAAATAGGAAGACTTCACAAGATTTATTCAGCTGTATATAATGATTAATTTCCCTTGATAGTTATAACTATTTAATATTGGCAAGTATTCTAATTAGTTACCTCATCAAGCAATTCCCATGGTGTCGCAACTTAATTTTTTATTTTGCTTCACAACTAGATGTTCCCATGGTTAAAAGCATTTGGACTAGATTAAAAAGTTTAAAACTCAGCCTACTCAACACTTTTTCTATTGATAGATCAGAAACTTAATCTAAATGGGATCTTATAGCTCAAAGGGTTTTTATATGCCAAGACACTTAAAATTATTTAGCCTACGTAATGCTTCACATCCAAATTGTGAGCTGTGGTCTTATGGACATGCTGCATTAATGTACAGGGTCAGAGTCCCTGAGGTCATTATCAAGCCACTGCAAATGTTGCTTAGAATTTCAATCATACATGTACTCATATATATAAGAATTTTTATCTAGAATTCAAAACGGAAACAATTATCTATTTCAAAACATTCTCCCCATGAATGATCCCAAAGGTCTCTTACGGTAATCAGTACTACTGTGATTCATGTTCCTTACATTGCCGTGTGAAACCCTTGAAACTAACATGAAAAAGAAAACACTGCCTGTCTATATAAATGTCCTGTGTAACTTGTAAGGTCTCTCTCTACTATCAGAAGATAAACAATTTATTTTAAAAATGCCATAATAAAAAAAGATAGTCTAGCCCTTAATGGAAAATGAGAGGGCTGCATACTCTTGATTTAATTTAGTAAAATTCATGGGAACAAATTACTGTAAGGGAAAAGCTGAAGTCGTGGAGGCTTCTTACTCCTTTTCAGCAGAAGTGGGGCTGATTTCAGGCTTAGCAGACTAGTGAATCTGTCAGCCAAATACCAAGTAACTGTAGATACTGTCACATTGCTAGACAATACACAATAAATTATACTGTTTGGACTCAAATTTAGTGTATGTGAACTAAAAACTTTTATTGAGAGCTCCATCTTGTGTTTCTGTGCATGAAGATTTTATTCATCATTGCTTTTCTCTTTAGGAATGATGGCAAAGTAATTTTATTCATGTGCAATTAAAGACTGTCTTTTTGCCACTGGGAAGTACAACTCATTTAAACCTACAACATGAGTGGAAAGTTCAGTGGAGATTAAAATATTGGCACCCCACAATTTGGCTTGTGTTGTCCTCCTGAAGATAAGATTGAAATATTAGATTTGTGTCTATTTCCCTTTAGCTGCTAATAAGCTGTATAAAAATAACATTGGGGTTTTTTTTAGACAATTATGAATGCTTAGAAATTTCACAGTTCTAGAGAATTAATTTTTTCTTCATTCAAGCTTTTTAAAGCAGATTGTATCAAGCTCTTGTGACTAATAATTCAGGACTTCAAGGGAAAAGCAAGAACTTGTGTCACAGAGAAAACCGTGGAACAACTATTGCAGACACTGAATGAGCAATGACCACCAACTAATATTTTGACAACAGTCAATCTAGAAAATGTTCAGGCCAGAAATTGCTATACTCCTATAAAAGGTGTCTAAATGAAATTCCTAACTGAAGGTCCATGCTGTCAAAGTTGAGCGGAAAAACTCTGGCAAAACTTTTCTCAGTGGAGTAGTTAACTGGGTAAAATGTTTGAATATTAAATCATTTTATAGGATCATTGCACTGCTGGTAGCTTGATAATTCCTACAGGGACTCAGTCCCAAAGAGCTTTTTCCAGCCAAGAACTGAGCAATTCTACTCAAAGTCTTAAAAACTTGGGAAAAGTTGGGCTATGTCCAGAACCTGAATTTCAATGGCACTAGTAACACCTCTTTCTAGAAGGAGATCAATCTGAAAACTTAAAGTAAGTATTCTTAGGCCTACAAAAGTTGTAATTTTAAAATTACATTGTAATTTTATACATTTATATTACATATAGTTATATAAATAAAATTACACAATGTACATTTAAAAGATAACCCAAGTTCACCTATACACACTTTCATGAAATGCTGAGACTAGCACCTCCCCTGGGTGACAGCAATAAATTCATGAGGTTGAGGCAGAGGTTTGGTTGGTTATTTACAATTCAAAGCTCAACAAAGTAGAATAAAAGTATGGGCTCTGAGAAATTCTCCTGTTAGATCCTATTCTACTGTGTAACCCAAGGCTGCAGAGGAAACAACATGAGAAGATGACTGGCAAGTGAAAGAGCTATACATAGTTCATGGATGATAGAGGATATTAAAGGAAAAGCCTTACATTCTTGGGATGGGAAATAGGTTATTCTCTCCTGTGGCACTGCTGCTGCCTTCGCTATCCATGCTGTATCCACTGCCAAAACTACTGGCTGACGAGCCAGTGGAGACAGAACTTTCTGCAGGTCGGTGGTTAGTAGACCTTGCTGTACAGGGCGGGAACAGTGGGTTACCAAAAAACTTGTAAGACATCAGTACCATCCACGTTAAGAAAAAGTGTAATTTATCAAAATCACATGCTGCAAACACCTTCATTTTTTTACTTTATATCCCAGTATTGAGTTATCTTTTGTAGATGTTTATTTTTACATGGAATAAGGTTCTAAACCAAATAGTATACCACCGTATTTTTTCCTCAAATCTTGTTAATAGTTCAAATCGAAAGCCTGAAGGAATAAAAGAGTGGGTTAGATTGAGTAACATGGTTTTTCTGATTAAAGCTACAGAAAACCAGTTATTAATCTGTAACATTTCATATGGTGATCTTGTAAAAATGAAAGTCCCAGTGGGCCTTCCTCATATTCCTCACAAAAATTCTTTGCATTTGATGATTTTGAGAAGGAGAGGAAGCTGAAAGGAAATAAAAGTACACCGTCTATAGTCACAGAGACTGTATGAAGATCTCTACCTCTCTTCAGACGTAACGCAGCTAGTTCATTATATTTCTCAACTGCTCCTACCCATCTAGACCTTTTACTATACACCTAGAATTGTAATGCCCATATGGTGATGTGAATTGTCCTAATCTTGTTTAAGAACATTTGGTGTAGAAAATGTACACCAGCATGTGTTATTTTTACTTCAGGTGCCTGCTTATTTTGTGTTTTGGATATTTTTGTACTGCGTGAACAAATCTTTCCATATTCAGGCTTTAGCAAGTTGAGGAATATAAACAAAAAAGGACATAGAGACATTACACGTAATAATTAATACATGAACAACAGAGTAGCTCTTCTCATATTGAATAATACAATTGTCTGGGAATATTAATACAGATTTTTAGATGATTTTTTGTTAAATGTTACTTAAATACATCTACTATTGTCATGGCTCATCTATTCCAACTGACTGAGCTTATATGCTGAAGACAAAAACAAATCTTTTTGGACCAAATTATTTTTCTGTGAAGACTTGATTAAGTTTTACGTTATTTTGGTGAACTGTGAAACTCTAATGCAAGCAGTTAAAAAAGATTATTCTTTAAACAAGAAATCAGTCAAATACCTAAATGGAAATTACTTCAAATAAGAGCCAGAGCCGCAACAGTGTATTGCCTTAAACTGCCAACCAATATTATTTATGTTTGATTGAATTATAAATATTTTTGGTGAAGACTGCTGCATACTGCCTGATGTGGGACCAGGAAGCTGAGTGTGACTCCTCAGATGTAATAAAAAAAATAGATTAATCACTGAAACTAGAAGAAAGGAACGAAGCAGTTCACGTATCATCAGTGCTTGGGCCAAACTGTGAGTTAAGACAGAACTCTGTCTACAAAGTGATTCTTCACTGCTAAGCTGAGCTGTCACATAATATTTTAAAAAAACTCTTCTCTTAGCCTCCTTGTTTCACTATTACCTATAGCCCAAGAAGGAATCTGTCAGTCTAAATTATTTTTAGACAAATATATTCTTTAGCTCTATTTCATGATTTTACACATTGATCATAGGCTATCTTCTTGGACGTTAATACAAATTAATAAACTCATGGTGTTATTAACAGATACCCTCACTAGCTCATCTGGAGAGAAAGCCACGCATTTTCTCCAGCAGAGACAGCCCGAGCACAGCAGTGTGCCCTGCTCAGGCAGCGGTGAACGGTGGCTTCTGTGTCATGTACAGCCTGTGGCATCATGAGTGAATTCTTATGACTATGGTGACATGACAGCAAACTGCTGTTGGGAAACATTGGGCAAGAGCGAGATTTCAGAGAAGAGAGGTCAAGCTCTCCTTTATGATGCATTATTGCCAGCTGCAAGGTATGCAACCGCCTGAGCTGGGGCTAGCTCACGCCTGCCCCAAACTAAACCATAACCTCAGTTCTCACAGGGTTTGTGTGAATGGTACAACTTCTGACTTTTGTTGTTCCAGAATCTGAGGGTTTCTTTAGGTTGGGTTGGGTGGCTTTTATGCTATCGTATGACAAATACTTCATAGGTGGGGAAAGCTGGAAAAGCCACGCATCTGCAAAACCCATGGAAGCCAAGACAGCATTGCACCAGCATAAAAGAACATCTTTCATCTTTCCCTTCAGCATGAATTTGCTTAGCGTAGCATATGTGTCCACCATGACATATGGGGCTGAAAGCATTGTTCGTGTCTGGGCTCTAATATTGCTGTAAAAGCTAGTGCCTGACGTAATTATTTTTATATCTTTACTGGTGGATTTCTAAAACCAGTAAGAACCTAGAAATTATTTCAAGCCAGAAAAGCTTGAATTAAGCCTTTATAAATGGTTTAGGAGTTTTGCTACATTGATTTACAATTAAAACAGATGTTTCTTTCAAAACAGCTGTATCCTGATGATACATTTAGTATGCTGTATTTTTAGTTTCTCTACTGTTTTCACTAATTTACATCTTTTCCTATATTGATGGTTTTTCCCATAAGATCTCTTGGTAAATGGTTATAATGGAGCCAAATTTAGACTCATGACTGGATTTTGAAAATGCTGAAGTTTAATGCTATTCTTTTTTTTTTCTTTTCTTTCCCTGTCTGCTCTAAGAAAGTAATGAACTGAAATGTCAAGTTTGCAACAACAGATGAAATCCACAAACCTATTTACAGCTGGTTTTGTGACAAATTAAGAATCTGGATACAAAGAACTCTGTAACTCATGAGAAACCCACATTTTCTAGATATCTGTATTTTTACAAATATACCTAGACCTCTAAGCTTCTGCTGTTGGTTATATAGGAAACTTTCAGATTTTGAATATGTGGTGATGCTTGCTGCCAGGCAATATTTTTCCTAAGAGTTAGAATAACCATGGTTAGGTTTGTACTCTTAAGTTGAAAGTTAGAACTTGCTTCCTGTTTTCATGTGTGAGGGACTAATTTGTACCTTCATTTCAAGTGCTTCAAGTCTTTCCCTTTCTCTTTGAACAAATGCAAATGTTGTAGGAACTTTAACAAGGCAGTCTGAGCTCACTGTGGTACTCTGGTCTTACTAGCCTATGTAAGGTCTGTGAAGCCCTGTAAGTGTCAGAACAATTGCCACCTGGCTTGGCCAGTGGGATTCCCACCCACATAAAGGACAAGTAAATACAGTGAGATTAGGGCAGCTTCACTTCTAGGTTACAGAGCTTCTGCTTACAGATGCCTAGGCTAGAAAATGCTTAAGTTTTCAGGTTTTGACTTCAAAGTTCTGTCAGGAGGTGCCTTGGTCTGTAGGGAGTTGAATTGTTCCATATGGATTCACTGTGGTCCAGAGATTGGATATTCTCCTCTGATATCACAGAGGTGCCTGATACTACAAGGTACAGTCTTCTTTTACTTAAATCTACAAGATTTATCTGAATAGGAACTTGGGCAAAAGCAGTTGCCACCATTTGAATATTAAGTATCCAGAGTATGGAAGAGCTGTTTCATTGCTTCCTCGCCCTTTGTTTTTTTTCAAATTATTTCCTGGTTCTTAGAAAAAAAAAACCAAAACCAAAACAAACACACCAAAAACCCAAACCTTTTAAAAACTCTTAGAAAGCTTAGAAAATTTTAAAAATACTTCTTACAGGCGAAGTCCTGCTGTCAATTACATATGATGCTGAAATATTTCCATTTTTAGATAAAAGACTTAAGGTCTCAGCAGATGAAAGAGGCTAAGCTTAGCTGAAGGTCGTTACCCAGCTTATAAGACTTATAATAATGAACTCAAATCAGTCAGCAGCACTGTCAGCCACTCCAGCTATTCTCTACAGTGAATGGACTTTTTTATTTTTTTTAAAAAAAGATTTAAATTTGAAAAATGGGACTGTGCTGTTCTGTGGTTCCTGTGGGTAAAAGAATATCAGACCCAAGCAGAACTTACTCTTGGGGATTAAGTTGTAGATGTTCCCCTTTTCAGGTATCTGTCTAGAATTCTAGTAGAAATAAAACTCTCAGAATACATTGGGAAAGACAGTTCTATTTGTACACCAAACAGGAGGAGCAAAAAATGCTTTTGTGTATGCATTCAGGATTAAGTTTTGAGAATTTGCCTCTAGCTGCTTGGAAAAAAATTGTTCTTTGTAACTGGCAATCTTGTGAGAAACCCTCAGTGACAAAAAGGGCTGGTAGCATCATACTGAGTCTTCTCAAAGAGATGGGAGCAGGTAAAATCAATGATTTGCTTTGGAGAGTTCTCTGCTGACCAACAGACTGGGCATGTCACATGCAGTGTCTTCTGGCAGAAGCTTGTCTACTCTTCACTCTCAACCACCTTGTGCCTCAAGTGCTCCAACATCAAACTGCCCCCAAATGCTGGTTTACCTTGCTTTATGAGGGGTTCACTAGCACTCCAAGCAAGTGCTACTCGGGTCTGCTCTGTAAGATTCTGCTGTGTAAAACCCTGGTTTTGGGACTCCAGTTGCATCTTTTGTGAACCGGCAACAGAAAGGGGATACCTAAATAACTAGTGATCAAAGACATATACCTCAGGTCAGTTCTGATCATTTTTCCTCACTCTTTCTTTTACTGAGCAGTACTTCAGACCACGGTTGTGCCCATTTCAGCCACATTTATATATTAGGCACCGCTCTGACCACCTGCTGAGCAGTGATATTTTGTGACATTTCAACACAGCTCTTTACAGAGCAATTTACCATTTGAAGTGAGTAATGGTAGAACAGCACTCATCTTAAACTGCCGTGATGGCGTTTCTTTACCCAGCAAAGCGATTCTGATGAAGTAATTTTCTTCCGTGTCCTCCATAGGGTTAGGCTACCATCTAACAGACTTTTTAAATAAGAGTTATCAAATCAAGAATCTGAGCAATTTCCTGAAATTACATGTCAGCTTAAAATGGTGGAAGAGTAAATAGCAGGAATAGCCAAAGCAAAATGGACCAGCTATTAGCCTGAAACAAGACTCAAGACAGCCTCAGATTACTGCTCTTTGCAGAGACTGGGGACAAACTGCTCTTGTTTTGATAATGATTCTTAGAAATGGGTTATTTGTAGCAATATGAAGGCCCATTTAAGTTGGAAATTAAGACACTAGTGAAGCTAGGCATAAAACAGCTTTAGGCAGTAAATTATTTAAAGTATGAAAGAAACATCCCAAATTGTTGTAGGAAATTAAAACATGGCATTGCCTACTAAAAGTGTGAAAATGCATATAGACCTAAAGGGACCCCAGATAAGCAGGTATTTAAATCCAGTCATATCCAATTCAAAAGGCTTAGAGAACCTAGGAATCAATTTCCTTTCACTCCGCATTGTCACTAACATCAGTAAATAGAACTTAGTGATAAGGAAAATTCCTGTCGATTTTAATTGAAATTAAAATTTCCAAACATGAATGCAGCTAAGTGGTTAGAAATCACACAGTGCTGGCTCAGCCCCGTATCATGGATTTCACAGTGCTAGTGATATCTTGGTCCATACATCACATTGCATTTCTGTGTAGTTTTAACCTGTTATGCTGACACTTACGTGAACTTTCGTCAAAGTTGTTGGAACAAGGGAGTTAAAAGCAGGCATGCCCTTTTGAACTGAAGTGATTTAAACCCAAGGACATTGAGAAGTGTAAATTGACAGACTTAGTTGGGAACAATTGTGAAAATGCTGATGCACCTCCTGTCTACTCTAGATATTCTCCCCAACAGTATCAGCTCTGACAGTAGACCTCCCTCTGACCAGCAAAATCGCTTGACACACATACCTTTGGAAAGTAGTTTCCTCTTAGGATATCACAGAAAAGCTTTTGTCACAATAGAAAATTTATAATATAAAAGATGAAATGTTCTCTATGAGATGAGAGAAATAAATAGATTATGGGTACATGCATTAGATTTGGAGGTTTTCAGAGAATGTTGTGATTTTAAATTCCTCTATGTTTAGGGTTGAAAAAAAACCCTTTCTATTACTGACCAAAATAAATATTTGAGAAATTTCTGTAGAAATATATTGCTTGTATTAACTTAAATGATAATTTAACAGGTATGTTTGAACCTTTAACTGAAATACATGGCATTTTCTCCAGGTCTTTAACATTTCCTAACTAATGCAGGTCAAGAGCATAGCACTATTTTTGTCCTGGCAGCTTGTTTGCTTGTTTGGTTGTTTTTTAAATGTGTGCTAAATAAAAGAGGAGCTGCACGTGGCATCTGTCATCATATGATGTTCAAGAAGCAGCATATTGACTTGTAGCTCCTCTCTTATGAGCGTCTGTTTGAAGGGATAGAAAAATGCATAGGACTACAATGATGTTCAGGCTTGAAACCACCTACTGAGCTCCTGAAATACTTCTTTACTGTTCTCCAAACAGCCCAGGAAGAATCAAAATAATTTTCTAGAAATTTTCTTCTTTGGTCAGAAAATAATATTTTTATTGTTGACCATTCAACATTCTGATGTAATAAAGGAATTGTTTTTTTCATTGGACAATCATTGTACCTTTGGGGACAAAACTGGCACCTCTTCCTCTGCAAATAAGGTCCAGCCCATTGAATTTTACCCATGAAGCTACACCGATGTAGAGACCACAGCTCCCTATGAAACTGTGTACTTTAAAAAATGGCCAGTTATGTAGATAAATGCTGACTACATGGTGAACACCATCTTTTTTTGTTTGTGCTCTGAGCTTGTTATTTCACTGGAAACTACGCCTTCTATTCTAATGAGGCAGAGCTGGTGCACCTTCCTACTTCACAGGGACATTGAAGGGAAATTTTGCTGTTCCCTGTCTGTCTTATTCACTTTATTGGAAATTATTTAAACTAAAGCATGTAATTAATTCTTTTAAAACTATAAACTGGCTTTGAAAAGGCCTTTTACATAAAATCGGTAAATAACTATATTGCAGGTACACCTACTGTTTTATTTGCATATATCCAGAGAACTGGTAATTATCATTAGAATATCTCTAACTGTTCAAATATCTGAAGAACTCTAAAATAATTTATTATATTTAAGGCACAGATGACCTACCGAGAAAATTCAATATAATGGAAAGATTATTCTGTGTGTGGGACAAAGTACTGACTTAAAAGAAGGTGGACTGGTTTACACTCTCTAAAACTGACTCATGTAAACTCTAACCAACAGACTTATGTTTAAAGGAATGTGCTTAATTTTATGTGAATGTGTAATTGGCAATGATTCATATTTTTCACAAAAATGAAATCAAATTAACTCAAACCTAGGCACTGCTCTCTCCCTCTGGCTTGGATCCCTTGCAAATTCTGCCTTCAAAGGTTTGGCTCTGAAACATTATTGTTCCTCTCCAAGGGGTGCGGTGGAAATGTGTATTATGCAATCGGTTTCTTTGCAGATCACGCTTTTATCTCTCACAGGCAATAAGAAAATTATACTTCAGGGTTTATTTTTAATTAAATGCCGTAGTTGAATATTGGATTTTACAAAGTTGCTGAACAAAGACCAATGTTTTCTGTTATAGCGTCACCTTAATTTTAAAAGAGAGTGATTAAAATACACTTGTTGCTGTTTAATATAAATACAGAAATAGTTCCATGCAATAAACTTAAAATGATGCAAGCCCTTTGCATTCACAAAATATATATACCGTGGGTGCTGGTTTTGTTTATGATTTCCTTTTTACTTCTCATCAGACATATAATTAATAACTGACAAAACACATCAAATAGAAATGGTCCTAGGAGTCAGAAGTAGAGAAATAATTCTCTGCAGCATTCTAAGAATGACTAAGTGTTCTTATATTGTTTTGTTTTTTTCAAGTGACAATTGAATTCAAGGAAAAAAAAAGGTATCGAGAGACTAGATTAAAGGAGGAAACTTTCTGAGGGTTCTTTTAGCTAGAGAAGGACTGATGATCAGTCACAGCATAGAATCTTTCTCAACAGTCTTGTGTGCTTGGACTGAAAAAAACACAAACAGTTGTTCTAATAGATGCTGTTCTCTGATAATATCACATAGAAATAGCTGTGTTAAAAAATAATAACAATGCTGATGATATGTAACGGCTTCCTTAATAAAGGACTTTGTGACTTAGTGACAAAAAGCTATTAACTTGCCAAGATGACTGTTCCAGTCCACAAAACCAGTTCATAATGGGTTCTTTTCCAGGTTTTAATACAGTAGGCTGTAATGGGTATGGGTACCACAACCATGCAGCATCTCTGTAGGACTTCCAAACTGATGATGCTGTAGTATTCACAATACTCTTAGAACTTTTGAACTGCAGGGGAAACCTCTCCTTCCTTCATCACCTCTTCCTCCTGCAAAGAACTCCATAAACTGAAAGCTGTTTTGAGCATCTTTGGTGCTTTTTCTATTCAATGTCATAGTCTCTTCTTGTTTTACTTACAGACTCCACAGCACTGCAATTAACTAATCTTGCTTCTTGTTCCTGCTGAAATGCATGAAAACCTTTAACCTCAAAACGGTAATTATTGGCCCACTTCATATGAATAAATTAGGACAAACTAGTCTTGGCACACTGAGAAGCCAAAACTTCTCACAGATCTGAAACCAGGCTTGTAAACATTGTGTAGGTGGCCATGCATTGCATATTATTGTCAGAAATAAAAAGACAAAAGTACCATGTCTCTTCATAGTAACTCTAACCTCACTTATATGTTAATGACATTAATGTGGGCTCTTCTTCCCTTAATTCTCCATGATGCTTTTAATATTGCTGAGTCAAGTGCATATCGATACTCCCCCCCCCCCCCCCCCCCCCCCCAATTTTAGAGGTAAAGAACCTAGCATAGCAGTTCAGTGGCAAGAATACTTGAGCAACAGCCTAGCTATTTATGATAAAAGTGTATGTGAACCTTGATTCAACCTTGTATCACAAGCAAGAGGTTTTACTATTGCTTGTCTACACCAAAAGGCATCATAGGACTAGAAGTGCTATGTAGTTCTGTTCCAACAGACATGACACCTCAGAAGATCACCAGAGTTATTTAGATTTCTGTGGTATAGCTCCCAGGAATAGGATGGGCCTTTCAGCTGTGGTGCCTGAACTAGTGCCATGATATCCTCTGGCCTTTGCTTGAATTAAGTGTCTGGAGTTGAGCTGTAGAGTAAGACAACATGTGTGGGTGGACGCAAACGTGTGTTGACAGATCTATTTATGGAAGAGTTCTTAAGGCTTTCATAAGAAACAACTTGTTATTTCTAAATACAAAGTTTAAAATAATTTGTTAAATTTGTCCTGTTAATTAGCTGTTTTAACAGTACACTAGTTCTCTTAATGAACCTTTAGAGCACATTGTTTGAAGTATTGTTCCCTCTTTCTCTCCTGCAGCCTTCTCAGCCAGACTGTACTGTCCACAGTGTGTAACAGTGTTAACAGAGAAAAAACTTCAATGGCTCATGAGAGCTTTGGAAGGGACTACAGCACAAGAAAAGATCTGGGAGTCCAGTCTGTAAGTTTATTGGGATAAGCTCTTAGATTTCATGGAAATAAACAAAATGCTCCAGAAGTCAAAAGATCCGTACCAATTTGAACCAATTGAGATTCTGGCTCTGTATTTGTGATGAGGGGAGAAACTGATGGTATGTGGTATTTAGGTTTGATGTACAGGTGCCTACAGGTAGAAAATAATTTTTTTAGAAGCCGATAGGAAAGTCAAGAGATTGAGCTATACATGGGTCAAAACTCCCTTTCCACTGGCAGTTTAAAAAAATTATCTATCCTAATGACTTTTGACAAAACAACTAAGTTGGGAGAGGAAAAAGAAATTGTTAATGTCCTAATTAGAATTCCAGAAACAAAAATGTGCAATTAGGTTTTTGTCACAGTACAAGAAATGTTCAATCATGCTTAAGCAGACCAGCTTGGATGCATGCTTTTTATTAGGCAACAACATGAACAAAGCTATACCATTTTTCAACAGATGTCTAAGTCCTCCAGTGGAATGGAAGTGCACACATTTGTTTTGTAATGTATCTTAGCACAGCTTTTCGTTATGGATTTATGTGCTGATGTGGAAAAATCAAGCAGATTTCTTGATTCATGTTAACATTTACAGCACTTAATGGGGGGGATAAAATAAATATCGCAATGAATTAGTAGACATGGCAAGAAGGATTTGGGCTGTGATTGGTTTCTTGACCATGTCTTTCTGCTCACCTCCTTCAGGCTTGACTGGTCCATCAGACATCACTTTCCTGAGGGCTAGTTGGCTTTGGTCTTTGTTGTCATTGGCTGGTGGAGGCAGATTGTCAGACTGAGTTCTTTGAATAGGGAGGACTCCTGCTATGCTGTGTCTGTGCTGCTTCCTGGCATGATTAGACTGACCGCTTTTATGTGCTGCTGTGGCAGTGTGGGTGAAATGGAAACCCAGAATATGTATCCTCAGATGGAACCAGCTTAAATGTTATTCATGCAAACAGAAGTGGGGTTTTTTTTCTGTATTTAAGTAGTGTTTTCAAACACCAAAGAGACACCACATGCACAGCATTAAAGATTATTAAAACTGGCTGTTTCTTTATTAATGATGGTGAAGACAAGGGAAGTAATTTTCCCCCAGTTTTTGCATTATACCATGGTAAGTTTATGGCATATCAACAAATCCTGAAGACAAACACAATGATTCCACAGTCAGAGAGTTTTAATTTGCCATCAACTGAACCCTCAGCTAGAATTAAGATACTGGTCTGAAGTATACTCTAGAGAGCAATCCTTTTGAATGGAAAAGTTTTAATTTATGAATCTATTTAAAGTTGTCAGATGAAATCTATCTTGACTGTAATCAATCCATGGCACAAAAATTACTAGAAAAATCGAACTGACTATGACACCTGACTTAGCTCTCAACTCCTTTTGACTTTGCTAACTTGGTAACATTCTTGAAATCTCGTGTTGTTAATGACTTTGTATTTTTAATGATTTCGCATTTAACGTGTTTAATGCTTTTGTCTATTGCTGTTCTGCTCATCACTTGAATTATATATCTGATATATTAAGAAGGTTGCTTATAGATCCTTTAAAAAAAATAAATTAGATATTTACAGTCATTTTTCAAAAATAGAAATCTCAGCCATGTAGTTAAAAAACTTTTTTCTTTAACTTTAAGTCTTCTTTTTTGTATATAGTACTATCCTTCCCGATTACTACTTATATCTTGTTGTTAATGTGCTCTCAGTACTTGTTGTGTGCAACTTGAAGAGCTGGCAACTGCATCTTTGCAGGTTTTGATTATTTCATTGGTAGTTATTCAGTGACATCAAAACACTACCACACAATGGAATTCTCTGGGAGTCACGCACAACCATGGAACATCACGGACCCTGAGTGCAGGGACTGATGGAGAAACAGCCAGTTTCACTGCAGTCTATATAAATTAAAATAAATAAATAAAAGACTTCTAAATACAAGAGTATATTGTAATTATATGTATTCACACACAGGCACACAAAGAAAGACATTGAACAGAGTGAGCACAGTGTGCCAAGAACAGAAAATAAATAGCTGAAAAGGGAAGGACAGCAGGGAAAAAGGCAACAGATGAATATTAAGCTGCCATGCTGAGGAATTTATTTGCGTCTTTTACTTGGTTGAAGACGAAGCTGTTGGACAGCTGCTTCAGCAGCGGCGATGGCTGCCCCAGCGTCTTCAAGGTGAGTTTGAGTGACGCTGGTTTTGCTTTGGCTGCGAGATGGGCCATGAGAGCGTAGATGTCCTTCAGAGGAAGATTTGGAGCTCCCTGGACTGCTGTGGGACTTCTCAATGGTGGGCACCTGCATGTCTACCAAGAAAATGAAGAAGTGCAGCTGCTGCATTTATTAGTCACAAACAGACAGATAATTTCATTTTCTTTCTCTTGACTGCACTTTCCAGCTGCATTCCAGAACAAGGAATTAAAGATCAAGCTGTGCAATGCCAATCAGAGTCTCAGGATATATCTTGATTAGGAAACTCTTATGGAGAACCTTTTTCTACTTCCCCACTGTTCCCTGGCCCAGGGAATAAAATAATTTACTATTGGGTTTCTGTCACCTATGAATTGTGCCTACTGTGGTGATTTAAACTGGTGGAATGATGGGGTAGCCTAAAGAATTAATGTTTTCCACTTTCTACTTCTTTAGTATGTAAAGACTAACTGGCATCGCTTACACTGACATAGCATACCAAACACTTAGCTAATGCAAGCAGTTTTATTCTGATGAATGCCACAGTCAAAACAATAACCTAACTTACAGCAGCTTCTATACTACCCTCTAATTTAGATATAGATCTTAGGCACCAATCCCTAGCAAAACATTACACAGAGTAACAGAGAGGAGATGGAGGTGATCTTACCACTCTGAGGCTTTCATCTGGAAGCTACTTGGGATGGCTTTTGCTTTGGTATGACATACATTGTATTTTAAGTGAGCAACTGGCCACCAACTACTTAGTATAAAAAAGAGAGATAAATTTATTGGAGCCGAGATTAATTCTGCTTTTGTAAACATTAGTGTAATTCTACTATATCAGCTCTGCTGATTTCCAATACAATTGAGATATGCTACAGCCCATTATCATAGACTGGAAATGCATATGCATCATTATAGCATAATTTTTATTCTATAAAATATTAATATTAGATTTCCAGAAGATAAAATGCCATAGAATATTTAAGAAGCATCAAAAATTTAAAGCTAGATATGTATTGAATTTGGCCAGGGCTACCAGAAAAATGAAAAGGTCACAGAATCTATAGTAGATGTGCAAAGCACGTAGAGCTTGTAAGCTGCTGTTTTAAGGACACGTTTACTCAGCAAGCTGAGTGGCACTGATCAAGCCAAATTAAGCCTTGGCTCCAATGAATTAATCACATTTTAAATAAAAATGTATACAAACTTAATAGCAGTAACTTTATTTTTCTATTAGAACATACGCAGCAAAGTTTTCCCATCATCTGGGAAAACATTTTGTATCAGGTGCACCAAGTCATTCCTACCCTTGGAGGGGTCCGGGAAGATTCCATGACTTCTGCTTTTGATGACAGATGGTTTTGGAGATTGCTGGCTACTCTGTCCAGAATGAGATTTCCCATGATCAATGTTTTCACTCTGCTCTTTCAGAGGGTACCACCGAGGAGTGTTGTCAAGCTGAGAGACGCTGGATAACTCGATTAATACCTACAAATAAATCAAAGTATAATATATGGCCTCTATCTGATCTATTAAAAGTTGTGTACAGAAGAGTCTACAGTTGCATTATCAGAAGTTGCAATCAAATGTAAGAAGTTAAGGGTATAAGGCTGTATGCTGACAGATTCAGGACTCTGCCCATGCTCTGACCTCACCTGATATAAGCCAGCTATGATCCCAAACCCACATTTGTTAGCATATTGATAAGTCTGAACTAAATAATTCTTGTCAACAAGACCTCAGTAAGGACTATGAGCTTAGAATAGCTCCATACCAAGATGGCTAGATAGTTGAAAGGGTAGCTTGTGAGCATTAACTTGAAAATTACACTGAAAAGACACCTGTCATTCTGCCTCTGTATAGACATATTTTATAGACAGCAGGGTGGGGTTATTTTCTCCCTTTTTCCAGTGTTAGTAAAGAGGCAAATAATTTGATATCTGTTTTTAATACAGTCTTCAATAATATGAGACTGGTCCTTGTTGATTCTTTAAAAAATCCACATATACAGAATTTGTAACAAAAAAAAAAAAAAAAAAGAACAGGGATACCTTTGCTTTTCACTAAAACAACAGAATTCAACAGGCCATTTAGGCCTCAAAACTTCACTGGTTAAAAAAAAAGAATATGAAAGGAGATGCAATGGCAGTGTGGAAATTAAATAAGCAGCTTGACTAAAAAACCCCATCATTGTAGCTATAAACTGCTCTATGCCATCTGCATTGCTAGCAAGAGTTCTGTGAAACTTCTTTTAAAAACAGAATAAGTAAAAACAACCAGTGAGCACTGGGGCCAATAAAGACCATTCCTCCCTTAATGGTCTTGCAGCTGAGAGAAGGCCAAGAGAGGTAAAGTACTAGAATCATCATAGAGTCTTGAGTGAAGGAAAGGACAGAAAGTTCCTTGCATTTGGCTCTAAGGTGACAGGATTAAAGCTAATGTCAGGTAGGGAGGTTTTAAAACTGCCAGACAAATAAAGCGTGCAATTACCTCAAGGAACCATGTCTTCATCAGTTTATTACTAGTCCCTGAATGAAAGAAAGCCTCTTTGAGTTTAGGGATGGTGAAGTCTCTTCACAACTGATTGTTTGCAGAAGGTTTAAAGCCTTTTTTCTTTCAGCCTCATAGGTTGTGTATGACCTGGCTTGGTCTTTCCAGTTAGGTCTATATTTAATCTGAACAGAGGAACTATTTAGCATGCTCCCTGTTATGGTTTTTGGTCATAGCTTTGGGAATGACTGGAAGACATTATGGTTGAGGATTGTTCCCAACAGGCTCTATAAGCTGGGGGCTCTGATTTGTAGGAGAAGAGAGGTCACATGCCATGGATGTGAACCATGATGTGCCATGTGCTTTCTGGGGCATGCAGGTGGTGCTGGCCCTATTCAAGCAAGTCCTTAGGGCACAATTTGGATATCCCATATCTGATGTTGTGGCGCAGGATTACTCTGAACATCCTGGTCCTGAAATACACTGGATCGTCTTGTCCGTTCCTTTTTTCCATGAACAATTTTTTTTATATTTAAGTCTGAATGATCTAATAAATAAAATAGTTCTAGAGGTTGAAAATATTTAAAGGCAAAATTTTAAATCTTCCTCTAGGAGCAGCTGCTGGAGCATCCATTTTCTAAATGTCATAAATAATAATGATGTAAATATTCAGTAAAGCCGTGCATTTGGACAAATATGCTGAACTCAACAAGAATACTGATGGATCATGCAGGAAATAAGTAAACATGTAGCCACTTCCTATACATTTATTTTAGTAATTGTTCAAATAGTGACACTGATTGCTCAGTTTTGTAGTTACACAAAGGGGAACTGGAGCTGAACTGAGCACCTTTTTCATGAAATCCAAATGCAGAATGAGCAGAGATACTCAGAGTTACTCTGTATATGAGCGTTTGATTTTCCTGAGCTTCTGTTTCTCATTATAATCCTCTTGTGCAGTAACATTTTTAATTACTTTTTTGACATTGTAGCTATTGCTGGTAATTACATATTATACATGCATATATTTGTAGATTCACTTTTAAAAGAGAGAGCATACTTCTTCCCATGATCACTTGTCTCATTTATAATTAATTACAAAGTTTTGCCTTCAGTCATACTTTGGTAATGATATTACTGGTTTGTAGTGTTAAAAATTAGACCTTGATCAGCAAGAACAAATTACTTAGACTTGCAGATACTTGTGCATGTGCTAATTTATGGCTTGATGGCAGATTTTAATCCTTTAATCATTTTCAAAGACTGATAACCTCCTCAGCCTTCCCATGTTATGTCAAATTTGAGGCAGACACCTTATCAGGCATAATAAGAATTCTCCATTCAGTCACTGTGAAAGATGTTACCATCTCAGGCTCAAAAAACCCTCTTAATTTTCAGTGAAGTAACATTCTGTCGAGTCCTATGTGAATTTGTCCACAGTTTATCAAGATAAAGGGAAAGTATCTTTCATATGTGAATGAATAAAATCATGGCCATTTGTTACGAAATCAGCATAAAAAAGTGATGTAAAAAAGGTTTTACTTAACACATGTACTGTACCTTGCAAAAGAACAGTCTCCAAACACCAGTACGCAGTTCATCAGCTTTCTAACTAGTCAGGGTTAGAGAGGAGGAAATAAGATACTCACTTCACCGAGGAAGTCATTCGAGGAGAATCGATCATAATCCCAGACAGTCACTTCCAGTGTTTTCTTTTTCAGCTGCAATTTAAGTCAAAGGATAATCAACCCCATTGCCATCATAAACTTCAGATCAAGTCTTTTTGGTGGCTTCTATTCATTATCTGCTCCTTTCACCCTTTTTCACAGTGACAGCTAGGCAGCTTTTGTCCTCCCATCAACCTTGGTCTCAGAAAAATAATTTGGGACTATTACTTGTTATCAAGACAAATGGACTTCTGCTTGGCCCTATTTTAAGAAATTCCACAAGTTGTTTTTGACAGAATGTGCGTCCATTACAACAGCCAAACTGATTTTTAAAGCCCAATTTTTGTATTTCTGTAGCTTTTCTCATCATCAGGTCTGAACTGCCTAAACGCAGGCATTTGCCTCAAGTACCTTTGAGTGCGAATTTCAAATATATTATTTAAAATACTCTGTTTACACAATCTCATTGCTGAAGACCAGGCTTTAATACCCCCAGAATTCAGTGCAGTCAATGGGACTTTGCAAGTGAACCAGGCATGCAGGACAAGTTGCACTGTTAGAGATTTAATGACAGCCATCAAAACTCATTATCAACAGACCTTGTTAAGCATGATAGCTCAATCTATGTAAGAAGGCATTCTTCTTACAGGCCAGAGTAAGAAACAAGCACGTCTTTTTATGACAAGATAGTGCAAGACAGACAAGATGTTGACCAAAGTAGTTGACCTTATTGGAAAGATTGACCTGAGTGTTATTCCAGGGGTCTCTGGGCACAGACAGAGAGAGAATTCATTACTGGTGGTGTATGCTGGAGCAAAAGGCTAGCAGGTGGCTGGAGAGGCAGTAATAAATTCATGTGGCTTGACAGGACAAAATCCTAGGGCTATGGGATGTCTACAAAGTCAGGCTGAGAAGTTGTAAAGTGATTTGTTGGACACTTCTAAGCATTACTAAGAAAAACAGGACTCTTTTCACATACTTGAATAAAAGAGGTTAGAACCAGAAATCTGATGTGGTAATTGAGGTCATCATCCTAACAAAAGCAACATGTCACTCACTGCTTTGACTAATAATTGGCTGCTTGGGAAAAATGGACAACCAAGGATCAAGTCATTGTTCAAAATTCTAAGCTACACCATTTACTGTACTTACATATTTATTTTTTTTTTTCAAGAAGAGCACTGTTTGTTATTTACCCCCACTGCCCCTTGGCTTAATGCAACACAGATTCAGACAGTTCTTAATAACTGTAAATTGCCTTTAAATTATAATTTTATCTCTTTGTTATGTACTCGGAATATCTTCTGCTCCCAGATAACTTCAGAAAAATAAGCAACTACGCAAACCCAGTGTCTTTGAAAAACAAGTTTAAATTAGCATCTCCTGGAAAATCCACATAACAGGGAATTGTACTATTTTTAGCATCCACAATGTACTCTTTAAGAAAGCAACGTGACTTGAAAGCTAAGATTAAGCTAAAAATATTTGAGAGCAATTCTTTAATCTTTGTTTGATTCCCACATAATTAAGCAAGATATTTCTTAAACATTTTCTTTTAAAAATCCTGCAGAAATTAAGGAAAAAGTTAACAAAAAGCTTCTGTTTTGAACATCCCTTACAGAACATTTGTAAAGTTCATTCCCCTGACTGAATAAAATTCCTTTTCTTTGCTGTTTCAAGACAGTATCACAACTGTGTGAAAAAAGAACCTGAAAAAACGAGTTGAGCTGCCTCTGGTACATGCTACTTCTAGTTTCCTGGGTAATGTAATTTCCTGCTAGATGCTACACTAAGTATATGTATTTTTACCTTTTAAGAAAAGAGGAATAGCATAAATACTTTTGGGAGGACATGTTATCTTCTTGTTTCAAGTGCTGACTGTGGCCTAAGACTTGAAGGATTTTTGGTGCAAAGGGGAAAATGGAATATTTTCAAGAAGCTGCAACCCTACTTTGCTAGCCTCTTCACATTAGCATGATAGCAAAAGTATGCTGAAAACTTGCAGAACCCTATATTTCTTTGAGATATCTATTTTAAGCCTCTTAGTTTAATAAACCTTTAATAAAATATTATGACAATGAAAAAACATCAAAAGAGCTTTATTAGGTAGCGTGCATGAAATAGGTTTCAAAGAGGAAGAAAATTTGCTTTTCTGAAGATATATTTATGTACCACTATTGAAGGCAAAGAACACTCAGTGGCTTGTGATTTTAAAAGCAGCCACTATACCATCACAGCAAAGTAGGGTTCTGCCTTACATCAGCCAGTTTTAGGTCACGAAGGCAGAAGTTCAGATCCCTGTCAGGAATTTAACCTACAGCAATACTGAAACAGGTTGCAGAAACCCACTATCCATCTGACCATGGCTTTCTGCAAGGAGGCCATGTATCGGCAGGAAAATGAGAAAGCATTCCTAAAAGAAGGAGAGCACCTTACATGTTGTGAACCTCATACAAGCACATTATGAAAAAAGTGTTACTAAGCTGCAATTAATTTCAGACTTTGAATTGTAGAAAAATTAAAAATAATAATTAAAAAAAG
Organism: Falco naumanni; assembly: GCF_017639655.2. Classification (NCBI taxonomy): domain Eukaryota; kingdom Metazoa; phylum Chordata; class Aves; order Falconiformes; family Falconidae; genus Falco; species Falco naumanni. The sequence continues at coordinate 66,665,868 of NC_054058.1, forward strand.
AAAAAAAAACCACCCACTTAAAAGCATATTACTGCATGTGAACTCCAGTTAGCTTTAGGCTGCTGTGGACAACTGTCATTTAAAGAAAATGAAGGAATATGCAGAAACAGCCAACATGAATAATATTTTCTCTTACAAAGACATAAACACCACACATACAGAAGTGCCTGCTTCTTGTTTTAAATGTCTGGTGATCACTGGGTGTTGTTATGGATAATTCAGGTCTGTGTTACCAAATATGCATTACTTGAAATATTTAACACATATTCCTTGAAAATCTCATACAGGTATTTGTACAAGGAAAGAAATATAAGATTGCAGTCTCAGTCAGGGTATTTGATGAGAAGAAATTAAGGTGTTGTATTAGATCATGCAATATACTTATTTGTGTTGACATTCATATTTAACATTTTCTTGTACTCTATAGTGCTGTACTTCAGTATGTGGAAGGAGAAAAAGACTTTTTGCTAGGACACTTAGAAGCTTACTTTCTCTTGTCCAAGATACTAAGATGTAAGTACCAACACCTTACTGATTCATAAGAAAGATCTTCTTACTTTTGGAAATAAGACATAGGCTCCTACATCACTCAAGAATTTTGAAAATAATTACTGTCTCTAAATACATTTCCTTCAATTTAAGGACATGACCTCTAGCTAAAGCTATTTGCTTTACCAAACTATATCAATGATTTAAGGAAATACTCTTATTTGCTTTCTGACAAGTAAGAAACTGAGGCAAAGCCACACCTTATATTGTGGCCATACATTATACCAACAGCCTGACCAGTAACAGAACTTATATCTTTTACCATCTTCTCTTTAAATCATTCTAATGCTTTCTTTCATGCTTTGAGTAGGTATTTGACTTGACTTAGTAATTATTATACAATATCTGTAGTGTGTGTGTACTCAGCCTTCCTCTCAAATTGTAATTATCTCCAGTTTATTACTTAACAAAAAGCTGAAATTACTAAATATTCAGTTTAATTTATTTTCTCTCCAACTGTCAAAGTAGAATTTTTCACATGATAAATCTAATCATTCCGACCTTGAAAAAGTCTGTTTCATTTCAAAGAGTGATCTATTTCCCATAATTATTTTCACTTTAATTTCGGCTAGCTATGAGAGAGAAAAGGAACATGAAAAATTTTACAACCATCTGAAGTCTAGACAGTGACGTTAAAAGGACTATGTTAGGAAATATTTAATAATACTTATTTGCTGTCAGCAAGCAACCCATGCTTTGATGAAGCGAAAGAAATGTTTCTTTGAATAAATAATATTTGTAAAGATTCATGAACTTATGTTAGGGTATGACTGCTAACTCTGTATAACTTAGTGTATGATGCAGTTTTGCTTGTTTGATGATCAGAACATTCATTCTCAGTCTGTCACAATTATCATCTTGCATTTCTCTTTATATTCCTAATTGCTTTGAAATATCCATTCATGAGGGTTATGAGTGCAAACAATATACTATTGCATGGTGATAGTTATTCAAACTGTAGATACTTATCATCAGCATGGATTTGGTGATTTAGAAATGTGCTTTATTACATATTTTCAAAGTCAGGGCACTGAATTTTATAGGAGAAGAATCACCCACACTGGTATCGTAGCACTAAATACAAGCCATGAAAAGCTGTGGAAGGAAATACTATTCCCTGCACACACTTCTATGTGATAAGAAGACAAAATATACAACATATGTGGTGCTCAGATGAAGCTTATACACTTACAATCATTAGCACTGCATAACAGTCTCAGAGGAAGGGAAAAGGAGGAGATTTGCAAATAGAAAGCAAAAGTTCAAAGAATTCAGCCTGTGACCCAAAAGCAAATTTCATCAAATGACAGTTAAGAAACCAACATCAAAGATACTAGGATATTTTCTGTCATAAAAATCTCTGTCCAAGAAATCCTAGACTAAGATCGTTATCTAATTTAGAATCACCAAACAGCCACTGTATATCCAATACTTAAGCACTCTTAATTACAGCTCTGTAAAAAGTCACAGCAGAACCCAAAAGCAAATTAAGTAAACTGAAGAGCCTGTCTTAAATGGAAAGCTAAGTTTGGAAATAGTGCTAAGACTTACTAAACATTTTCACAAAACTCAGAAGGTCTCGGGTTTGTATTTCAGCTAGACAAACACGTCAGTTTTTCTTTTTCTGATGCTTTCACTGTCAGTGAGCTACCATTGATGCAAGCCCACATGAAACAGCATGCAAACCCCAGGAAATAGTAACCACAACATATAACAGGGCACCTCTGAAGAAAATCTGAGCTACTGCCTGTTAAGTTCCAATGTGTTGACTGCATGAGCCACCATGCCAGTCTCTTTGTGGGAAAGGTTTTCCTCCAAGGAAAAATTAACAACTTAATCTGTGTTCCTCTCAATGAACAAGAAGAATGAATGATGAAATTTTAAGTTAGGAAGATAATATTGAGGTCTTGGTGCTGTGTTGGAGAAGTTTATTAGAAGCACTGGGAAATCTATTCACTAAAGAGTCTGGTTATGCTCGGCTGTTTTAAGAAGCACTGAAAGGTTAAATGGCATTGAAAAATGAAGTTGAAAGTATCAAGAATAAAACACTAAGAAAGGCAAAAAGATTTAGGACTGCATACAGATCCATTATTCTATAAAATATACTTCATAATTTAAACAGATAGACTGATCATCATTTTGCTCATTATGTCTTTTTGAAATGGTAAAAAGTCCCTTTTAAAGAGGAGATGCAGAAAAAGGGTACTCAATTGCTTCATACTGCTTCAGTGAACCCTGCAGGTCAGTTAGAGTTAGGAAGCCACCAAGAAACAGAGAAGGTTTGCGCAGACTTCTTTCCCAGCTGTGAGTTAAATTTTTCTGTAACAAGGAAATTAAATAACTTCTAAATTTTTTTCAGGTGATTCATATTTCAAGCCCATTGCTGTAAATTACTAAACCAAAAAATGTATCTCTCCATTCTATAAATATTTTTTAATAAGACCTGTGTTTTGTTTGACCTTGCATGGCTTTTGGAATGAAGAATGACAGTGATTTCTCCATTTGCTTCAGAAATGTGTCTTAATTTATTCCCTCCCTGTATTTCATTAGCATTTTTGAAATTGTCACATCTGTACTTATGACATGGTTACAGTTTTAATCCCCACAAATCACCATTTTTATGAGTAGAAGGGACAAGAAAAGAGTATTGATATAGTAAGCTCTATCAGCAGCAAGGAAATAGTTCCAAATTTCCCCTAAACACGGCAAGATTTTACAGGGGTTCACAGAACAGCCAGTAGCACTGCTCCCTTCACAGCAAGCACTGCAGACCACACAAATAATGAAGCAGCAAATTGCACTGAACAGTACTACCAGTCACGCACCTGCTCCACGGAGATATTTTTATAAATGACTGTCTGATTCCACTCAGGATTCAAGCTTTTCTGCACGTACTTAGTTCTCCGCTTGTACTCAGCACTGAATTTAAACAAAGGAAGGAAACATTACATTAGTGATCTTTTGTTTGTTTCAATTATAACACAAAAAAACCCCACCCACAAAACAAAAAACAGAAAAAGAGAAAGCACTGCATTTCCCATTTCTGCAACAACTCAGAGGTTACAAGAGGACAATGACAGCCTTTGTTTTTTTTTTCTTTAGCATGCTTTCCTGATGCGGTCTTTTACAACATCTTCTTCCGACTCTTCAGCAGGTTAAGCTCTGCCTATAATCATTCCAACATAAAGCATGAGTCAGCACATGCATATATGCTTTGTTCTCTCATTGTCGGTGTTGGGGTCTGGTTATAAATTGAAGTGATAATGCACTGACTACATTTCCAAGACCATTCTCCTATTAGCACTTGAACGTAGCACAAATCCTTTATATTTATATGTTGCAGCCTCTAATTACAGAAGGCCATCTCACAAGAACATTTAATGAATGCCATGGGGTAACTAATATCCTGTTAATGATAGAAACACTAATTTATTATTGATCCTGTTCTCTGCCTATACTTCTAACTGTACTGGAAACAAACATAAAAGTGCATCAAGCTCATGATTGTTTTTATCAATAGCCAAGAATAAAAAGTTTGGCTGCATAATCTATTTTTAAAAAGAAATGGTAGTGCTTTCGATTGTACTCTGCATTTCCTGAGTATGGAGAAAGCAATTTACTAACCTTTAACAGAATATGCATCCAACTAGCTCTGTGAGCTTTGATGTCAGATTTGCTTCCATTCCAATTTTAATTTAGTATAGATTTGAATGGACATCTCAAAAGAGCTGGGTGGGAGAACACCAGAAGTTTTAATACTTTGAAAACCCAACAAGATATAAGGTAAAGAACTATTTTTTTTTTTTCTTTTTTTGCCTGTCTGCAAGTGAACTGCCCTTTCTCTTCTGTTCAAATCTCTCATAACTTAAAGGACTTACGTGCTGTATCTATTACTAAATTAAATGTGCCCAGGACTGTTCCCCAGCACTAAGGCCAAATGGCACAGATGACCTGTATCTGCCCTATTAAAATCTTTTATGGTTCCTCTACATTAATTTTTGGTAGTGTGCTGTTCCCCTGATTCTCACTTCTGACTTTCAATTGAACTGTGGTTTGGTTCGCACTGTGGTATGCTCTCAGAGCGAATGAACTAAATTCTTTTCTCATGAGATCAACTTAGAAGATGCACTCCAGGGACTCATTTAATCAGCTAGTCATTAATGGTGTACCATGCATGGTACAAGACTGGAGCAGGTCTGAATTGAGGTTATGTAAAGGATGCATATTTTACTGACATGTGTATGTCAATGTTGTGTCTTTAGCACCAAGATTTTCACTCTAGAAACTCAATTCTACCATGCAGTGCTCCTGTAATTATTCTGGAGTGTCTACTGCCTTTTTTTTCCAAAAGGGGGTAGCCATATCCAAGCTGCCTACTAGACTGATATCTCTCTGAAAGAGACTTGCAGTTATTTTTGCTCTTAGTTTTTGTTTTACTCATTCTATGTAGTTCCATTTATTTTCTTGCAAAACATGGTATCCAATGTCTTCCAGTTTATTGAAAAATGTGAAGGGCATTGGGACCCGTGAAACAAAGTATCTGCCCACCTCTGCTTATGAGAAGAAAGCAGCAGCTCTCCACAGTTCAATCAATTCTATCAGCCACAGCATACATTGGTGTATATATATATAATTATTTTTTTTTGGGGGTGGTGGTGGGTGGTGGGGTGAGGCAGGGAGGGGAAGATTTCTTTTTACTTGTATGTCAGTAAGAAAAGAATGAATTAAAACCTAGAGGGACCAAGAGCATATGAAAAAGAAAGTCACACAAAGTTATTTCTTTGCATATCTTGGAAGGAAATCTGAAATACAAAATTGGAATCCTTTTGGAAACTAGATTTTGATGGCAAAACCTGTTCAGTAATGCACTTGAATTTTTTAAGCACCTCTTCTCCCACTCTCTGATCTGATAAAAGCATCCCCATCACTCAAAGTATTAATGAGATTTAACTGACCCATATGGAGACATGGGACACCGGCAAGCCACAGCTAGGTTAGCGGTATCTCTGGGCTCACAGTACTCATCAAATGCATGTCTATTCTGATCAGCTATTAACTCGTCCAAACTCCTCCTACACGCAGAGTAACCCACTTATTTCTTAACTTAACTAAGCCAGGACAGTATTATATAGTTTGGGCCTGTCTAAATGTCATATGATCTAATGGTTTTAATGAACCATTTTTCTTTTTGAAGAAAGTGGGAAAGGACTATTTGAGCGCTCAGCCAAGAAAATGACACTATGACATTCCCTTTCCTTGCATGGATTTCCTTTCCCACTATTACAACTTCACCTATTCAAAGTTTCTGATTCTTTTCAGAAATATGCGAGACATGAATCGTGCAGTGCTGAATTTCAGGGCTGGCAATGACAAAAGGTAAATGTGTTGTTAACATGGTAACTCTGGAGTATTTTCAGTGAAGTCCATAGAGTATCTGGATCTATACTGGCAAGGGTGGCATTAGCCCACATTCCTGTAACCTATAGTCTGGATCTGTTGCAGAGGGAAGCAAGAGACCTTGGCCACTTCTGAGGCGGTGCAGACCCAGGCTAAGATGGATGACAACTGAAGGTCCCTAGACCTCTGAAGGGAAGGATCTGGCACATATATTAAGTTCATACCACAGATGCACCTTTCCCCCAACAATTGTGATTAACAGATGGGGATAATTTAATAAAATGCATTCATTAAACCAGTCTATATCTAGTGTGAAATAATTTGCCCTTGAAATTCATAGTATGCTGTGTGAAAAGATACAAACTGTATTACTCTTTTCTTTAGCATTTCTCTACGCTTCCTTAATGATAGTTTATTAATGCATGATACAACTGCAAGTATAATGAAAAAAGTATAACAAAATAGCTGCATATAAAATGTGTAAGCACATTCATTACATAAAGAAACAGACTGATAATAGAGAAGATCTGTTTATTGAAATTAATTTGTTGACTTGTTTGATCAGGTTTCTACTTTTAAACAAATTTGGAATTTGGGGTGAATTACTATGCTTGTGTACTTAGCCTGGGCTGATACTGGCATATCTTGAGCATGAAGGTTTTGCCTTATGTTTCCAACTCCAGGACAAACAAAGCACTAGTCATTTTAATAACTAAAAATTCAACTTTGTTTACCACAAATAACTATTTATGTGGTCAAAGAGCTCTAAAGCTGGCTGGGCAACTACCTAGAATTATACCTAGCTTTAACATCTATATACTGTGCAAGGTATATAGAGAAAAATACTACATTTCATTTCCAAAGAATGCCTGTTCTTCGCAGCAGTAACACCATTCAGAATCTTGATACAAGTTCACAGTTAAATATTTTTCAACTTTCAGTGAGTGAGAATGAAGTTTTAGGTATTTCTGAACTAAATTCCTCCAAACATCAAAAGAAATTTTGTCATCAGTGTTTGGCCCTAAAATATTACTGCATTGATGAGCATTAATTACTTGTTTCGAGTTCCTTCTGACCTGTAAATGGGATTAATTAGAGAATGAATAGCAAAACCATGCTGCAATTGCATTCCATTGAAACTCAGGAGAAATCTTTAGCTTAGCACACAGACTGATTGTATCATGCATGCATACAAAAAGGAAAGAGTAAAATTGGAAGATAGTACACTCTACCTTGCATTTTGGACAACCATGACTTGTCTGCATACCCAGCATTTACAGAGTTAGGAACATAGAGGAAGCAGAGTGAGAGAAAACGAAAGCAGAGATGAAAGAAAACGTGAATAACGGGTAGTTTGTAGTATAAGAATGAAAGGCAACAGAAGCATTACAAAGAATAAGAAGTCTAGCATGGACTGAACTACAGGTAAAATATATTCAGTAGCAATTCAAGTTTCTGCTTTCAGAAGCAAGTTTGGCACTTTTGAGAAGCTCTCCATTTTCCTTATTCCCTAAAGCTCCAAGTTACATGCAAAACCGTAACAGTGCCATGTTTTACAATAACGAACCCAAACAAAATTAAAATCCTAACTCTTCATAACTCAGCAGCAAGTTTAAACCTATAGTTGGATCTGGCCTAGACCTCTGCAGGCCAAACATCTCTCTAGTTCAAAGTCTTGTTTCTACATCAGTGAATTTACCTGCAAACATTCAGTGAGATTGATTTGACAAGTATTTTACAAGTCTCTTCGGTACAATAAGCCCCCCCTCAATATTTAGGAGCTGTTCCTATTATATTCAGTAACAATTTTGGGCCCAGTGCCACTGAGCAATATTGAATGCTGTATATCTGGAATTTGCAAGCTGTAAGAGCCTTTAGCTGTTCGATTCATGTGCTTTTAGTGGTGCTTGCCCATGTGCCAAATGCTGAACTGAGACCTGAGCATCCACTTTCCTCTTACTTTGAATAGAACAGAAATACAGATTTTTAGTTCCACGGTCCAAGCCTAAGAGTCTTTTAGGATAAATGTGATTATACAAGCAGAGAAGTTTGAAGGAATTTCTCTTTGCAATCTAAGGTCTATTCCACCACCTTAATTTTAGATATATCTACTGTGCCACAGAAGTCAGAAGGATTATTATAACCATGTATACTTATACATATGTATGACATTCTGCAACTTTAGAGCACCAAAGAAGAGTTTTAATATTGCTGATATGGAAACATACGTTCTAAAGGAAACACTAATGAGCTATTTGTAATTACAGAATCTAAAGAAGCAGCGGTTTGTGAAAAAGTGATTAGTGATTTGTATAGTCATTAGGTACAAAATCACCAGAATTTCTAAAACACATATTAGCTCTTAAAAAAAAAAAAAGTCATAAAAAATCACATGGAATGAATGTTATCTGATTAGTATTTCTCATCTTTGGTATTATACTACAACGCTAAATTTATCTCAGATGCTAAAATTCTGCATATTTGCAAATCTGTCCCAAATTCTGAACACCTTGAGCTGAAGCAACAATTCATTCCATGTTAAACTTAACATGTAGCTTCCTATATTACAGAACGTATTACATATATTTAGTATGTTTAAGTAGAGTCTGCTGTTCTTTTAATACGTATTTTTGCATGGATTAGAAATTTTTAAAGGAAACATGAAAAAAAATATTTAAATCTTCAGGTATGATCATGAAGTCCCTGAGGTCATTAGCAAATTCTCCTGGAAATAGTGTCTGGCTCTCTATTAGAAGTCCACCCTTTTTCCTGGTGTTTCACCTGGACCTTCTATAGCAGAAACTCAGTTCTGTTTATTAGTGTCAAGTAAAAAACCCAAATTAAAAGAAAATTCAGGGTACAATTTCTCCTACACTTACCCTCTCCCTGGAAGAAGGTAAACTTTAACAAAGGGGTCTGAATAGCCATTGTTGTCTCTGGGAGCAAGGTTTCTTGCCTGAAGGATGTGGATGATAAGGTTGCCAAGGTGTTTGTCATAGTTGATTTGAAGCTAGAGAATGTATTAAAACACAGTAAGATTATTAGTTATTTTTACTTCCTAAATGATTCAATACCTCTACTACATCCTTTGAATATAATGAGTTTTAGAGCTTTACTTTAGCTGGAAACAAACACATTTTAGGAAGTTTCTGTCTCTCTCTCCTGACTTGAATGAGATGCTAGATTATTATGTTTGATCTTGAAACAAATTTTGCTTTTAAAGTCTGCCAGCCTTGGCTAACAAAACAAAACAAAAAAAGGAAATATCCATATTGATCTATTCAAATGCTGGAAAAAGCAAATGAAATTTGAACTCTTTATGTTATTCTGAGCAATAGCCAGCTTACTGGGTAGGAATTGCAGAAATTCTGGCTACCTAGAGCTTAAGCCCAGGAAGGACATTATAATACTATGAAAAGACTGTTAGTACTAGTATAGGGGAGAGGGATTAATTGAGGAAAAAATGACTGAAATCTATAGGAAGTTAGGCTTCCTTTATTCTGCTGCTCTCAGTTCCACCAATTTAAAAAGCTAGAATAATGTCAGTTTACATAAGGGACAACTACAAACTTGGCATTACATGGAAATAAACACACTGCACCATGAGAAACCCACAGCAGTCTTTGCTTAAATGTAAACAGTCTGGAAATTTCTGTAGTAAACCGCAATAAGTTGCCAAAGACTAAAGATTAGAATGAACTTCACTACGCTTTTAGCCCCTTCAGGAACAGTAGCATTTTCCATTCTATCTGTTTGTATCTCACAAGCCAACAATACAGAGTCAAAAATCAAGCACTGACTTACATTAGTGACATTTCAAAGGGCTGGAGTTGAATAAGAAATCAGTTAATGGAGACTGTTTTCTGCAAACTTATTCATCGGAAAAATACATCCAGCAGCAACAAGAACGTGCACAGTAGAAACTACATATTTACCTGAATTTCTCCAGTGATTGGATGGGAAGCAGACTTCGTAGTTTCTGTGGGCTGCCACATTAAAATACATAAATAAATAAATAGGCACACACTTCCAAACATACACATATGCATATTGGAAATAACAGATTTTCAGTTAACTTGTCTTAGAGGTATCATTTATACTGCTGTATCACCACATGTTTTAAAAACTGTTTATCTCCAATTTGTATGCTCAAAACGAATAGTTAAGATATTTCAGCATCACCTAAAGTCCAGCCCAGCCATTTTGATCACCCTTTGTGCAAGTATAGAGTCAGACAACTTAAACACCAAAGTTTTTACAGTCAGAGCAGGTTGGTCACACAGGGAGGCATGGGGAGAAAAAGACATATAGCATTAACCCTGTCTAACAGAAGTGAATGCTGCAAAGAGAAACCAAATACCATGTCAAGTACAAGACGGCTGTATTTCTATTGAAAGGCAAAAGTTACGCTAGTTTAAATCAAGTTTAGGTGAAAGTAGGTAGAAAGAGTGGAAAGAATGTTACTAAAACTGATGGATGTGTATAAATGGATCTCACAATTGCAAGCCATCTTGTAAAATATTTTTTGCTTTATTCTGTGTTTTCTGATCATCAGTTCAGCTACAGCACTTCACATTCTTCCACACACTTTGGGTGACATGAAATTTAAATTTTCTGTCCTCCCCTTTACAATGCTGTATAATTGTGCTTGCTCCTTTCTGTTCTTTTTCACTGAGCTTCTCTAGGTTGCTGACAAAAGCCATAAAATACTTGGAGTCTTTATTTTTCCCCTTTTCTTCCCTCCTTTTTGTTAGTAGTTGGAAAGTAATATCACCACTTGCTTCAAATCCTGGGCTCAGAAATACGTTGTTTTGCTAAATGGTGGTACCCTTGAGCCACCCTGGACCTACCTCCAATCTGCAAGCCATCAGTCAAGCAAGAAAGCTCTCTCTGGTTCAGTAGCAGTATTTAAATGTTTTTGCATTCTCTCCACACCTGCTTCCTTGGTTGATGCAGCAAAAAAAAAAAAGGATGCAAACAAGGACAAACTTACTGTTCTCTGAAGACTGATCTGGAAGTCAACTTTTCCTATTTTGCCAGATGTGACCAGCAGTCTGACGTACTAGTCTTTGCAGTTAGGATTTCCTTCACTTTCTGAGAAGAGTAAACCCCATCTGCCTCTCACGTGCTGCTCTACCCTCCAAAAAATCCCTTAGCGATTTTCTCAGGATGTTGGACATGAATTGTTTTGACGTAGGCCAATGCAGAGCCCATGTCTCCTGGACCAGAGCATGAAGTTAAGGTGATGCACTGCCTTATTCAGGTTTGCAATGAAGAACATCCCCTCAATTACTCAGATCTGCAGACCAGAACTAACCAGAAAAATCCCAGCTAAACACTAGCACAACATAAATACAGGAGATAAACAGCCCAGACCTGCCTGTTATATAGTTGTATTCACTGTCATCTGTCACCTTTTTTTTGTGTGCTTCAACTTGCCTTCTAGATGTGTTCCTTTATGAACACAAGCATTTTCATGGGGAAAAAAGAAAAGTTGATTTTTCTGGAAGTGCATGTGCCTCAAAATATTTCTCATGGAAAATTTTAAATCAGCTTTTCTTGCTACCTTACAAAGCTTTTAAGGAAGTGTCATCCCTCTAACAGCTAAAGTAGGTCACCAACTTATAAAATGTTCTGAATCTTAAATGATATTTTAGATTGGTAGAAAACTACTCCTAAAACTTTTTTGGTCCTTGAAAGAATATTTAAAGAGAGAATTGCACTCTTTCTGCCAAAGACACAGACCTATCTAAGCATCATGCAAACTTTCAAAGTAGGGCTTAAATGGCTTATATTTATTATACTTTACCTCTACAAATGGATTTTATTACATTTTAATAGTTCTGACCTCAGTCTGTACTAGCACAGACAATGCTACAAAATAACATGGAGTTGGTTGTGCTGTGACTACCAATTCACTGCCAGATAGATAAATGCTCTAATTTTTCAGAAGTTTGAACAGTAAAAATAATGAGCTCATTCACTTTAAATATCATGTAATACAGAATGTATTAGTATCAATACTGTAGAAGGAGTTCAGAGAAAAGGCAATGGGCATGCTGAATTTGCATGGGGACTTCCAAAGGTGGTTAAAGTGAATTTGCCTTTAGCCATGCAGTTACTTTGCTTTCATTTACTTGTCTGCAAAAATAAATGTGTATCGTTACATTTCTATACCACTGTTAATTCTCTGTATTCATTTACAACACTATGAGTCAGTATATTAAATAGTTTGTTTTCTCTCTGATGTCAGCTGATTTAAAACTGACTGTGAAGAACTACCCAAATATTTCAAAGAAACATGAATAATTTAAGCTGAACGAGACCTCTCAAGGTCATCTGGTCCAACCCACAGCTCAAAGCTGGGCCAGCTTTGAAGCTGGATCTGGATTGAAAGGCAGAGATGCAAATAAGTATCTTTCTTTATCAGGGAATCAGTGAGGATTAATTTGAAAAGAAGGGAAATTATTTCACTGCTGACTTCTCTAGGAGCTAAAGGAACTGAGGATTTAGAAAAACAATCCATTCTTTAAGATACAAAGATACAATTAAATGCTTCTACAGAGCATTTATATCCTGGATGTAACCTGCACCATAGAATGATCATACATTTACATTACAAAAGAAACAGGTCTGCACAGGGTATAGTGAACTCAAGTCTCCCAAAGGTTAGATCTCTCCTATGATGGCTAATCTCACTTCATTCTAATTTATTCTGATACTCCCTGCATGCACTCACACACACTGTGTAAGAACCAGTGCTTTGTAATGCCATCATACCTGCCAGAGAAAGCTGTCACGATCATGATGTGAAATTTGTTAATGTCAGGCTCTGATGCTATGCACTACCACTCTGTAGTAATGGGACAAAACATCGGCACTGCAGGATCTCCTACAACACCTCTGGAGTGTACATTCTATAAAAAAAAACTTAAAAAAAAGATTGTACTTGCTAAAAATGAGAACAGTTGCAAAAACAAGATCTAGGCAGTTTGGATATTTACTCTGTCATGATACTTTGGCAAGGCTGCAGCCAGCTTAGAAACGCTGTCAGCCCAAGGCAAAGAGCCATTCCAGAAAGGATGAGCAGTAGCGTTGTCTTCTAACAGAGATCAACACCATTATAAACTTGGCCTGCAGTCAATGAACAGAAACTATACAAGTCAACAAGAGCTACGGTTGTTATGAAAGAAATGCCTCTCAATTTGATTTTCTGAAAGAAGCAAAGAATGTTTTAAATATTTACCTGATTGGTTTTGACTTTTGCATCCCCTACATAAAGGCATTAATTTTAATTTTTTTTTTTTGTTTCATCTTTATAAGCCTCCAGCTGAATTTTCACAAAAGATTTCTAAATCCTCTGTGAAGCAGGAAATTAAATTTACATATATAATTTTAGGTGACCTGCTACAGTGCCAAAGCTAGGAACCCAGTCTTCTCATGTGGCCAGAGAGGGGCACCCCTCCAGGATACACTGCACATCAAAGATTTATGGGTTTCCATACACTGTGCAGTGAATTTAGGGGTGTGATGCATTCAACCAGATGAACGGGGTTTCAGTGTAGATGGTGACATCTGTGCTAAGAGCCCTGCCCTCTCCCTTCCATGTAGTGCATACATTTTAGTGGCAGGTTTCATCCAGTCTCATGAACTGTATTTCAGAAGTGGTTTATTCTCACTGGCAAACATAAAGCACATGGCAAACTAGTTCATATGTAGATGTATACAATACTCAGAGTAAGGTGTAAGGAAACCAACTATTCATCGGATGATTAAGCATTTCTGCCAGGTCCCTGATGTTACATGCAGTGAAGCTCAACATAGAGATTTAACTTGTGCACCACAGACCTTAATTAGTTCATAAAAATTCCATGGGAATTGTGGCAAGACAGAATTACTATATAAAACAAACAGATCAATAAATATATTTATAGTTTTTGCTAAATTGCTGGATGAAAGATTTTTGTGTTTCCTCTCACATGAAAGCTATGTAAGCATATTGCAGAGCTATCTGAAATGAGCAGGCACCGTTTGCTGATTTTGATTTGTACAGTGCCTAATGCATTTGCAGTTCAAGTCACAGTCATGGCTTCAACAGCACAAAAATATAAACATAGCAATAATGCAGTAGGAACCTGACAGTCCCAAGAAGGAATAAAGATACAGATAAATAAATACCTAGAAAGAACCCTGTTTGCAATGTGAAACTTTGCTTCCAATAGCAAGACAGTGAGAAGCTGGGTATTCAGGATAGCCATCAGCTTTAGCTATCTTGCAAATTACTTAAGCAAATGCAGTCTTCGCAGAATTGATTTTCACTTCAGGTGTTAACTTTTTTGACACAAAATGCAAAAATGTGACAGATGACATTATGATCTAGTTTTCAGTTTCAACTGTGAAAAAATGCTACTAAATTCCCACTTTGCCCTTTCCAGGTGTGCAGGTGGGTGCACAGAGAGAAAGAAGTTCAGCTGAGAAATGGACAGGATGTGTCAAAGAAAATGACAACTCATGCTTAGCAAGTTCACTGGAACTAGCTAGTGACAAAACACATTTTGATGGTAAATTTATTTTGCGTTCTTTCCCTGTTTTTCAGAGAAACGCTTAATATTGCTATGATTATGCATAGCTTCTAACACTTGAAACAGTAGCTTAGTGCAGAGAGGGAAATTACAATCTTTGGAATATCAGCTTCTCCTGTGGAACTAGTACCTCACCATCATGTAGGATGCACTTAAAAAACAACAGCAAAAAGAATGAAAAGGGCAATTATTTTCTTTAAAAACAATAATATTAAGTTTGAGAAACCTGTTTGCAGAGAGGGCCTAATCTTCTATGACCTTGGATAAATCACGTAGTGTCCTTTCCTTGTGTCCAAACTCTGTATCTTAACAGTAATACTCATCACTCTCGCGGAAATTAATTCATCAATATGTGCTGTGATTTCTTGCTACACTAAAAAAGATAAATACACAGTTTCTTCTTGTCATCAAAATGTTATTGCCACATAACTGAGAAGTTTCTTACCTTGCTGCTGTGCCGCTTTTTGCTCACTGAGGGAGAACCAGGCTGACCAGGGCTAGGAACAGCACTGGAAGTGGCAGAAGTGGTTCCAGAGTGAACATGAGATCCTTTTTCCACTCCTGAAGAAGCAACCAGAGGCGACTGCTGTAGAGAAACCTTTTGGAGCTCTGCAGCCAGCTGCTTGGGATCAACCCCTGGTGACTTCGCTTTATCTACTGGATTAAAGTAAGAAAGCATAGTATTGATAATTGCTAGCACATTCAAATCCATCTTGCCACAGTACAGGGACAGGATAATGATCTTTATAAATTTTCATGTCATCTGCTTGTAGACTTCGAAGATGCAAAAGCCAAACCACAAAAGAGAGATGTCTCCCCCACAACATCAACATCCCAATTCCAATCTTTCTACTCAACACTGTCAACTAGTGTTACTCACCTCACAAGCTTTTTGACAAGATTATTCTCTAGCAGAAGAAAAATAAGCCTTGCTGATCATTCTGAATCATACTGGAGCAAATTACAGTTTTCAAGACTGTCTGCGCTAACTTCCACTGTTTCAAAGTCCAGTTTCACCAAGTATCTGAACTTTCTTGTAACAATCTTTAATCTCAACTTTTTTTTTTTTAAATCAATTAGCCATTCCATAAAACTGAATTCTGCTCCTGAGATAACTTATACAAAAATAAAGAGAAAAGGAGCTCAGAACTTCAATGCCACAAATTAACCAAGGCAGAATAAAATGAAAACAAATGAAGAGTAAAAGCCCTGACTCATCTTTCCTTATTACACACACCTATGTAAGGCATCTGCAGTAGGAGTCTGATTGCCCTCTCTACTGCCCAGGAATGACTAAGGAAAAATTAACTTTTGTAGATGGCAATCTCCATTTAATAGAGAAATGAGGTCAAGTAAGTTCCACCTGTGCTTTAAGTGTGTAGAGTTAAAAGGATACTAGGCTCGTCTTGCTTCCCAGGTTCTCAGAAGTATGAGAGGTTTAAAGCAATACGTTAGCCTTACCCTGCCTGCTAGGCTGTATCTGTTTTTAATGTCTAGAGGGAATGGAGATTGTTTCTTTCCAAAGCACAGTCTGCAAAACCTGAGGTGATGGCAAGAAAGACTTGGCTTGGTAGCCAGAAGGTACTCTGCTGAGTTCCAGCTCTGAAACCACTAGAAGATTCCTAAACTAGGAGGAAGCATGCCTGCAATAATGTGGCAATTTACTTTTATTCCTGTTCTTTCCCATTTTGAGTTTTCTCCATTAATAAAAAATACTGTTTATTCTAGCTTCTATCCTTTCAAAACCCAATTTCTGTGTCTATGAATGCCTTTGGTGTTTTTGATCTGCTCACTAATAAAAAAAACCTGTGTGTAGCTCTGACTCAAAGCTCTGCCAGACTCAGTGTTTGCTTTCCATTAATACCAATACCATCCATTTTCAACAAAAGGTAGCTTAGTAGTAAGTATATTAATAGATGGGAACAGTTACATGGTCAGAAAATGGAGGATTTAATCCAGGTAACTTGTGTTCTTATTGATAAAAGAGCAGCCACAAAACCACAGAACTCAGAATGGACCCATGAGATGCTAAGTGAAACATTCGTAATCTGCACTGAACTTGCTGAAGGGCGGTATTACTGGTAAGATTGTGGACTGTGGTTCAGACTTAGATTAGTTACAACTAATACCACAACTGGAGCCTGCGGTCATGGTATTGACCGAACAGAAGAGAATCCCCCCTAAAACACTGCCATGTTAGAAGTCATGTAACAAAACTTCACACAAAGTACTTCCTATTGCACCCCTGTATCTTAGTAAATACTGTCTTTTCATCACTAATAACAGGCTGCAAGTCCTGTGTTAAGCTAACATAGGCCTTAGGACTTGTGTGTTATTTGGACTTGCTCCAGTTTGCTAGGAGCTTTGTTTTAGCTTGTCTGGCTGCAACAGCAATTGTCTAATGACTGGATGGCTATGACCTTAATTTGTCTGAGTTACGTTTCACCTTGTATAATTATATGGTATGAGGCCTATTCTTAGCAATTTAGAAATATATAAAGGCACAACAGTAATTGCACCATGTAGACTGAAGTATTTTTGACTTAGATTAATTTGCAGCTTATAGGAGCACAAACTTGGGGTGACAGCAGTGCTGCAAGGTTTGGGCACAGGACAATAGCTGAGGTCCCAAGGATACCAGCTACTTGCTGGTCAGTTACTGACACTGATGCAAACTCAGGAGCTTGGCAAAATAAATTTTAGGAGCAACAGAATGAACAAAGAACAAGAATGCATCACATGTAAAGCGTACAATATCCAGTTAAGTCATATGCAATGCAGAGCTACTGACCACTGAGGAAAGAGCCATCTGTGCTAGAAAACACAGAAAAAGCCCCAAGCAGATCCTGAAGAGGAAGGAATCATCAACATCATCCACCTCCCAGCGAGGAGGAGTAAAACACTCTCACCAAAACCATCACTCCCAGCAAATTCCTCAGGACACAGTCAATTTGCCACAATGCCTCAGAGTGAAAGTACAGCCTGCAGGGCCCAGGGCATCTGCCAAAGCGGGACATTTGTGGCACAGTTTTCTGTGGCACGTATAGTTGAAGGGGTAGCTAGTGTGAGGTTTTCCCTGGCTCCCAAATGTTAGCTGCAGTGTTGTTACTGATATTTCCTTTGTATTAATTAGTGTAGACTCTGTAACTATGGATTGAACTGGGCTAACAAGCATAGAACCATGGAATCCCTTAAGCTGGAAAAGACCTTTAAAATCATCAAGACCAGCCATTAACATAGCACTGCCAAGCTCACCGACTAAACCACTAAATCCCTAAGCGTCGTATCTACATGTCTTTTAAACACCTCCAGGAACGGCAACCCAACCACATCCCTGGGCAGCCTGCCCCAATGCCTGACAACTCTTCCAGTGAAGAAATAAGCCTCCCCTGGTGCACCTTGAGGCTGTTTCCTCTTGTCCTATTGCTTGTTACTTGGGAAAAGAGACCAACCCCCACCTCACCGCAACCTCTCAGGCAGCTGTAGGGAGCCACCAGGTGCCCCTGAGCCCCCCCTCTCCAGGCTGACCCCCCCGGCTCCCCCCGCCGCCCCCCCCAGCCCCTGCCCCAGCCCCTGCCCGGCTCTGGACACGCTCCAGCCCCTCTGCGTCCCCCCTGCCCTGAGGGGCCCGACCCTGAGCCCAGGCCCCGAGGGGCGGCCGCACCGGTGCCCAGCACAGGGGGACGGGCACTGCCCCGGCCCTGCCGGCCACAGCGCTTCTGACAGCGGCCAGGGCGCTGCTGGCCCCCTTGGCCACCTGGGCACGCTGGGGGCTCCTGCCCAGCGGCTGTGCCCAGCCCCCCCGGCCCTTTCCCCCGGGCAGTTCCCAGCCCCCTGCCCCCAGCCCGCAGCTGCCGGGGGCTGCTGTGCCCCACGGGCAGGGCCCGGCCCTGAGCCCCGCTGCCCCTCACACCGCTGGCCTCGGCCCCTCGGCCCGGCTGCCCAGAGCCCCCGCAGAGCCCCCTGCCCCCCGGCTGCCCAACTTGGTGCCATCTGCAAACTTCCTGAGGCTGCTACTTGATCCCCTTGTCTTGGCTTATGGTCCACTTTCTGCCCATGGCAAGATTTGGGATGTAACACCTGAGCTTATAATGCTAATATCCCATCTTATATCCCATCCAATTTACAGCTGCTATCCTGTCTTACAATATCGAAGCAACAACTTGTCGCTCACCTGCCTTGACAGGCTCGTGCAGCTCCAGGTGCTGGGGATTCTCAGAGTCCGAGAGCATGTTCAGGTCCCTAAAGAAAGCAATGAGAAGCCTGAGACAAAAGAAACTCTTCCCTCATACCCTCATTATTGTTTTAAGTAGATAAATGAATAGTGGTTCATGACAGAAAGCAGCTCCCAAGCATGGCCCCTTCGTAGCTGATATAGATTTGCAATGCTGTTAAAGAGCTGAGAAGAAAAGGTTCCTTTAAGGTGAAATCTTTAATGGATTGAATGCAAGTCTATATATTTCTTATGATGCTTAAATGACTTTCATCTAAAGGATGCAGATTTCAGTAAAAAATAGTGCTAAATTACCATCTTTTTCTAACCCTAGTAAATTCAGTGAATTGTATGCATGTCAATGAGAGAAGATTGTGGCCTGACAATAGATATCATTTCTTATAGAAATATAATTACTAACAGCTGATTCATATCTTTCCTTATGACTTTAAAAGAAAACAAAGAACAAACAGACCTCCCACACAGTGAAATCTCACTAATTATTACATCGGTGTTTCGTGCTAACAAAGGTTCCACCTTAACAACTGTAAATTTAAAAAAAAAAAAAAAAAAAAAAGCCATGAAAAGCCAAAAAAAATGGAAACAGAAAGATGGGGAAAAACTCACAGTCTTACACATATTTCTGCTTCCCCACTCTGTTGAATAATAATGCTCTGGACTTCTTCATAAGTTTTCCCAGTCAAGGGGATGCCATTCCATTCCAGCACCTGCATTCCTAAGAAGGCAAAACAGCATCAGCTCAAGCACTCAGATGTTGACAAAGGCATCAGATAGACTGCTTTGATGAGAAGATTTGATGTGACATTCAGTGAATGTTGTTTACATGGCACGACACATTAGCAAAGCACTTTCACTTCACACAGATTCTACTGCCCTTCAGCTACATCTTACCTGTTGAAACAAGACAGTAGATTAATTCCTTTTGGTTTAAAACTATACATGCACTCTCCACCGTCTGGACTGCATGATATTGAAAAACTTTTGCAATATCAAAAACATGCACACCCACCAACATGGCAAGAAACCAAAACATATTCTGTATCAGACGTTTCCTGGCCAGCCATGGTCTTGGAAGATAACTGTTCCCTACAGTAGCACATTGCTGTTCAGAAGCTGAGACTCAAAAAGGGACTGAATTTGTGAATGTGATTTGGTAATTCAAATACATTTTCTCTACTTTGTCACTTCAGAAAATACAACCAGATGAAGGCAGCTGAGTGACGTGATTTTAAACAAAAAATGTACCTCCACATTTAAAACATAAGCCTGGAAATATTCAGGTTGAAATTTTTCTTCCTTATCTTTCTTATGAAAAAGTGACAAAACAGCTGAACATAATTCGTTGTGGAAGATAGGAACAGAGCTGTGATAACCAGGCTGAAAAGTCCTGAATACTAATCTAATCAGTGCTGTCTTCCAAGTGTCCCAGGACTGATCCAGGAGACTGTATGCAGCAAGGTATTGCTATAAGGAAGTTTTATGCTCAGTATTTGCAGAGTCAATACCTCTATACATAATATGAGGTGTATCCTGAGAAGGCAAGAAATTTTTTGGTTACAGTAAAATGCTTAAAGAAAGGAAACTGTAGATTCATATCTGGGATTTATCTTAGGTTCTGAGAACGGCATTCATATTTTGAAGTAGCTCATCATAAGGATGATTCCAAAGAGATTAACTTCTCACTAATGTGGAAATGTCAAAATCTAAGCCTCCGGCTCTAGGGGAAAAAAAATTGCTTAATGGGACAAGATACTGAATTCTTAATAGTCCGCTAAAAGCTATGTATTACGAAACATCTGAAAAACACATCATCCACACAGCAAAAACCACAAACACTTAGCTTGCTACCACTTACACAGATAAAACCAAGTCTTCACCTGGGTCATATTTTTATTTCAAAATCCTGTGCTGTTGCATATAACAAATGGGAAAAATAATGAAGTGAAATGTGCAGATAAACTCATAGGAAAACATGTTGCTAAATAAAATATAATGAGAATTGCTTGTGGAATAAAGCAGATGAAATTATTTGACAATGAAAGAATATGAGAAATAAAGACAATAACTTTATTGTACAAATTTTTCGATAGGATTCAGTGAATTAGGATTTGAAATATCAGATTTGCTCATAACTCTGGTCAGTAAGAATTTATCATTTTGTTTGCAGCTGTTTACAGAACTACAGACTGTGCAGAATGTCTAAAAAGTGATGCTCAGAAGGCTGTAAAGCCAGCTGCTTACTGCCAAAATAGATTTGCCTTTTCCTAAAATTTATCCCTTTTCATTTACCAGCCATCATTCAAAAGCATGATCTTGCTTTTGCTTGTTAGAGCAGATCTGATTTTAAGCTCAGTTCCTCTGGAATAAAGCAACAGTAATTATGAATAAAAGCATCTCCCCCTATTTTCTGCCATACAAATACACCAGCATGCACTCTGTCTTTAGAAGGCTTCTAGAAAGGAAGGAACTGAAGTTATTTTTGTTATTTGTGTGCCGTCATAATGCTATCGTGGCATAGGATGTTGAGTACAACAGTACAAACCACTTGAGTAAGCCAAACCAAGCCATCACTTCTATGTATTGACAATGAACAAGAACAAAGGTGGAAAGTTTTAGGTATGTGAGAAAGTGGTTAACACCCTTTTGTAAAAAAAAAAAAGAGCTTTGTTGACAAAATGCATCCAGCTACTGTCGCAGATTTATCACATTCTGCTTGCATTGCCTTCAAAAGAAAATTTACCAGGGGAGCAGTAAGGCCATCATCAATTACATGCTTTAATTTAAAAGACCAGCAGGAAGAGCCTTGCTGAGTACCGCTGCAATGCTGGGATCTGGAAATTAAGTCTGATTTCTACTGGTGAGATTTTCACTGCGTGCAATGGCATTGCAGTTGCTGTCTTGGTCAGTAAGGCCAAGCACACGTGAGCAAAGCAGCAAACCGAAAGGAAATTGAATCTCAGCAGCCTTGACTCACACAGAGATCCATTTAAGTTGTCAGTACAGGGGTATTTTCTTTTTATTGGCTGCCTTGTGGATTCATGAATATTTAAAATCCAAGCAATTTAAACATGACTTAATTGATCTGACTGATAGCCCTGGGGTCTAAGAAAAAAGCTTTTAGGCAGGAAGCTGATTTCTTTTCTTAGAGTAACTGCTAAATACCTTTTGCTGAATAAACAGTATTTTACAAAGAAAACCTTTAGGAAAAATTTGAGTCTAATCAACTAAAAGAGGAAAAAAGTATTGAGAAGTCAAGGACACTGTGATAAAAAACTTTTTTGCCTAAAACCCAGTCACATTCTGTAGCTGTTTTTAGGTAGTCAGGACATGTTATTCACATTTCCAAAACTTTGTATGCTTCACATCACCAGTTTAGTAAACAAAAAACAAATAGGAAGATGAGAAAACTTACATTGCTCCATGACAACTCTGCTGACAGAGGAAGAACTAGCAATTGCCCTGATAATTGAATCCATAATTCCTTCTAGCATCTTTTTTTTTTTTTTCTTTCTTAATTTTATTGGGATGGCTACATCCTGCATTTATGGTGAGCAATGACTTATTTTTAGCAATATCAGCTCCCACAGTCAGCATATCAGCTTTATATATCAAGACCTCCTCCCTGCTCCACTGAGTGTGCTTACACACATTATCTGTTCAGTCTTTTTGGCATCTACTTTATGGTGACATTTAGAACCTGGAATCAGAATTTTATAATTTTCCACTGATTACAAAACGATTATTCCAGAGAGGGAATCTCTTACATTTGTAACTGCCATGGAGATATCCACATTTAGCTAGCTAAATACTATCCTTTCCCTTAAAAAAACCACAAAAAACCAAAAAACATGCTACAGTCCTACTGTATTGAGAGAAAAAAGCCTATTGTGTTCATATATTCTTCCAAATGCATGTAACTGGCCACAATTGGAGACATTATCAAAATCTAAGCGTACCTTTCCTCTGACACAATATAGGCACAGTGTTCTTTATATGTACCAAATAATATCTCAAAGTCTCCTGTATTTGTAATAGTTGCTGCCATCAGTGCTTAAACTAAGAGCTTGCTCCTGGAGGGAGGGTTCAGTGCTTACATTGCAGCAGTAAGGAAAAGCCCACCTTTCACCAAAACCCTCATGGCAAGGAGAGGCTGTTACTTTGCTGTATTGGATTATAATGGCATATTTAACACATGGCTTAATGCTGTTCAAGATTGCCAGGCTCTTTTTAGCAACTAGTAAAGTGTTAACATTTATTATTTTTGTTTAGGCATTGGTAGGCCAGTTATCTGTTAACTGGTAATAAAACCTGACGACTCAACAGAACTGATTTCCTTTTCCTGACGTTCTGACGAGTCATTTGACAGCTTGTGAAATGGTAGCTAAGTACTGGTGAAACTTGAAATTTGCTTTTAACAGTGGGGAGCCAGGGACTATTAAGAAGTAGTTTCTATCAGCCCAGGGATGAAAGTGCTCAAATAATTACCTGGAGCCCCTGGGGAGCATTCAGCATGCTTTGTTGATCCTGGAAGATCTGTGAAATCTTGGGGAAGAAAATTTTTTTGTAGAAAATATTAATAATGTGGAAAAAAGATGAGCTCAGATTCAAACCTAGGGCCAGACTTGAGCTTACACCACCATACACAATTTCTCAAGAGCCTGAGTAAACCTGTGTCCCAATATGAGGAGCTAGTCTACTGAAACTTGTTTTGACTGACCACACACATGGTTTGAATTGGTAGTCTTCTGCTGATAAGGTTTTATTGCTTATGGTAAATAACTAAGCACTCTAATTGCTGACTATTTAGATTTATAAACATCCTATGTGGAACAGCTGCCAGAAAAAAAAAAAATGCTTACCTAACAGCAAGGACTGTGTTGGTATTGCTCCCTGTTTAGTCTTGTGAAATGTTTTATAGCTGCTCAATCAAGAAGTGCAAAATGCAGCTCACTACTAATGTTCAACTGCCAGTTTAAAATAAGGCATATCTTAATCATAAATGTTTCCATATATTTACAAGTATTGCAGAATTATAGATTGACCAGAGAGATTGTGGAGTCTCTGTCCTTGGAGGTGTCCAAAACCCGACAGGACATAGCCCCGGGCAGCCTGCTCTCACTGGCCCTGCGTTCAACAGGGAGCTGGAACTAGGTGATCTCCAGAGGTACTTTCCAGCATCAACTATTTTGTGCTTCTGTGTAAAATAGTTAAATTTTGCTTTATAGATTATGCTAATGTTTTATTCATATATGCTGTAGCTCTATATTTAAAAAAAAGCAGAAATAGACAATTCTAGGGATATTAGACCTGCCCTGTGATATCCATAAATAGTGTGCAGTTCCATGAATTAACAGATTTGGTCTAACTGAGGAATAATGAATAATTATTCCTTATCTCTTTGATCTCCTGTAAGTGAGTGGGTACCTACTCAAACTATTTGTCTTTTTTTTCATGAAGAGGAAAATATTTAGAAACAATGAAAAAGTCTGCAATATCAAATGATCAGAAATTAGTTCCATATTGAAACCTCTGTGTGCCTAAAGCTCATAGCTTCTTTTAAAATCTTGGGTTATACTGAATTTTAGAAGTTAGATATAATTGCATCCTGTATCATGGATCACAGTATTTAGGAGAAACTTACACAAAAACAATTGTTCTTTGTTCTACTTTTTGGCACAGATACTTTGATGTAATTCCTTTGGGTAGACTCTGCCCTCATTAGGTAATTAGTAATCAAACTCATCAACTGTCATCCTATTTAAAACTAAACTGTGAGAAAGATCTGAGCTGATAAAGTGAATCATTGTCTTATTGACTCTTTTCAGAGTTCTGATAAAGAAAAGATACCTAAGAGTGATCAAAAAATAGTACCAACTATGGTCTTGACCCAACAAACAAAATACCCTTAATTTTCAAAGTGTTTCCTACCACTGATTTTGTTATGCTATGGCAATACACAAATCTCGGCACTAAAATTGTTGCTTTTAATGGTTAACAGTGAAGATTTGATGGTATCATGGTTATGTCAAATGTATTAAACTAAAAGCATTTCAGGAGTGGATCTCTGTAGGGCATATACAACCCCTGTTCATGGTCAGTGGTTTGAGGACTGTTTCTTTGGAGATGTTGTTCAAGGACTGTAGCTGTGAACACTCCCTGCCACAGACCCAGACACTGGTTGTCTTTCTACTTTCACCAGTTGCAGGAATTCCATTAGCTTTACTACTGACTTCAATGTAAAACACTCATACAAGTGCTCTTTAAAAAAATAATCTAATTATTAGATACTACTGTACAATACCTTTGGACCAAAATTTGCTCTGTATTTGTGTACACCAAGAGTGACAAAGAGTGTAGAAATTTTATAGAAATGACAGCTTCTCTCAAATGCCAGTAACAGGAGTGATTCAAAGCCACAACCTTGGACTATTTATAATGCATTTTCATATTCAGAAGAGTTTTCAGGAGAAAGACATGCTGCAGAATACCAAATAAATGACTACTTTTTCTCTGAAGTGAATTTCATACCAGCAAAGCTGTTAGATTTGAAAACTTAAACAATTTATTTATCCACAGAAACAACAGAGCAAAGTTGCAGATAGCCTATGCTGGTGCTTCAGAGTATTTTACCTTAGACCCAGAAGAGCTACTTCTAGCTTCCTTCTCTGTAACTGGTGAGTCCTTGGCTTTGCATTAAGATCTCGAACTTTATTTTCATTTACTCCATGGAACCATGCATCTATCAGTTTTAGATTCCATGGCTTCATATAGAGCTGGCTGGAGAGGGGTTTATTCCTTTATCCTACAGCCTTGAGTGAGAAGCTGATCGTATGGTATGAAAAAGCAATTGAGAGAAGGTTAACAGTGCAAAATAACTGAAATGTTGATGATGTCTTTGGGGGCTGGGCATGGCCTGGATTTGGAAAGGCTATAGCATCTGTGCCCAGATCTATCCCAGACATTCTTGTATAATTTCCTTTTTTATGTCTGCTTCCTTAATAGTGATCAAAGGCAGAAATATTTCTCTGCTTCATGAGGATACTGCAAGGGTATATGTATATATATATATGAAAATATATTTGAAGAGCTCTGACTCTGCTTGGGTGGCTGCTTTCAATAAATACATCCTTCAGTCCATCGCCTGGGCGACAAAGCTGTACTGTGTAACTGAATGTGATTGCATATATGGCATTCCTATTAATAAAAAGGCATAAACCAAATCATAAAATATGCTGGCAGAATAGGTCTTAGTATTAGAGTTTCTGACTGCCAACTGAAAGACACAATATATATCTCAGTTTCAACTCATTTTCTGTTATTTTCCACATTTTCTGTCCTCTTCAGGTTCATCTTTAAGATATGAGCTGGCTGCATGAGTAAAGTTGAAATTGAAAGGAATCTGAAAATCAAAGGATTTTATTTCTCTGAATATGAGCCCCAACATTGTTGCTTCAAATACAGGAATACTAAACTGAGCCTGATTTTTATTCCCATCTGTAACACAATGTACACAATTATAAAGTTAATCTTGGTCACCCTGCATACACTGTTAGACTGCAAAGTCTCCTATTTGGTATATCCAAGGTGCCTGAGAAGTGGTAAAACTGTTGTTGGCTGTGTCACTATGAGTTTGTAATTACTCCTAAAAAATCAGACTACACATATAAACCCGACTATTTTTCCATTTTTTAGAGTCTCAGAAATGCTCTCCTACTGGAATTGAAAAAAGATTTAGACACTACAGTATTGGAATAGAGGCTCTGGCTATCCTTACACCATCATTATACACACAGGTTGCTGGGGTATATTCTCTGCTTCTTCATAGTTTGTGTTGCTTATTCTTATGCAAAATAAACTTGTCAGTTTGAGTTGCTATTTTCACTAATCCAATGCTCACAAAGGAAAATTGGACTCCCTAAGCTAGCAGCTTCAATCAGTAGAATGTGAATGTTAGTGTCTTTCCATTTCACAGAAGAATTTAAATTCAGAAACATTACTTTGAAATCCCAGAAAGTGCTATGGAAGTTAAACGTGCACTCAGAATAAGCAGAAACAATATCAGCTTGCAGCCTGACATTCAACACTAAATGACTTCATGTCCTGTGTTCTCCAGTTATTTTTCTTTTATTTCTAAATGTTTCTGATGTTTAAAAACAGGTTGATGAAAGTCAATGTGTTAATGTATTTCCCTGTACTGCTGGGCATGAATCACAGGAAAACTCATTATTTTGTTTTAGACACCTTAACTCTCCAATTCATCATTTGCACCCAGGCTGCATATTTTCCATTATTACAATAATTATTATATGGGCAACACTCACAATTCTTAAAAATGGGTACATTGTTCATCAAATAGAAATTATATAATGGACCTGCCTATGCCTTATGGCTGCTACAAGGAAATGTCGTTTGTAAAAGTACAGCCAGAGCAAACCAACTGTGTATTTGGGGTGTATTTGGCATTAAAGGCAGCTGTACACCAGACCCCTGACTGGTACAGCTGCAGTTATCAACCCAACACCAAACACCACTCTAAATTAGTCTACCATCAGATTTCTATATACATTGGCACAGGATTCTGTAGATCACCCTTCAGTTTGAACTATGCTAGGACAACAAGTGATAATCTGGATGTATTTGTACGACTAGGATTTAAGCTCTTGGCAATTTAAATGAAGATCAGAGTTACTATTTATGAAAATAAGTATGATATAAATGATAAATTTATAGTGCTTTCATCGCTGCTATATCCTCAAACATTGTATTACACTGGAGTTACAGACAGATGATCAGTTTTACCATGCTGAACAAAATGCTGTGGTGCGTTGTAATTATTCAGTGTTTCAGAAAAATAAATGTTTTTCAAAACATACTCTTCACTGAAGCTATAGAGCATAGTGTATTTAATTTGCTTTCAGTAATGTCATATGAAAGATGAGAATTATTTTTCCAGGAAGATGAGCTTCCTGTAGAGAGCTCTAATTTAGCTGAAAGTCTTAAACATTTCATTATCAGGTTGTGTTCACAAAAAAATCCACTTTTACAAGTAGTTTGCTATGAATTCAGATTTTTTTTAAAAAAACAAAACCATTTTAATAATATAAATACACATTAGAATGAAAATTTGTTTAGTTCAAATTCACCTAAAGATTCACTTAAAGATCAGTAAACAATGAGGCAGCAGGAATTTCTTTTTGGCATCTCCTTCATGAGCGAGAAATAAAAAACATTCTTTTAATGGGAGTTTAATGTCAGGTATGAATTTAAACTAGTATATCCCTGTCTACAGTCAATATTTATCAATATTGATGTATTTAGAATTCAGTGGTGTGTTTTTCAATTGCTATTTTTGAGGAAAAAAATATTCTTGTTTACACAAATGCACTTATCTTAATCCAGCTTCTATCAGTTACAACTGAGAACAGTGATATTTGAAATTTTCTTTCAGAGGGACAAGAGGAATGTGTCATGAGATGCAAGCATACAGTTCTTGTAGAAGTTTCAGTGTGTGTCTGAAGAATCATTCTCTCTGTATTACTTAGTTTCTAGTTTCCTTAACAGTACAAATTACTACAGCGAACATGTCAGTCTATATAGAACGCTGTTTTATTGTGAAAACAATTAGACTCTAAGCACAACTCTTAATTTAGATTAAAAGAAAACTGACATAACTTATTAGTGTTAACATTCCTTTTGTACTTCCAAATAATAAAAAAAAAAGCTTTAGTGGTCCATCTTCTACAGATGACGAGCGAAACTACCCATACCTCATGCAGCAGGAAGCCCACTGCCTGCTGCTAAGATACCCATGGCCTGATCTTCCCTTTAACAAAGTGAATCTCTGCCAAGATCAAGCTCAACAGAGGGATCCAAGACAGATCCAGACTCTCCAGCCCCAGTAGTGTTAGTGACCGTATGTCAGCAGAGGATTTACGCCTG
Organism: Falco naumanni; assembly: GCF_017639655.2. Taxonomy (NCBI): domain Eukaryota; kingdom Metazoa; phylum Chordata; class Aves; order Falconiformes; family Falconidae; genus Falco; species Falco naumanni. The sequence goes on from NC_054058.1 coordinate 66,694,569, forward strand.
ACATTCTGTTCTGCCTCCTATATCACCTCCATCACTTCTTGTTCTTCAACAAAAATAACCCCCATTAATGAAAGAACATGGGATATATTGGGTTCAGGCCACTCATCATTGCTACATCAACAAACTAGCAAGTATACAGCAGTCTATGGCATGCTAGTTGCCACTCAAGTGGCAAGAAAAACTCAGGGAAACTCATGAAGATTAGGATCCCACCTCTGTCAAGCAGAGCTACGTAATAGAAATCTTAAGACTAGTATGAATGAAATATGAGTGGGAATTTATGTATGTAGGACTACCAGAAGGAGTGGTGGAGGAAGGAAAAGGAGATTCATGGCACATAGGTTAGCAGGTCATCAAAATCCCAGCACATTTACATGTGGCTTCTCAGGACACTTAGCTCAAGAAAGGGAAAGCAGCCTAAAAAAGACAGGGCAGGCTCACACTTCAGCAAAGGACTGAGGAAACCAGTGCAGCCTAAAACCATAAAGAGACAATGGCAGGAAGATAAAGAACAGGACTAAGGCCTTAAGACCCCAATATAAGGAAAAATGGTCAGAGAGCAACCCAGCCACATTTTCCAGTGACTCACAGAGGTATTGTTACAGATCTGCTAATAAGTTAGAATTAATTGACTTTATTTGATTTTATAAAATCATTTTAATAGAAATATAAAGGAATAAGAAATATTTTAATTAAACTCATAGTTGAACAGCAAAAGCTGCTATGAAATCCTCTGTACAGCCCTATACCAAGGCCAGAAGAATGGGTTAGAATCATTGAATAGGAATGCTTAGAACTTAGGTAACAAATTTGAGACTTTTAGATAATAGTCAGTTACAGATTTTTTTGTATTTGACTAGTTTTCTGTATGTAGAAAGTGTATTGAGATGTCAGAATGCAGAAATAATGGGAACTGGGAGCAACCAAATGAAACAACTCGTAGTTACCTGCCAAGAAACCGTGAACTTTAGTAAAAGGCAATTCCGGCAGGGAGAGATCACGACCACTGACTCATATACCACCCACCCAAATCGTACCCCAGACCCATTTCTGGACCTTTCTAACCTTTACTGCGCAAAATCGGATATGGGAGGAGAGTATGTTAATGATTTTTGGGAAATACTATGTTTATGCATGAATACTTAATGAATATGTATGAATAAGTTCTATAGATGGTGTATGATTTTGAAGCTTGGTGTGCGTTGATCGTGAGAGGACTCACTCACACACCCAGCTGTCCATAAAGAAGTGTCTGCTTATCTGCATCACATTGGTGTCGATAAGTTCTTCATTCTGAGGTTTCGATAACAATATGAGGTATAGAAACAAAAAGTCAATCACTATCAGCTTCTAAAAGTGTGCAAAAGGCACCTCTAAGACCATCACATGGATGCCAACTCAAGAACCCAGATGTTGCAGCACAAACAAACTAGTAGGCTGCAAGAAGGCTTTTACCATCCCGTACCAGGTTAACTTCAATAAGTAGTTGTCAAGCCTTGCCCTGGCACAGCCATCAACCCCCCCCACAAGGTTTCTAAGGTTCATCTACTGTCCATGCTCTTTCTTCATACTCTCCAGGCCAGTCCACTCTGCTTCTTGCCTCTGCTGCATCCTACTCCCTGTTTCTCCTACCTCCAGGGCACGCACTCTCTCCTCCCTCTGCTTCTTCCAGGTCTCTCTTCATTGACTGCTCCTCTCTATTACCCCTTAGAGCTATTTAACTACTTAGCAGGAACCACCCACAGCTGCACCTTATCCACATCAGCCAGCCCACCACCCCTGAAGCCAGCCCACAGCTGTATATTATCAATGTTAATTAACCCAGCTTCATTCCTCTACACCCAGAGGATGATAATAAGAGTCAATAGCTGGCATCCCCTGCTCTCTCAACATACCACCTGCATACACACATTCTGGTGCTTAGGAGAATGTGTGTTTGACAGAATGGGTTTATTAAGAAAGCACAACAGACATAGAACACTAATGTAAAAAAAAAAAAAATAATCACTCTTAACCAAGGATCCCCAGCCTGCTGCCTCCATTGGGGTTCCCTGAAGAAGGGCTTCTGATACAGATCTGCACTGCCCTGGGAATCTACCCTTGCTCGATGAAGCTCTGGCTGGTCTTGAGTAATGCCACCGCTAAGGCACTACGGTCCAGTTCAGAAAATAATGGAATTATTGGGATAATTTAAACACTGAAGGCATGCTAGACATGAGCAAAGGCCATGGTTATGCATTGGATGACAATGTTACTTAGGGTCATATACAAAGAAGAACATAATTTTTTTGTAATTCACACTGAGCAAACACCACTGTTCAAGTAAGTCAAGCCTTCTTAGCGAGTATGACTGAAGACCTTAAATTACCACTCTGTTCTATAGGATAGAGTGAGATCTTTACTTGATGTGTTCTAACAGGAGTACTCCGTCAGATAAGGAGTCAGTCAGTCTGTTCCCCTGCGCGCCAAACGGCTGTACACCAATGCACGCAGCATAGGGAATAAACAGGAAGAATTAGAGATCTCTGTGAGGTCGCAGGGCCATGATCTCATTGCGGTTGCGGAGACATGGTGCGATAGCTCACATGACTGGAATGCTGTCATGGATGGCTATGTACTTTTTGGAAAGACAGGCCAGCAACGCAGGGTGGTTGCTCTTTATGTGAGAGAACAACTGGAATGTATCAAGCTCTGCCTAGGGGTGGATGAAGAATTGAGTCGAGAGCCTATGGGTAAGGATTAAGGGGCAGGTTAACATGGCTGACACTGTTGTGACTGTTTACTACAGGCCACCTGATCAGGAAGAGGAAGTCGATGAGGCCTCTACAGACAGCTGGGAGTAGCTTCATGATCACAGGCTCCGGTTCTCACAGGGCACTTCAACAAACTTGATATATGCTGGAAAGACAACACAGGTAGGCACACACAGTCCAGGAGGTTCCTACAAGGCACTGATGATCACCTTTTGACACAGGTGGTGGAGGATCCAAGGAGGCGAGGTGTGTTGTTGGACCTTGTACTAACAAACAAAGAAATACTAGTGGGATAGTAGAGTTCAGGATCCTGCATGGAGGAAGCAGGGCAATGAGTAGGATTGCAATCCTGGACTTCAGGAGAGCTAACTTTGGCCTCTTCAAGGACCTGCTTGGAGGAATCCCATGGGTTAAGGCCCTAGAAAGTAGAAGAGTCCAAGAGAGGTGACTAATATTGAAGCAACACCTCCTCCATGCTCAAGATCAGTGGATCCCTATAAGTAAGAAATCAAGCAAAGGGGGCAGGAGATCTGCATGGGTGAGCAAGGATCTTCTGGCAAAACTCAAACAGAAGAATAAAGTTCACAGAATGTGGAAAAAGGGATAGGCCACCTGGGAGGAATACAGAAGCATTGTCAGAGTATGCAAGGATGTGATAAGGAAGGCCAAGGTCCATTTGGAATTAAATCTGGTGACAGATGTCAAGAAGGGCTTCTTCAAGTACATCAGTAGCAAAAGGCAAATTAGGAAAAATGTGGGCCTGCTGCTGAATGAGGTGGGTTCCCTGGTGATGAAAGATACAGAGAAGGCAGGGTTACTGTATACCTTCTTTGCTTCAGTTGTTACTGCTAAGGCCAGCCCTCAGGAATCCCAGACCCTGGAAGCAAGAAAGTCTACAGAAAGGAAGACTCTCCCTTCGTCGAGGAAGATCAGGTTAGAGATCATTTAGGCAAACCTGACACACATAAATCCATGGGCCCCGATGGGGTGCACCCTCAAGTCATGAGGGAGCTGGTAGGTGGTATTGCCAAACCACTCTCCATCACCTTTGAAAGGTCACGGCAAATAGGAGAGGTCCCTGAGGACTGGAGGAAAGCCATTGTCACTCCAGTGTTCAAAAAGGGCAAGAAGGAGAACCCAGGAAACTACAGGCCCATCAACCTCACCTCCATTGCTGGAAAGGTGATGGGATAGCTCATCCTAGATGTCAGCTTTAAGCATGAGGAGGAAAAGAAGGGTATCAGGAATTCACCAAGGGGGAATCATGTTTGACCAATCTTCTCTGATGGAATGACTGACTGGGTGGAAGACAGGAGAGCAGTCGATGTTGTTTACCTTGACTTCAGAAAGGCTTTTGATACAGTCTCCTGTAACACACTCATACATAAACTCAGGAAGTGTGGACTAGGTGAGTGGGCAGTGAGGCGGGTTGAGAACTGGCTGAGTGGCAGAGCTCAGAGGGTTGTTATCAGTGGCACAGTCTGGTTGGAGGCTTGTAGGTACTGGTGTTCCCCAGGGGTCAGTGCCAGGTCCTGTCCTGTTCAACTTATCCATCATGAGAGGGTCCAGCGGAGGGCTACGGAGACGAGTAGGAGGCTGAATTATCTCCCTGATGAGCAGAGTCTGAGAGAGCTGGGGCTGTTCTGCTTGGGGAAGAGAAGACTGGGAGAGGATCTTATCAATGCATAAAAAAATCTTAAGGGCAAGTGCCAAGAAAATGGGGCTGGGGTCTTTTCAGTGGTGTCCAGTGACAGGACAAGGGGCAATGGGCACAAACTGCAACACAGGGAGCTTCTTCTGAATATGAGGGAGAATTTCTGTACTTTGAGGGTGGAAGAGCACTGGGACAAGCTGCCCAGAGAGGGTGTGGAGTCTCCTTCCCTGGAGATATTAAAAACCTGCCTGGACGTGGCTCTGTGCAACCTGCTCTAGGTGCTTCAGCAGGGGGTTGGCCTAGATGATCTCCAGAGGTCCCTTCCAACTCCAACGGTTCCGTGATTCTGTGATAATAATCTTCTATACCCTGGGGGTAATTTTACAGTTTTGACATTAGGTGATTATTCAAATATAAAGTAGATTTTACTCGCTATTATCTCATTTGTGACAGTCATGTAACCTGAAAACTAAGGAAACCGAATACAAACTGCTGGCCAGTGCTATGCAGTTCTCATCTCCTGTATCTATCTATATTTCAGATATATAATTCTCCTTTTAAGAAAGTTTTAGGAAATTATGCTCGTCAGAATGTAAATAGGTAAGGTAAATCCATGATATTGTCTTGGAACCAACATGTTCGTATTCCAGTTCCAGCTGAGCTATATTTTTCAGTCACATACTGAGTTTTCAGATAGGCAGAACCATTATCATTGAAGATATGTAAAAACTAATTTTAAAATCTTTGGCATCGTTTCAGCTGGAAAATATCAAGCAATTCTTTATCTTCTCCCCCCCCCCCCCCCCCCAAATACACAGCTTTTTAATTTCAAAAGGATTTTTCAATCCTAATTTTTTGATTTGATAGAATATTTAATTTGAAAGTGAAACATTTCCATTTTTCAGGAAGAAAATTTTACTTCATTAGAAATCCAACTTCTATTTTTATATTAACAGACATAGGCATGGGTGAAAGGACACAGACATGCCAAAATATGGTAGTGATGTAGAGTTTGCTACTTTTTTTTATTTTTCAGGAAAAGGTTTTTTGCTTGTTTCACACAATTTCCATCATTTCATGGACATGTTTATCACCAACAACATTAATCTCATATCACTAGGAAGTACTAGGGTAGAACACAGATTTTAAATTGCAGTATAAATAGATCTGTTTGCAAGTTCTTAATGGTATCTTCTGAGATGGATAGATGCTCTAATATTTAATCAAATAAATACTGCTTTAGAAATTTGACTAGATGTGCCAGTTAACTAATTTAGGAAAAAATACTTTGTGTAACAGCTTATAAGCAAGAAGTATTGTTTTTTCTACAGGGAATAGTAACCTATTCACAGAGATTAAGAAACTCTTGATTTCTTATGAGATGTTAAAATATTTTCCCTTCATAGAGCTGTCTAGTATTCTAACTACTGGAATGACCAAATGGAATGAACAACCAACATTTGCTATGTTTCTTTTGTAGAGGTTAACTTGATGTTTATATGAATTCCTGACATATAGCATGTCCATAGCTGTAGGACCACAGTAGAAAGCATGTGGAGCAGATACATTTGATTATTGGCTGGTTTCAACAATTAATACTCTGAACCACAGATGAAAATGCATAAAACAATCTTTTTCTTTTCCTCATCAAATTTTGAACATATTTAGAACAATAAATAAAGAAGCACGGATAGCAGTATGTATGTCTGCAGGGAAGAACTGTCACGCACACAGACAAAATATTTTTTTTTTTTTTACCATTTTAGGCTTACAGTCAATATACCAATTTTTAGCTGTTTAAAGATAAACGTCTTGCCTCAGCAGTTTTCTAGGAATTTTGAGTAGTTAATGAGCAAGAGAGGCAGGCTCCTCTTAGGATGGTTCTTCTCAACTGACACCTATTTGGAATGAGATGAATCACATCCCTTGGCGTATCCTTCTTTCACTTGTGGTTAGAAAAGGAGCCCATAATAAAAGCTTAGGAAAAATACTTACTTTTCAGACACCTAAAAATAAGTGGATTGATTCCCTTATTTGTCATCTAAGATTATAAATCTGTCCTAGAAATGGAAACAGACTTTGTTTCCCCTTCAATTTAGCAAACTGGCAGCTGTACCTTATCAACAATGAGATGAATGAACTGAGAGATGGATAGTGTACCTGAAGTGAAGGGAATTAATGGAGCATCATCAGAGATGATGTTGCACACCTGCTTCTGCTACAGTCAGTCAGGTGACTGCTACAGGTAAGCCAATTACCCTCTCTAAGTCTCAGTTTCTTCGTGTTAAAAAGGTGTGTTGGAAAGATAATGGTATTGTACATTAATTTTGAGATTTGCAAGCAACAAGTGCTGTTTACTAAGTGTATTTGCACATCAGAAATCTTGCTAACATTGAGTTGTAGGAGATAGAACTTTTGAAGTGTCAAGGGCTTGGTATTAACTCACACTTTTGCATCACTGTAACTCATTCATACAGGATTTTACTGAAAATAATTAGGATTGTTCAGCTTTAAGAAGAACAGTTTACATATCTGCTAGACAAATGAGAGATACTAAAAGTTACCAGTTAGTAATGATTGGCATTTTAATTCTAAATTTGACAAACTGCAGAATTTCTGTTTTCAATATTCGTTCTTCCAAGTTAAGTGATAAAATTAGGCACAAACCACGCTTTTAGGAACATCTACTGAGTAACATTATTGGTAGTCCAATTTCACTGCTGGGTTCAGAGCAACTAGGCTCCCTCATATGATGCTAAGACTGCCTGGAGCAGTGTTTCCAGATCCCAAAGTTGCCTTTCCCAGAAACTCAAGCACTACTCACTGTCTTAGCACAACCTGAGCTAGGAACTACGAATCAGATAAATTTGGCAGGTTTAAATGTGATTTATGAGTAGATTTTAAAAGTAGAGTCAGATCCTTATAATATATATATCCCCTATAAAACTAATCAAATAGGGATAGAAACTTGTGCATGGTCATATTTAAGAATATGGTTTAACTTGCTGTACTGGTTTTGGGTGGGACAGAGCCATCTCTCCCCATCTCACTGCAGGGGAGTGAGTGAGCAGCTGTGTGGGGCTTAGCTGCCTACCAGGGTTTAAACCACACTTGCAAATCTGCAACATGAATCAGAGAAAGGGAAGTGAGCCTCACTAAGAGCTGCCATACATCTCAATGAGAATGGTCCATGATATGCAACTAAAAAGGCCTTTAAAAAAATCATTTTAAATCAAAGGATTTAAATTAAAGAATTTAAAATAATCACTACTCTTCTTGCTACCTTAGAATGTAATTCTGCTGTTGATTACACATCTCCGACATACTTGGAACTGTCACACAAAGTTTTTTATTAACGTCTCTTCATGCCAATTTGATCTGCGGTGCTTGATTCAAGGAAGTAGCGTCATTCTTACAAATAGGTCCATTGTTATAAGTGTAGAATTCATGCATGAGGAAAGAAATAACCTTGTATGTAAATGATGTAAGCTTAGGCCCATGGTTATGGCATTCTCTGTAGGGCTCTCTAAAAGAAATGTGAATGCACAATTACTGAAGCTATACTGTATATTTAATATGGGATGGTGGTTATCTGGCAGCTACATACTTATCAACTTAGATGAATATTCATGCAAGATGTTAAAAAGAGGCCCTGTTGCTTTTACTGAAACTGTTCTTTATAGTAAGGTTTTTTATTATATTACAATAAGCTTTTGGAACTGAAGTCATAGCTTAAGAACTCACTATGCAAAACACTGCCAAGCTAAAAACAGAAAAAACAACCCATGAAGACCAAGGACTAATCAACTTCATGACACACAGGGTGGGAGAGAAGCTACAGGAAAGGAGCAAAGTAATAAAATAATAACACAACTATGTTCCTGTTTGCCTGTTCCATACTTCCTATTGATGTCAAATTTTTATTCAAATTTGGCTTTAAATTATCCCCAAGAGACATAAGGAACACTTTCTTTACATGTACATGAGTTCCTTCTTCAAGGCAGAGTTGCAATAAAAATTTCAATACCAAAACCCTTACAGCTGCAGGTTCTTGGAGGGAACTTGCATGATAAATGTGTGGTTCTTTTTTACCGGTTTTAGTAGGATTAGAAAAACTACTTAGGATTGTCATAGGCAAAAATAGCTTAAATTGTGAAGGCTAGCAGGAGGCAGATAATTGGGTGCGTGTGTGTTTGTGTATGAGTGTTTGAAACTGAACTCCTGAACTCTCAAGCAGAAGTGGCTACTCGCTAACTGCAACCAGTGTGATCTGGTTTGAAATACTGATAACACCTGGACTAAAGGAAGTGACCCTTCCCGAGTCCTACAGTTAACAATGAGAAATGAGACAGAACCACCAGTTAGCAGACTGATCACATGGTGTGCTTCTGCACATAGTTTTGAGTGAGGAAACCGGTGGGCTACTGGGTCCAGAAATAAGATATGGTGTTTAAAAAAAGGGCTTCAAAAAGAAGTGGCCTTGGAAAGGAGAAGGGGGTCTGGAAAGGAAAAGGGGTTTTGGAAAAAATAAGGTGAAAATCCTGGCTGGAGGAGAGATGTAGGAAAAGAAGCAGACCCCGGAGATCCAGAAAATGGTTGGAGATCAGTGCCAGGGGCCACCCAAGGAGGCAGAGGATGCCTGAGACAGACACCTTCGAGCAGTGGCACAGCAGGAGCCAACAGGACGTCCTGCCCAGCTAATCCAGACAGCAAGTTCTGGAAGGCAAGTGGGACCTCCTGGATGAGGCACTGGGTGAGGGATCGAGTGAGCATGAGAACACGGTAGGGCAAGGACTCTGCTTTCATTTGGTAGCAAAAAAAATCCTCCACAACCAGGTCCCCTGTTAGCAGACATTCATGGTCTCATATGGGGTAGACAGCAACCAGTCAGAACAACCAGTCATGTTACATTCATTGCCTGCTGGTTTTAGTAATCTAATGTATTTATTTACTTACTTATTTATAATCACAGAAGATAAGGGCAAATTCAAGCTAGCTTTGGCATATGTACTGATTAGCAGCAGCTTCTATTTCTTCTCTTTATTGACACTAAAACAAACGAATCTTTTACCAGGCAGTCCTTCTATACTTGTGTGCTCCTTACGATCACCATTAACATACTGAATTCACCATGTAAGCATCAGGAAGACAAACAAAAGAAGTGTATGATATCCTTTACTGATAACTATAGCTCTAGAAATATTATTCATGCCCCTCCAGGAAGAGCAGTTTGCCCAGGGAAGAAGCTGCTGTTACCCCAAGGATGACAATGGCCACTTGCAGCTGATGACAAGCAAAAGGAGGACAGGGCTGGTAGTTTCAGCGCTTATTTTCAAGTCTCCTGAAGGCACTTGGGAGCTTTTCTGCTGAAGTAATGGGGTACATCAAAACTCATAGGGAATAATACAGCCTACGAGATTTGGTTTAAAACTTGTGGGCCCAAGGATGAAGAGTTTGGCTTGGCGAAACTGTGGTTAGGTAGGGGCAGGGAAGGTACTGGAAGAATGTGTCTCCAGCCTGAGTGCTGCATGTCAATGGTGCAGTGCAAGCACCCATCCTGCTGTTTCAGCTGCTGTGTAGCAATCAATGATCGCTGCCTATACAGGCAACCTCTTGCCTTTTAACAACAGTAATAAGCCTGTTTTGATCCTCTCATAGTCTCAACTCAGGAACCACATGCTATCCCTACCACAAACTGTGCCCCTATTTCTTAAATCTTGTGTGTCTTAATTACACATCAATACCACATTTAAACACCAAACCATTACTGAATTCTCAGCACTGCATCCTCACTTTAGCTTCACTGGGTATTGCAATGGCCTATTCTCCTTCAACAACATGCCCCAAGTGAGACATTGAGCATTATTTTTAAACTGCCAAATATAAGCATTAAACTAACATTTCAACTCTAGACTCAAGTATAAATGTGTATTATGGGTCAACAATGACAAAGGAGTTTGATCATTTCACTATTTAATCTTTTCAGACTGCTTTCATTTCACCAAAGCTATTGTACAGGTCAAAATCTTTTTCCCAGGACTGATATATTAAAATTATTAGTATCAAACAATGTAAGAGAGTAAAACAATCATCTCTGCTTCTTTACATCAAACCACTAAATATCTTTTCCCAGGCAAAAGTAAAAATAGGTCTTGTACTTAACTGAATAAAAAGTACAGATTTTCTTTCTTTTAGAGAAATTTTGAGCAAAAGCACCCTCCCCTCAAACCTGAGCATTTACATCTGTGAAATACTGTGAATCAGTTATGTAACAAAAGGTAAAAAAGGTAAAAATATACGCAAGCAGTAAAAAATGCCAGCTGGAACTATAAATCCCATAAACATACCGAATACAATAAATTAGTAAAGCATAAAGGATGTTGTTTGCTTTAGAGATGAAAGAGTTTTAGCAATACTCCTTGGGTAAAAAGTATCCAAGGAATTCTGAAATTGCCTATCAACTCATCACCATTTCAAAGGCATTTTATTATCTGCATGAAAACCAATAATTATTTTCTCTAAAAGTAATGAACCAGATTCATCTAATGTGATTACTTTTTACAGAAGACGCTAAATATTGTCTTGAATGCATACAACAAATTTCAAAGAAAATAATAAAATGCCCAGTCACTTTTCCCAGTTCATTCCAAAGGCTCAGAAGCAACAGAAATATAATTGCTAATTCTACTTCTTTGCCAACTGCCTGGAGGCCTGCAAGACCACTCCTAATCATATTGTATACCTGTCTCTTCGCAGGCAGATGAAAAGAACTGAACCCATAACTCATCCTGAGGGACTATAAATGCAAACTGCAGGTGGAAACTTGGTCTCATTCACATATGCACCTCTTCAAAATGCGCTTTTACAGACTGAAATTCATCAAACAGCACAATTTTTCTCATTCTTCCACTAAACATGGAAATTAAGAACCAGTGACAGTTGCGAACTGGGCATGATGCTCAAATTGCAATTCTAACACTGATGCTAATGTTCTAGCTATGGATGATGCTACCAGGAGGACAGGCTCAAACAAGCAAAAGGAGATATTGCATCATATAACATACAGTTACTCTGTGGAAGGCCATTATGCTGGAAGTCTAAGGGTGAACTTACACATTGCTCATGTGCAGACACCAGATTATGTCTGCACATGCATGCAGACAGGAGCATGCAGGAAAAATTCCTCACAGTTTTCAAATAGAAGAATACCATGCTGTACACTTGCCTAGGGAGTTCCTGGGTCGTATAGTCTATGTCATATACATATAACCATATGACTACATATATGACTATATGTACAAACATATAATCATACAGACACATACATATATCACAGACATATATGTTTAATTTACTGTTTCTGGGACATGCTAGGTGGTTCATCTGATTAAGTAGAGATACTCCTATATTTTTTTACTTATTTTGCTTTCTGAAGTACATGATATACAATCAGGTCATCATCACCAGCTTTTGCAGGAGTAACAACAGTTTACAGTGTTGTTCATTATGACAGTCATTGTATTGGTGGTGGTGTAGCCCAACTCCTATTTGCTAATGTATTTTGTAAATATACACATGCTGGTATAAACCCCAGGGCTAAAGTAATACTTTGTTGACATAGTCATGACTTCTACTAGGATAGAGAGCTATGTCCATAGAGCTAGAGCAGTAAACTTCTTTAAGGATGATCAAGAATAATCTGACTTTGACAAAATAGCTAGTTAAATTTCACCTGTAAACACATCAGAGCACTGAGCTACAATAATTTAGTTTCATGTGTGTTTAAGTTGCTGAAATCGAGGAAGCTGTGTGATGACCCCAGTTCATAAATTTAATGCCAGCAAACACAGAAATCCTTGTATTGCTTGTGTGGCTTAGTAAGTCTTTGCCTCTAAAAAATGCGTATTACATCCCAAGATATATGATTAAGCATAGTGAATTAGAAATTCTTAGTGTGAAGCACTAACAACTATAGGCAACAGGCCTTTATAGAACCCTTGAAAAAGCATTTCTATATAGAGTTTAACAGACGTTTGAAATTTGGGATGCAGAGGGGGTTGTCCATTAGGTGGCACCAAATTTTTCCATATGTCTGGAAACTGTAGGCAACAGAGAGAAGCGTTTATCGGCTAGTGGCTGTCAGATGCTCTCTCAACTACTCTCCATTCAGAGACAGAACCTCTGAGATGGCATTGCATGCATCACTGACAGGTATTCATCCAGACAGGGAAGCGTGTGCTTCAGCCCATGGTTAACTTACTGCTCCTCCGGTGTACAGCTGTTTTTATCATATCCACCAGTCTGTCTGCAGCATAAGGGTCACTGTAGCAATTGAAGATATTTTTCAGTTCCTTCTTTGGATCTTCAGTTTTTCCTAAACAGTGGGAATTCTTTATCTTTCCTCATGTTCTCCACAGCTATTCAATCAGAAGAAAGCCCCCACTTTTCAGCTAATCAGTCAGCTTCCACTGTGCGAATTGCCGTGCTATTACTATCATTGAGATAGGCTGATACTTGTAAGAACAGTACAGTGGTCTGTGAATAAGATTTTGAAAGATTGTCTTTTCTTTCTTTAGTATTGTCTAAGACTAAAACTGTTACTACTTCCCCATTAGCACCAGTCATGAAAGTCCTTGCCAAGAATTTTGCTTCCTTTTATCCTTTTCACACACACCTCAGGAACTCTCAGTTCTCCCTAATCATTCACTTTGTATCCATTTGAAAAGTATAATCAGTAAATGTAATAAAAAGCTTTGCTTTATGTAGGCATGCGTCAATGCATATTTCTATTTAGCAGCCTCAAAACTGTCTGTATGAACAGCAAATGTATCCATGATATAGACTGATTCCACTTCACCCACACTATGACAGAATTAATTTAGCAAGCTCAGTGCTCACACAGTGATGAATATCGCCTGGAATGACTCATTTCCTCTTACTGTGTCATCTTCAAGGATAATTTCATGGGATTCTCTTCAGCACATTATCTAGTAACTAAGACATCATCAGACCTTCTTCTGTTCATTGCGGTGGCTGGTCAGCACCTCTAAATGGCCCTGTCACTGCACTTGGGCAGGTAAATGGTACTCATCCTTCCCCTGCAAATAGAGTCTAAAGATGAACATGTATGATGGACATGAATGACATACATGGGAGTTTGCTTTCCGCCACATTGCTTTCCACGCAGTTCTAGAAATCCTTTGCTTTAGCACTATCCAGATCATTCTAATGCCCCCTTTACTTCCTGCCTGCTCTTTTGTACCTTGTGCTTGCCATAATGTAGCTAACGTGCAGCCTAACCCTCCAACACAGAACTGGCCCATATTTAGCATGCATTTGTAATCTGGTGTCTGCACATGAGCAATGTGTAAGTTCACCAGTCTGGGCTAAGGCAACCTTGGTTGTACAAAACAGCAGTTGTTAGGAGTCTTCTCCTGGCTCCAATAAGAAGACCTCAGAAAGAGGGATAACCCGAGACCCCACAGTGCTGCTGAAAACTGTGCCCTCATAGAACAAAAGGGCCCATGTGCAGTACCAAATCAACCCTCCTTGCCTGGGTATCTTTGAAAGGTATCCCAGACATGCTTCCTCTTGACCTGAGCTGGCTTGGGATGGGAATGGAGCAGAAAGGTAGCACATAAGCAATTAAGAAGAATCCAAACATCTTCCCTCTGTTTTTACTTGCCAGTTTCTTTTTGTAGATTTACATCTCTGGCTCTCTATCCCTCCTGGCATTTTAAGAATAAACTTATCAAAAGAAAAAAAACCCCTACAAATCTAGCAGAAAGTCTTTACACTTCCACAGACTAAGGAAAAAGTAGAGTACAAGCACTACTGCTAGATGATTGCTGAGTTCTTTCTCATCAGACAAATCAACTGTATCCTCATTGAGGCCTTATGGACTTTTTAAGACTTAATACTTCTCACTTACTAACATGTCATTTTGGTTTGGCAGCAATGAGTCCTTAGGGTAAGGTCTCTTACAGTCACAACTTATAAGTATATGCATAACATTACATAGGTAGGTGGATACAGCTCATTTTAGATCAAAGAACATTATTATTAAATCAAATTATTACTATATCTAAGTGGGATTCTTCTTGGCATTCAGAAGTAGACATAGAGGTGCAGACTCATTACTCTGCATCTTTGTATACTATTAGTAAACTTCATCTCCAAGAATGCAAAGTGCTTTCTCTGTATTTCCTTAATATCAGCAAGCAGACACTTTTTCTACATCTTTTTCATGTGAGATCTTAGTATTATTCAAACTGTTCAAATCCAGTTCAAGACCTAGATGAAACTGTAGTCATTCTTCATGTTTTATTTTCAACTGACAGTGGCCATATCCAAAGAGAACAAGGATGAACATATTCTAAACGTATCTTAATTTGCAAGTGTTTGTCACATAGCAGTACACTAATGAACTATCCCTTTTGTGAAAGTCAGTGTAAGACCCAAAATTTAAAGACAGTTCAGCTGGAATGAGCATCATGGTCCTATAATGACTGCAGTGTTTTACAATTTCATTGGAAATAATTTTAAAGAAAGCTACTGTTTCATAACTAGTGGTTTGGGGAATGTGCAATAATGCCAAGGAAAAAAGAAGTACAATGAGATCCTCAAGCAAGAAAAAGTAATTGTGTTGAACTGCTGCAATTCCTATTTATGTCAGTTAGGGAAGAAACTGCTCAGCATCTCTGATTTTTCCTTGGCACTTTGCAACATACATTCCTAGGAAAACAGCAGATAATTTTTGAAGAGGATAGACTCGAGCTGCTGAAGAGGAAATTCACTAAACAGAAGTGTATGCCCAAGAGCAAAGGCTGCAAAATTGCAACTCTTGCTTTAATTGTAAGTCACATAGGAATACCTGATGAGAGATTCCAGTGTCACAGTAGTCACTTCTGGACTTTCTCAAAATACATGAATTTTTTGCTTCACAGTAAATATTTAATAAAATCTTATTACAGTGTTAAGCTTCCTAAAGTTTTAATGGAATTTCCCTCATTTTTATAAGATGTAAATTTATATTAAAGTGTAATATATTTTCAGTATTTGCCCAATATAAAATTTAAATCTACAGGTAATACACTTCCCATAGTTACCCCGTACAGAGCCCTCAGAATTAGTCCTGTGGATGCCCTAGCATACAAGGAACCGTTTTCAGACCATTTCTTTTGATTTACTTTAAACATAATTGACACCTAAACATTCTCATTGTGAATACTAGTGCACGTCCTATGTGTGGTACGTCTCTCATGCTGACATTTGTTACATTAATAATGCACAAAGAAGAGAATAGTGAGCACTTAATTTTCATGTAATTGGTGTTGTGAAAGATGGCAGCCAGAACAGAGGTATACAAATGTTAAAAAAACCCTCACCAGTATCCATAGAAAAAAAAATAATGAAATTTTACAATTGAACAACATAAAATCAGACTTCATAGTATAACTTTGCCACTATCAGATTCAGAGGACTACTAGCTACTTACTGGGAACGACGTTATAACATTCTTTATAGCTATAAATCATGAAAGGATGCTGTGTCTCTGGGAAAGCCATGGCCACAATCAGCATGGAAAACAACTCACTGTTTTATCTAGGTTATTCTTCCAGGGAACATTTTAATGTATTTGTTCCCCTGTTCAGTCTTAAGCGTTTGCTACATTATATGGCATTCTGTTTCAGGTGGATTATTAATCTTAGCCTGCAACTGTGCAGTTCAGTACAAATAGCAATATAGTTCAGATCAACTATAACTTGGCTAAGACACATCCATTGGCAATGTTTCGTTTGTTTCCTGTGCAAGATGCATATTTAGAGAAGGTAAGGACGTCATGGCATCCTTTGGAAAGAATAGGAGACGTAACTTCATCATGTTTTTACCCAGCACAATTTACTGTACATGTACTATCTGTCATGATAACTGAAAGCAATGGAATACATTGCAGGAAACTTAATACAGATATACTGGGAAATATGCAAGAATTTGGGCCTTAACAATATTATTTGAATATTTTGAATCTGTTGGTATGACCACGCTTTTAATGAAGACCATGTCAGCTCTTAGACTTTCAAATTACACAAGCTATCCTTTCATGGTAAGTACCATGGAGAAAAGTATTACAAAATGGTTGAAATTAATATTGTGTCATAAATAATCAATAGTGGGTGCCAAATTCTGCAGAGAAATTTTTAAATGGGGATCCAAAGGCTTTCATGACCTGGCTGCAGAATTTTCTTCTGTATCCACACATTAAATCCTGAGTGCAAGAGGAAGCCTTCTCACATGAGGGTAATGGACTGCTTAAAGGCAAGCTGACAGACAGGGAAGAAGAATTCAACATTTTACTATTTTTATTATTTGGTTTTATATATTTATTATATATGTATTTTATTAAGATTGGAATAGAATTCTACATACTGCATTATTTCTAAAGTAGTCATAAAGACCGTAAGTGTAACATAACGATCCAGATGTCATCTTTCTTTCCCATTACCTGCTCCTGAGGTATTTAACTGATCATGTGCACACATCATCACAATTAATTTAAAGAGGCTGTTCCTTTACTGGAAAATGTACAACTGAAAGTCTACACACTGTAATTTTATGTCTCAGGTTGAACTGACCAGTATATGCCAGTGGGGATCTTGCCTTGCAATAGGAATTGCAAAATTATGCATAAAAAAAGATGGGACTAATTTATAATTGAAAAGTGTTGGTTTAAAAATCCTTTTCCATGCAGTAAAAATCAAGACAAAATTAGAACTTTCCCAGAACATGCCTGAACTATCACGATACATGACAGATTAGGGTTTATTGTTTGGAAGACAGACCAGCTGCAAAACAGAAAGCAAGATCCAATTCCAAATAAAATGGTCTCAGCTTCCCATTTTTAATGGAATTTTAGAGTTAGCAGCTCAGTTTCAAACAAAGCTCTCCTTAGATGCAGAAGTATCTAACTGAACATCAACCATGCTGGGAAAGGCCCAGAATTAGGGTTTCCTATTCCCTTGGCAGGTACCAAACCACTGCATTTTCACATAAAAGCAGTCAGGATCAGCTACGCCATGTATGTGATGACTTGGAAAAATTCTTAAAACCTACATGTTTCAAATGTGGCATGAACCACCTCACATACCCTGTGTCCTTTCAGAGACTTGAGCAGATCTCAGACCCTGGAGAACTTAGTTGCTATCTGCCCACACCTGCCAGACACCAGAAGCAGCAGTCTGAAATCTCTTTGCCTTTATGTTTTTTACTTCTCATATTCTAGTTTACTTCTGCTGTTACACCCAAGAAAGGCAAATGTCACTACATACTGACCTAAAAATGTCATTCTACGATGTATTATTTGTGAAATCTGATATCGAATATCCAAAGTAGCTATTACCATAAGATTGCTACTGTCTTAGTGAGTTGAACATAATTGTCTGCAAAGCCTTGTGTTTTGTAATCAGTTAGTACTCTTCCCCCACAACCATCCAAATCAAGACTAACTCATTTTTTCCAGAAATAATAAGATTTAAGTGCCTAACATAAACAGTTTTAAAAGTTACCTAGAATGTATTAATTTACCTATAAGGTAATTTCAGAAGTTTTCAAATGTACCATCTAAAGACCTCAACAGAATTCTGCTTGCTGCTGTATTTAGAGAGAACGGACAGATTTACATTCATTTTGGATATGAGACACTCCCATTACAAACAAGGAGACATAATACAGATATCAATGAGTTCTAGCAGAAGCATTTTAGGATCCGCACAGGAGAAAAGCATAGCATACCCTATTATTTTTCAGGCAACATTTCATGTAGCAAATATATATTTTTTTTAATTAGAACCAGTTTGGAGTTGGAAAAGATCTGTTATCAGTTACTTGCACCAAGGCTTAAATGAAATTCAGAGATACATCTTGATTTTTTAATAGGTTTTTTTCCAAAAGTTTTTTGTTTTGTTGGGATGTGGAACAAAAGTAAGATTTTATACTCAATTTCTGCTTGATGAAATAAATTCAAGCTTTAGTCATTAATAATTTAGATAATTTGTGATTCAATCTCTTCATTTGGAGTTACATTTTAAGTTGTATTATTATATTACAATTATACTTTAAATGGCTTTTTTTAACCTTTTTGTATAGAAATGGGAAGTTGTAACTATCTAATTTTACATGGTAAGCCTCAAATATTTATCTTAGTCAAAATGATAAATCTGGATAAAGAATAATCATTTTTTGTCAACATTTTGCTGCTTTCTTTCAAATTATATAATCACCCTCCTCCTTTTATCTTAACGAAACCTGAAGCTTCCCATACAAGATTTTCCCAGCCATACCTTCTGGATGATCAAATTCGCTTTTCGAATAGAATATGCTTCAAGAAATTTGAAATTAAGTCTTTATGTAGTTTTTGAGAGTGCTCATAGGATTTTTTTCTTTAAGATGACTTCTAAAACATCTTCTGTATTAACTTGCACAATATTCCTATTTTGTACTGTATTGCAAAACTGATTGCAGAAAATTATTTTTTGTTCTTCAAGTTCCTTTATTGTTTCAATGGAATAAGAAAATCTCTGTCAGATCAGATTAAGTCAAAGCACAGCACAGCCTAGTTCAGCATCTTCTCTCAAAACAGTTGATACCAGATGCTTCAGAAGTGTTTAGAAAACCTTGGAAAATTCTGGAATAACATGATTACACAACTTTTAGCGCTTTTTTTCTTCTTTTTTTTTTTTTCCCCTAGGTACTTCTAAAGACCAGTTGATTTAATTTAAGTAATTTAGGAGATAACTTGTTTTTCTCTGTTTCCTCTCTGTGTATTACCTGATACTTACTAGAAAACATGGGCTTTATCTATGTGACCAAATTGCTTTTAAAAACACTAAAGTGAAGCTCTGTGACCGAGTATTCCAAATTTGCATCCAAGCTTTACATATTACCATGAGGGAAGTCCATCTAAAAGACAGATAATGTACTACTCTGAGACAACCCACTTTCAGTAGCCCTTCTTTCTTCACAGTAAATTGTTAGTAACTGTTAACAGTATTCTTTAGAGTCTTGGAAGAATCAAATGTGCAGACACCTATCTAGAAAATGCTTGGAAATAACAAGCTATTCCAGCAAGCCTGCTTGCTGCAGTATCTAGTTTCATTGGCAAGAAAATCTGCTCTTTGTTAACCTCTGTACTTCTGGGAAGTGTGACTTGCAAACAGCTAACATGCTGCCTCCAAGATGTTCAGCGACAGTGGGTATTTGCTTACCCAGATTGCAGCAGAACAACAGGAAATACAACTGCATCTTCTTACAAGTACACATCAATTTGATTTTAATACAGCGTTATACTGCAATATAGCCAATGTCCGGCCTGCAGCCACGTCTCTGATGTAAAAATGGACAGATCATGCTACAAATAATGAAAGAAGGAATTAAAGTCTTTTATGGAGACAAATGAATCTTAGTAGTACTCCCAGTGTCAGAATATAGCAAGCACTAACCAAGAAGAGTAAGAGGGGAAGACTGGGACCATGTGGACGGGTGATAGCTGTCAATGACAGAGGCAGAAAATCAAAGCACCCACGACGTGCATGATCATGTCATGGATCATAGCAGAGAGCTGCACGTTCCCATGGGAGCCAAGAAGAAAGCTCAGAACGCTGCCCACTGCTGTTTCTGCTGTGCTCAGAGAGACAGGGCTTCAGGCACATTTCCTGGAAGGGATGAGGGTTCTTTCCAAGAAGTACCTGGATATTCTTCATAACAGGAACTATCCATCAAGGTCCTGAATAATAACAGCTGTCGAAAGCTGTGTGTCTGATAATTAACATTGTATAGCTTACAAGTACCTTACGATACCTAATAGTGCTTTCTAATATGATCTTAGTGGAATGTTATTGAAAGCTAGTTATAACACAAACGACATTTTTACCAGTGGTCCTCCACAATTTGTGTCATATATCTGATGAATGCTTTTAGCCTGACCTTTGTAATTGTTCTCCACTTCATTACCTCTGAAATGTCTAGTGACTGTGTTTGCATCTACTCTGCTTGAAGCATGCAGGTTATTTTGCTCGTATCTATAAATTAGACTTACCTATTTAAGACTAAACAGAAAACTCTCTAAACAGATATTTTGATGAAATTATTTATTTATTACTACAAATCCAATTTCCTGGTGCAATTTGTATGACAGGGTTTTTCCAGCAAAACTGATTTTCAGCAATAATTAGCTGTTCAAGGTATTTTCAGAGTTCTTGATCATAAAGAAGGTATAATCTATACCAGTTTATGTGGCACATAGCAAGGCTAAATGCAGGAGAGAAAAAATTGTAACATGTTATGCAAGAGGCCAGATCTTTAATGGCCCTAATATGTATTCATTTAATGCTTCTTTCTTATAGCTTTAAAAAAATTCTAAGTGCCCCATAAATTTTCTCTTACCTTCTGCTTTAGATTACATAAAAAAAGATCCTAAAAGCTCAGTCTATCCAGCTGCACAACTAGTTCCTAGATCCAAGTTACTCTCTAATAGCTATTTTCAGTGTTGATTTTTATTGCAGGGAAATTAAATATAGAGCAATTACGGTCCTGGGCAGAAACATTACAAACTCATATTATCTGCTTTATCTCATTGAAACAGATATTGCTCATTGAAACAAATATTTCTTATTGAAACAGATATTTTAGGTGCACAAAAATTTTTCTAATGAAGTAGCCTCACAAAATCCCAGTTTCACCATTCTGCCATCATAAGATTAAATTAAATCTCCATAAACCAGATGCCCTATATTGGGAAGAGTATAATTTTCTAAGTGTGTTTCAACTGCCATAAAACAGGTTTAGTAAATAAAGTTGTGGAGAGTGTTCCAGTAACCAGCTCTCACAGATTTCCACGTCAAGCGGTCATACTGCAAGTCTTTCTTCTCCCATTTCCCTCTGTAATCCCCACACAGGTGCTGAAACAATTCTCATTCCTGCTGGGTGGGCCTGATTTCCTCCTCACACCTTAGCACACAGACAAAGTAAACTCTCATTTCAACTCAGCTCCTACCATATTGCATATGAAATGGCTAAATCACTAGGAGAAACCTTTCTTCCTGCCTTTCTTCATTCCAACAGATACAAGGTTAATTGTAACGTCTGAGTAATATACTTTGTTGAGGTGGCCTTTCCATTAACTTAATTTTTAGAATAGACCTTCTCTTTAAAAACAAACACCCATAAATAATTCAAAATATTTGAAAGACCTTTTCTTATATGTTGAATGCCCACAGACATTAGCAGGAAGAACACTGCAGATTATTACTTTTTACTTATTTGAAAAAAGTACAAGGCAGAACAAAATACATGGATTACAGGAGCACAACAACGCAAGTGAAGACTTACAACTGATAGGAGGCATTTAGGGGTTTGTTTAGATTAAGTCCTTTCTAAAGAGCTTTAGGGCAAAGCTTTTGACTGAGCTATGGCATCGCCTGTTATTTTGTGCACACTTCCTTTGATAAAGTCAGTTTCTGCTGGGACAGATAAACCTGAGCCTGTAGCCCAGGGGATATGTTGAGAGCAAGTTCTCTTCTCTTCTAACCCCACAGAGTAAGTGTGAACAGCACAATAAATCACAAAGACTAATGCTCACAGAAGTGGGTGAAGTTAATTCTTTGTTTTCCCCAGTGCAGTAATAAATTAAAGCAGTCAAACTACAAAATGAAGTGCAGGATGGTGAGACTATTTCTGTTAATTTAAGACCTGATCCAAAGGGGTTTTTTTCAGAAATTTTCCTGCCCTTCTTGTTTTCCTTTTGATTTCTTTTCATCATTTTCCAGATTCATCATGCTATCTACTTTCTCCCAGAAGTGTAATTACCAGAGGGACTCAAGAAGGGATGCTGGCTCTTCACTATCCCTAACTTCATAGGGACTGGAAAATCTCTTTTCACTATGATGCCCCGATCAATGTTTCTAATTTTAGCTGGCTAAAGAGCAAGCAGCGCTCACTACAGCCTGTTAAAACTCAGGAAGATCTGGTGCCTACTGCACTTCCCACTGATAGATGACCAAGATCAGTCAGTGTTACACTTGAGCCCATATTTAACTCAGGGATAAGAGAGAAGTGTGGCAAGAGGAGGACAGGGAAGGACAGTGACTTATTGCTTCTGTTCTGGTTTTCTAATTATTTAGGTGCCCCTGACCATTCCAGCCACGCTGCATTTTCCAAGCAACATGCAAAGCATGTCTATGATATGACAAGAGATAATTTTGAGAAGATGGACAGCCATCACACATGTTACTACCTTTGCAAAAGAAGTTCTGGTCTTGTTATTCAGCACTTGGTACTATCCAAACTAGCCCACAACATTTCAACCAGCTGCATAAAAATTGCTCTTAACACTTCCTCTATAATCCTTTCATGGATGGGTAAATAATCCAGTTGCATGTCCCACTGTTCTTCTGAAAGGACTTAAAATAAATCATGTATTTCTAATGCCAGTAAATAATATGCTTTGAGATGACAAGGACTTAAAAGCTTGAGGAGTTATGATTGAAAACTTATGTTCTGAAAACACATGAAGGGAGCACAGATTCATAGAATCATTAAATAGTGCAGACTGTCAGTATGGATTGAACTGGGCTAATAAGCATTGAATCATAGAATCACTTAGGTTGGAGAAGACATTTAAGATTATTAAGTCCAACCATTAACCCAGCACTGCCAAGTCCACCCCTAAACCATGGACATATGCATTGCATCTACGTGTTTTTTAAACACCTCCAGGGACAGTGATTCCACCACATCTCTGGGCAGCTTGTTCCAATGCTTGACAACGCTTTCAGTGAAGGAATTTTTCTTAATATCCAATCTAAACCTACCATGGTATAACTTGAGGACATCTCCTCTCGTCTTAATGGTTATTACTTGGGAAAAGAGACCAACACCCACCCTTCTACAATGTCCTTTTAGGCAGTTGTCGAGCGTGATAAGGTCTCACCTGATCCTCCTTTTCACCGGGCCAAACAATCCCAGTTCCATCAGCCGCTCCTCATAAGACTTGTGCTCTAGACCCTTCACCAGCTCGCTGCCCATCTCTGGACATGCTCCAGCACCTCAATGTCTTTCCTGTAGTGAGGGGCCCAAAACTGAACACAGGATTTGAGATGTGACTTCACCAGTGCTGAGCACAGGGGGACAATCACTTCCCTTGTCCTGCTGGCCACACTGTTTAAGATACAAGCCAGGATGCTGGTGGCCTTCTTGGCCACCTGGGCACACTGCTGGATCATGTTCAGCCAGGTGCCAATCAGCTCCTCCAGGCCCTTTCCCACCAGGCAGCTCCCCAGCTCATCTGCCCCAAGCCTGTAGAGTTACGTGGGGTTGCAGTGACCCATGTGCAGGACCTGGGATCTCTCCTTGTAGAAAATCATGGAATTGGCTTTGGCCCATCAATCCAGCCTGTCCAGATCTGTCTGTAGAGCCTTCCTACCTTCAAACAGATCAACATTCCTGCCCAGCTTGGTGTCATCTGCAAACATACTGAGGGCACGTTCTATCCCCTTGTCCGATCGTTGATAAAGACATTAAACAGGACTGGTCCCAATACTGAGCCCTGGGGAACACCACTTGTGGCAAACCCCCTACATCCCTGGGGCACACCTGAGGTGAAACAGCTTCTGGGAAACGGCTACTTGGCACTTTTACCTGGAGGACTAAGTAAGCTGCTTGTATTCAAAGATGTTACTGCCCAGAACCCAGGAAATACTTTGCAGATTAAACAGCAATGCTAATATTCCAACAGCCTCTATCCAACATTGCTTACGCCCAGATTCATCTTACTTATACTAGCAAAGTACAGTTAATCTTCTCCCCACACTGGCCATCTCCTCTCCAGTCTGCTCACCAGCCTTATGTACATTCACCTGTACATAAGACGAGGCACTGTAGGTAGTATAAATACTCAAGATCTTTTTCCTCAGATAATACAGGCTTCATTGTGCACAAGGGATTGCTCACACACCATGAATCTATTGGCTGTCTTTCAGCATTCACTTGCAAGCTTCCCTAGACTCAGAGTTGCTACATAGGGCTCTCATATTTGGGTTGGGATGAACCATTGCTGGGTTGTCACCTGTTTCTTGGTTTTTTTGTAGTAGATTTCCACCTAACATAGCAGCTTGCCTCTTTACCATCAGATACATATATATAACTCCTTATACCTTTATCACAATTTTCATTTTGATTAACTGCCTGTCCTGGAAATAATGAAGAGCTGTGGTAATGACACTTGGACCCATATAGGTGAGGGTCCAGTGAGCCCTGGCTTTTTCTTCTCTATCTTCAAAGAAACCTCTCAGTATATCTTCTTCTATTGTGAAGCCTGAGGCTACAGGATGCTTGAAGTGGCCTAAGTCAGACGCCAAAGTCCACACCATGGGTGAGAGCTGTACAGCATTCTGGTTAAGGCAGATTTCTGACAGGCCTTTGACGGTTGTCTCCTTTTTCTGAGAACTGATGGTGGGAGCTTGGCTGCTCCCTGAAATCCACGGAGGTAATCCAAATAGCTCTTTGCTCCCTTTTCCTGCCATATTCTGTTTTGGGTGGAAAATACTTTCCACTGGTCTAGATGTAGCCCTTTTTCACTAGTCACAGCATGATGTTTTGGTACACCCTGTTCATCTTTTATGTCAGCCCTGGTGTGGAAAGCTGTATGGTGGCAAGCAGTGAACACGTTTCACCCCATACTGGCTTAACATCTGTGAAGAAGTGTTCTCTTTGCCACTGTGGCCATGGGCCATGGCTTCAAGAGATAATATGCTTTGCCATCCCATAACAGTCCAAAGGAAGGCTCTTAATTCTAATCTGAGGAATGATTCTTGTATTTATTTGGCCTTGTATAGGGCATTAGAGAGCGAGCTGTGTACCAAAGGTCAAAATTAAATTTTGACATTTGAATATATAACAATATGTAAGACATTCTACAGAAGAAGGAAAAGAAGTGTGCATAAATAGGGACAAAAGGAATGGAGTGACTTCAGTTTATTTCCTGAAGGCATCTTGAAGTTCTGAGATTCCATTGTTTTCTAAAAGATGAAAGAGAACTCAGACATTCCCAATAAAGACCCACTCATGCAAAATACTCTCCTAAGGGGAACTGGCCATGTGGCCTGAGGAACTTCCAGCACAATTAAAGGCAACCAATCAATTTGGAAAATGGACCATCTGCAACTTAGCAGTTGAATGGAAGTCTAAAAGATACTGAGTACATTTAAGAACTCATCATCAGCTTTCAGACTTTGATGGTGAGTACACTGGATGTGCTTTCACCTGCTCTTGGCAGGTGCCTGATCAGGCAGCAGGTGGTTCTTCATAGAGGACCTTCATGGTGTTTTGAAGGGCAATGTTTCTTACATCCTAAGGGGAGTAGTTACTAATCTAAATCAAAAAAAGCACCTAAGGTTTGGGTTGAGGGGCAGGGCAGCATCAACCACCACAGAACTCTCAAATGGCTGTTCATTTTCTCTTCTCTGAGAAGCTTCAACAGGGTGGCATCATCTTTTGTTGTGTGTACATCCAGTAGTTTTTCTTACAATATTATTGGACCAGCTTCAGGATGGGGAAGCTTTAAATATCCCTGTATGATGAGTATTTTTATTAAATTATGAAATGCAAAATTCAATTGAATTGAATAGCCTATCTTTTTGCAAGCATGAGCTGTTTATGTGCTAAACTCTACAGTGAAGGTCTGTGACTCATAGGTAGGTGGCATCCTTCCATGTTATGTTAGAAATGTTACATCATTATATTTGCTATAAAAACAGAAACTAGGAGTGCTATTTCAGTATTTTTGATAAGAGGTTTTGTCTTCACTATATATGATTTTCCTATTTTTAAGTTTAGAAAGCTGTTATTGAAATGATGCATACATATTAAAACTAAATATGCACCCATAAAGCCTTGGACAAGTTAACACAGATCTGGTCAGTGTCATGGTCGCTGTTAACTGGTGTATCAGCAAAGACAGTTCAGATCACCGCAAATCAAGCTCACTATTAGCTTCCAGACCATGCACATTCTCTGTAATTGCCAGGCAGCTGGGAAGTCAGGGAATCTCTTCATGTCGGTGAATGTCAGGTGGCTTAAAGCACTGCAACACAGTACGCCTGGCCGACTGAAAACTTGGAACAAAGACACCCACGGTTTACCAGTTCCCAGGCTCTTTACCCAGGCTGTTGAAATGGTCCGATAAGACAACTTGAAGGCTGAGGACATCCAGCAAATTTGTAACAGTCGGTAACGCACATTAATATTTTATTTCTGCTCTTTAGATTCTTCTGTTTCTGAAAAATGCTGGCAGAAACGCCATTCACCCAGTAGATTTACCAGGTGCAATATAACTGAACTGTTTCTGTCAACACAAGAGGGAGCACAGACACATCTATCAAATTGACACAGTCCCTGCACTTGATGAGCTCAGTGGAATGAGTCTTCCACCTCCAGTTTTTGTAATGCCAGTGAGTGATGAATCAGAGATATTTTTGACATCTGAAAGCAATTCAAGGTGAGAGAACCAAGAAGACTGGTATTTGCCAGTCAGAACTATAAATAAACTTTTCAGCACTAAGACTCCTCCAAAACTATTTAAATAGACTAAAATTTTATGGATAGCTATTCCCTAAGGAAAGGAATGCTATCTGTATTCTAAAGTGTGTCACGTCTTCATAGATGCAGTCATGCAGACAGCAGGTAGGACTTTGGCTTCCTCCACAACCACCATAGATCTATCTTTGTTCCTTATGCTATTGATAGGATTTTGAGACCTGACTCAGTGTTTTCTGGTTTTAGAATTAGAGAAATTAATTAAGTTGATAGGATTTTTTGCAGTGAATCATGTTCTTAGAAAGGCTAATGAGTCAAGATATTAGCTTGCAATGACATTAGTGTAAGTTTACTTGATGACTAGGTATATACTCTAACTTGAAGTCACACAGCATTTCAGCAGAAAAAAGTGACTCATGTTTTCTATACAATCAGTAGTATGTAATTGTCATTGACAGTTAATGACATATAAAGTTTTCTGTATGTGATGCGACAGACAGCAAACAACTTGAAAAGGAAATGAGGGCTAGCCTCTATTTTCAGACACAACAATATCAGCAATATTGGTAACATTAGCAGTTTGGCTGGATTTACACAGATCAATATGGGAACGACTGAAGACCTCAATGGACTTTAGCACTTCCGAAGGGTAGAAGTTAAATGTGCATCAGCCACATTTCCACTACAGCAAACAAGCAAGACTAAAGTGAACTACCCAAATATTCTTTGTTGATCAATGATAGCCATCTAAAATAACATAAAAAGTAAACTAGATATAAAGGCAAGATTTAAAAGGTAAATGACAGTAAAGGGAATTGTTTGTCTTGTACACTATAGTAACAGTACATTCTACAGAAAGCATTTTTTCTCTCTGAATGACAGAACATTTAACACATCAATAGTAAAACATTTTGGGACATTGTGTGGACAATTCTACAGATTAAGTATCGTGATTTTGATGGAGTTGATTTATGCCAACATACCCAAGTGTAGGATGCTTTTATAAGGGTCAATCAGAAACATGACTGATCATATGATGGGAGAATTGAACAAAGGAATAAATATTTTACTGTCCTGTTCATCTTTTTATAAAATATGAATAAA
The DNA here is from genome assembly GCF_017639655.2 of Falco naumanni. NCBI lineage: Eukaryota > Metazoa > Chordata > Aves > Falconiformes > Falconidae > Falco > Falco naumanni. Next base: position 66,722,667 of record NC_054058.1, read on the forward strand.
CCTTTGAAATACATTATGTGGACAGAAAACTGTCATGCCTGAACTTCCCCTGTAGTTATTGTAAATCCAAGATGTTCTTGATCACAGCTAAAATATTCCTACATGGTAAAGAACTTATTTAAAATTTAATTTTCAGAGAAGTTCCTGATGAGAAGTGCAAAGACCAGAGATAATTCAAAGCAGTAATTGCTCATCATTCTTGAAATGTCCAGTCTTGGGGAAATGCTGAATAACCACGTACTCCTCTTTACCTGCTTGGTAATAAAGCAATGCATGTATGATCTAGCACAGCTATGAAGGACCTACTTTTTTGTATGGAGGGACCCCAAATAATACTTGCTTCAAAACACACTAAATTAAGGTTGGTTCTTCCATCATTCCTGTGCAATAAATAGCACTATTCTAATGTTTGATGAGTGAGATACTACCCATTAAATATGAATGGGAAAATCAACTCTATAGGGCAAATAGGAAGATATTTTTGTTGATACATCATTTCATTGACACCGGTGTTTGTGCACCTTTTTACATATATAATTTAAATATCGGCAAAGAAACCACCAAGGATGTAAAAAGCAGCAGGGTTAATGCAGGTGACACTGTTTTATAATACCCACAATATATTTAAACTATTATTTTTGAATACAGTCTTTAAACAATTTACTCAGCTTTTCTACGTCCAAAATACTTTAGTTTAGATTTAATCATAGCTTTTGTTGCAAGTTTACTATTCAGAAAATTCATGTGAAATAAGTTCTGCCTGGGAGAACTATTCTTTCTGCTTATCTTCTTTCCTTTTTGTTATTTTTTTCCAGGATATCTGCCTTTATTAAAAAGATAAAAATAAATAGTTGAATGAATTAGAAACAAATATATTATATTTTTGTCCATGGATAAACTGACATTTCAGGTGATCATACAGATATCCATATGAGAAAAGGAAACAGAAACTAGTTATATGGAGAAGAGACAATTTATGTGATCACGGATAGAAATAAATTGTTATTAGACAAGAATTATCACACTTGTAATAATCCTAGAAGATGTAATAATAACTAAGTCAAATTCACTTCACCTAGCTTTAGTTGCCTAGAGGATGATATGTAGCCTAGTGCAAAGTCAATTGACTGAAAAAAATACCCCCAGTTCTTGAAACAGATATCTATGGTAGATAAAATAATTTCCTTTCTATAGATGCTTCTTTTTCTCTGTCATTTGTTGAGGCAGGTTGGTTCACTAGCTTAAATTGGAAAAATAAAGTTAGGTCAGGTAAATTCAGTCAAGTCTAACTTTAGGGAATTTCTGAAAAAGTTAGTGGGTGTAACTGAGAGCCAACTGGACCTGTGATCTGTTTTTACCTGTGCAACTAAGAAATGTAAGCAATCCCAAACACAAATGTCTACATGATCGAGCCAGGGTCAAGACCTTCAAAACACCATGTCCATGATCCACGTTGATGATATACGTCCATGATACACAGCTGGACTCCAGCCATACTATCTTACCCCCACTGCAGACAGCATGTTGGCAGATATTATTGAAGACACACCATAATATTCTCATCATGGCAAATCTCTTTGGCTATAGAAGTCATAAACGTACCTTCTATCAGTCCTTTTCTGCTTTTTTTTTTTTGGCAATGCATTTATCTTACCTTCTATCAGCTTCCCAGTCTGCTCTGCGTTGCCCCCAGGCAAGATCTTGGCAATGTAAGCTCCAATTTCCCCACTGCTTCCTGGAATTTCTTTCCCACCTACAACTCGGATTCCCAGTCCATTGCCTGTGATCAAAAGAAAGAGAAAACTTTAATCAGAGATAAGGCAATGAATAATTCACTGGAAAGAGCAGAACAAGTCATCAGAGGGTACTGTAGGAATGCACCAATAACTTCCAGCTATGGTTGGAAGATGAAGGTTAACTGCAGTCACATCCACTGCTTTCCCAAAGACTTTAATTTGGGTAGAAGCACCTCAGTGAAGGAAAAGATCTTGAGTAACTACTGCATGACAGACATAGCAGTAAGAATTGATTCATTAATTTGCTTCGAAGCCAATCCTACCTTCTTCCAACAGCCTTACTGTACTGAAAGGGACTATTTGCATGGCAAACCTATTTCAAGAAACCCATCATTTGCAGTATTATTCAAATTGCATTAAATGGCTAGAAATCCACATGAAGTGTGGATTCAAAGGATAGCTTTATCATATGCCTAAAACATGCATGCAACATAGCTGAAAATTTATAGTAACAGAGCTTTTTGATTCACATAAATATGGAGCCAGAGATCATTCAGCTCCAGCAGCAAAGCATGTACCTTTACATGAACATATATTTGGCAGATGCTATTATTTTCCTTAATTATTTGCTTTTAATTGACATCTTTTACATCAAAGAATGCACAAATTATCGAAATGAAAAAAAACTTACAATTGGTCTGTGCAAAGCATCAGTAAATCTAACATATTTCCCTCCTTTTTAAAAAAAACTACAAAGAAAAAAACATTTTGATCACTCAGATGATTTTGGCTGGAGAGAAGCAGATCACTAATCTCCTTTATGTACAGAACAATGAAAGCGAAAACAAGAGCTTAAAAAATAGTCTTATAAAGCTAATATTATGTATTTGCAAACTCGTCAAGCTATCTTGCTTTTTTTTAAAAAAAACACACAACACCAACACTTCCCATACAAGAAAAACAAATGTATTCTTTGAAGAAAATTTCCTATGAGACGATTCATACCTTCACCTGGGAATGTAAAGGCTGATTTTCCCACCTCTATTGTAATAATTAATAAATAAATTTCTAAATAATTAATTTTCAAGTTATTAATTTAATAAGACCAACTTGCTGAGTGATTAGACTATTCAGCTATAGGGAGCTCACCACACAATCCCTTTGTAAAGCTTTATCTTTTTAGATTAAAGTTTTACCTCATGATACTATTGGTGTTTGATAAGTCAGCCCTGCGTTTGTTTTAGAAGCAAGATAGCCACATCGAGTTTCTGGCCAAAAAAGTTTCCATTATTTTTTTCTATCCCAGTTCAGCTAAATCTAAGTCCTTTGTGCCTCAGCTTTCCTCAGAATTGCATATTAGATGTTTTCCAGACAAGCATTTTCTTTTCTTTTGGAAGATGTTTGGTGTTCAGATGCGTGCGGATACATACACCTGTATCTTCAGATGCATACATATATATAAATATATTGTACAGTGCAATATAAAGGCAAGGAAGGCCACCTTGGTAGACTCATGACTTAAGGGGTTTAGCAGGGATTAACATGGAAACAGCTCATCCCACCACTGGAGGCCTAGACCAAAGGACTAAATGCTGTATCCCCCTAAGACAGATGATGGGTACAGACCAGACTGGGGAGATGGCATACCTCCATGAGATCTACTTCTTGTGATGCAATGTAACACAGTTTGGGTGGGGATCAGTGAAGGGATGACCACTGGTGATGTGCTATCAGCATACAGAACTCTTAGTGAAAGGTATCAGCATGGGCTGATGGCCAAGGATGAGTTTCAGGGTGTTGTAGGGATACGCCATGATCCGGTTGAGGGCTACTGTATGATAAATAGTGTGACAGACCTTGAGTTTTCACAAGGGATGATCAGGATTCTTTGCAGACCAGATCTTGTACTGTTTATTCACCACAGTACGTAACAGAAGAAACCGATTTTGGTATGGCACTACTGGGAGTGCAGGCAGGAGTTTTGTACACATATGTTGAACTGGATTATAGTTATATACAAGTTTGAGATAAAGTTCAGACCTGTCATATAAACCCATTTCAGTGCCTGTATTTTATTGTTATTATTTTAACTTGTGTGCTGATATTGCTGATATTTAGTCTTGATACATTCAAAACAGGTAAGAGTTTTAGGGAATATGCAAACTCAACTTTATGACAACATGAACAATACATCTGTAAGTTACAACTGTAAAAGATTTGATATGGCAAGAATGTCCTCTCGAGTTTACTTTAGTTTTTTTGTCCAGTGCAAACTGGCCAGTAAAAAACCCACTATGAAACACGTGCAGGCACGTCTAAGTATCTTCAGTAGTTGTGAATCTTCAGCTTATAGCATGAAACTTGCTAGTGAGTTCCCTGATTTTTTTGCTAAAAATTGTAGCCGGTTTGCCCCCTCTCTCTGTGTTTGTCTTCTTTTTTGTAATTAGGAGACCTGAGAACATCTTAAAAAAAGTCAGCTTCTTGTAAGACTTTACATCTGGGAACGTAAAGTAATGCAAATGTAATGCAAAAGAATGGAAGACTTTTTAAGCCTTTCTTTGGACGTAACAGGTGAACAGTTGTCTCTTTTAACAGCCAATTAAGAATTGGGAAGGTATAAATATTTCAGCTAGAGAAGGGCCCTCTAAACAACACATAAAGGGACCCACATAATAAACATAAACCAATACCATCTAAATACTCAGCTAATTACAGGCATGGGGAATATAATTAAATTTCTGCTACAAGATATATCCATCAGGGTAGTTAATATCCCTTTAATTATAAACTTGGTATGGATGATAATTGATTAACTAAACATGTTGCTGCTTGGCTTGTTTCGAACACAAATTGTTTGATATACAGAAAGGATGCTGTGTTTTAAACAACAGCTATATTGTCACTCTGGGGCTGTGCTATGGGTAATTCTAAGATTATTTTTATTGAGGAGAATAATTTTTCAGTGTAATTGGAACAAACTGCATAGTTATTTGAAATTATTTACCTTATTTTCATGAAAACTTGTAATTTAGTACTGGTAAATAATGACTTGATAGAGAAAGTAAACTCCCCATTCTATGGATAGGTCTAAATGTCCTTTACAATCGTTGAAAAATACAGTCTTTTAAAAAAAAAAAACAACACCTTGTTGCATAAAGCAAATGCATACACCTATGAAAGCATGTAAACAGTCCATTAGGACTCAAATTCATATGGGCTGCTCTACACATTTATCAAAAGACTTCTGATCAAACACTATGGAAAGACTCATTAACGTGTTACAGATCTGAGGCTCACAACTGGGAATTACTAAGTTCAGTAAATCCAGTAAACAACTATTCTTATACAATGCAACAAATGAACACAGCAACTAATTCTTAACTCACACGATCGACACACGGGCTTTTGAACACATCAGTAGGACTGGATGCTTTCCATCACATAGGGGAGTAATTCCAAAGGGCTGGAGTTTTTGCATGATACGCTACACTAGTGTCTCTACCTCTGACAGCTTAATTGTAACAGAATGGCAGAGAGGTGGCTTGCCATATAAATGAGCGCACAAGACACTTGATCTCAGAGGCCATTCTATGGACAACCACGCTAGATAACTTTGACTATCATGGCCTAGATTGGTTCCAATTTTGAAAACCTACGGTGTCCGGCCATATTACTGCTAATAAACCCAATTATTTCCTATGCCTATATAGACGGATTTTTATTCCTAGACACTTTGAAGAGGCTTGTGATTTTATATTTGCAGGTCTTAGAGTCAAACGCACGACTGACATTATGTACTAAGTAGGAACATGCTTGCTAAGGGACAGCCGCAAGGAGGGGTCTACCTGTGTGTGTTCGTACACGGTTTTGCTGAACAAGTCAGAGGGTATTTAATTTAATTTCAGCTGCTTGTACTAAATTAGAAAACAGTACCCCATTATTACTATGTCGCAAAAATGTTACTAGAAGAAAAAAGTTAGCTTAAGTTACCAAACATACCATTCCTGGCAGTCAGAATGAATGAGCTACTTTCTGCCCAGTGAACTTTAAGTGCTCCGTTCTGGCTGACAAAGAAATATTGCTTGCATGCTGCTCTATTTTCTCATGTGAACATGGGATTTCAAATTTGCTTATACTATATCTATTGAAAATAATGAGTTTACTGTCACAGCACTCTCCAACTATCAAGCTGCAACAAGGTCTTTTACCATCTCATACCATCATGCTCTTCATACCAGTCCCTCTGCTGCCTTCTCCTCACTCAGGGCACATGTTCTGTCTTCTCTCTGCTTCTTCCTTGGCTGCCCAACCACTTAACCAGCCACAGCTGCACCTTATCTACATCAGCCAGCCTCCCCACCCCTGAAGCCAGCCCACAGCTGTATATTATCAATGTTAATTAAGCCAGATTCATGCCTGTACAATTCTCCCTTTTTTCTTTATTTCATACCTCATGTTTTTACCAACCATCACAAACTTTTTACAAATAAACTTTAAATACAGTTTGGACAACTTGTCCTCAAATTCCTTCTTCATTTTTATCTTGGCCTTTTCAGCTTCTACAGGTTGATCACCTTTCTTATCTGCTTTCTTAGCAGCTGGGATTTTGCTTTCTTCAGAGGGGGGTTCTGATGAACTTAGAGTGCCTTGTCCTTTCACCTCTTGGGTCACACTGGACAGTAACCCGAGTGAGATTTCAGCAGCAGCAGATCTAGAACACAGCACTAACACATCATTCTGTGTCCTGAAAAACTTCTTAACATCCTTGTGGTTGCCCATTTCTTCTACAAGTGGGGACACCTTCAACAAGCACATAAACGTGGGAAAGAATGCCACCAGGCTGAGCAGCAGCAGCAGCAATGGCAGGAGCCACCTGCAGCACCACACTGCTCCCACACCTTCCCCCAACACAGCCTTCACCGCTTCAGGCCAGACCCGCTCTGAACCCACCACCGCTGCAGGCTGCTGCCACATCTGGCCATGTACTCTGCCACTATCACCCATTACCCTGTCTCTTAATTCCACAGCAATTAAGCTTCCTTCTCTTTGATCCCAACAGCTCACCTTTACTGGCATCTGATCCAGATTCCCAGGTTCTTCCCACCTATCTCAACACGATCTGGATCACAGGCTGTCCCCACTACATTGGGCACCACCATCACTATTCAAAACTTCAAACATGCCCCAGCACAGCCATCACTGCTATTGCCGCTCATTACACTCAGTCCCATAATCTGAAGGGCCTCACACGGGGCACCAATTGTTGCAGCACAAACAAACCAGTAGGCTGCAACAAGGCTCTACCATTGGCCAGATTCTACTGTCTGTGCTGTATCTCCTTCCTCCAGAGGACAGACCACACTGCTCCTCCCCCACCCAACCCACACTGCTCAGGGCTATTTGACCACTTAGCAGGAACCAGCTGCAGCTGCACATCGTCCATGTCAACCAACCCACTGCCGCTGAGGCAAGGCCACAGCTGCGTGTTATCAGTGCTGATCAACCCACTGTCTTCGCTCCTCTACAGTTTACTACTTCTGTTTGCAATGACATTGCCCAATTTATCACCTCAAATGCAGACAGTTTATAAATTATCATCAACCATATGCTTTCTCAGATCTCTTTTCCCTTTGTTTTGGGATATTTTTTTTTAATTTTTGAGTCTTAATTCCCATCTCTCAGACTATTTTGATATAACCAGACATTAATCTTTCAATTCTAGATTTTCAGATGTCTCTCACAGCATCCTTCTAGCCAAGTGTGGGATGGGTGAGTTCATGGTGCGCTGGGTGAGAGGCAGAGCTCAAAGTGAGTGAGGCTACATCTGGCTGGTGACTGGTCACCAGTGGTGTTCCTCAGGGTTCAATTCTAGGGCCAGTTCTGTTCAAGAGTTAACAAACTGGATGCAGGAGTTGAAGGCACCGTTAGCAAGTTTGCTGATGGTACCAAAATGGGAGCTGTTGTTTAACTCCCTTGAGGGGCAAGAGGCCTTGTAGAGGGATCTAGATAGAATGGAACATTGGGCAATGATTAATGGGATTCAATGGAACTAGTCCAAATGCCGGATCCTGTACCTAGGACAGAGTAATGCTGGGCACAAGTATAAACTGGGAGATGAGTGGGTGGAGAGCAGCCCTGTAGAACAGGATCTGGAGGTGCTGGCCAACAGCAGGTTCAATCGGAGCCAGCAGCATGCCCAGCAGCCAAAGGGCAACCTGCATCCTGGGGTGCAGCAAACAGCATCACCAGCCAGTCAACAGGGGTGACTATCCCACTGTTTTCAGCATTTGTGCAGCCTCACCTTGAGCACTGTGTGCAGTTCCAGGCCCCATCATTTAGGAAGGATGTAAAGGTCCTTGAATGCATCCAGAGGAAGGCAACAAAGCTGGTGGAAGGGCTGGAAGGTATGTCCTATGAGGAGCAGCTGAAGACATTGGGTTTGTCAAGTTTGGAGAAAAGGAAGCTGAGAGGTGACCCCATTGCTCTCCACAGCTTCCTGAGGAGGTGAAGCCAGAGAGGGAGGTGCTGAGCTTTTCTCCCCAGGATCCAGTGATAGGATGCGTGAGAAAGGTTCAAAGCCACACCAGCTTTGGAGGTTCAGACTGGATGTTGGGAAGCATTTCTTTACTGAGAGGGTGGTCAAACACTGGAACAGGCTTCCTAGAGAGGTGGTCGATGTCCCAGTCAGTATTTAAGAGGCATCTGAACAGCACCCTTAATAACGTGCTTTCACTTTTGGTCAGCCCTGAACTGCTCTCATCAGGGAGTTGGACTAGATGACTGTTGTAGGTCCCTTCCAACTGAAATATTCTATTCTATTCTAATGTAGATTTCAAGTGACTAACAAATGAAGAGCTACTTTTGAGAGAACTCCATATTTGGGAGAAAAATATTAATAAAATTGATTGGTTAATAGCTCTTTTTTTTGCTTTTGGGCAATTATTCTACTTTGTGACTTTCAAAAGGACATTTCACTTGTCTTTTCATATCCTTCCAGACATCACAAACTGCTTCAGTGATACATATTCACTATATATAAATATATATATATATATATATTTAAAAAAATAATGTATACTTGAGTAGTGACCAACAACTTGACAAAAATTCTGTCACTGGTGACCCAGCAAGCATCAGTGCAAAAGTATTTTAAAAATTCATCATTCCTTTTTTCCTTAATTCCACCATTACATACTTTGTGTCCAATTACACTTACTTATTTTGAACTTGTGCAGCTCAGTGTATCTTAGACCACTATGAAATTGTATCCCCTTGTGTATTTTCTTGTGTTCCAGTAGCAACACAGCAGCAAGACTGTAATTTATTTTACTGGAATAGGCTGACCATAACCTGAGCTCTGCAATTACAGTTTGGTCTTTTTTGTCCATTATGGAGATAATGAGGATCAGATTGCTGCCAATCTGTTTCTGTTGCTTTGGTCACAGGGAAGCTCACAAAATCTTATCTTTCTACTACTTTGTGGAGTAGCTCCACTACAGCCTTTAGAGTACAAACAGCCTAGATTTCCTGGAAGTAGTTCAGCATCTATGCAATGATTAGACTTGTCTTTCCAAAAAACTGTCAATAACCCCTCACATAAGGTACAGGTTAAAAAAAAAAAAAAAAAAGAGGAAGAAAAGAGCAGAGACAAACAGTAATTCCAGGTACACCAGGCTTTTGCCGGTGTTGGTGGTCTTGCCTTCAAAAAAGAGGTGAAAATTAAGTTTTCAGGGATTTTTCTCTTATAAAAGTAAATAGTATTCCAGCACCAAATGCACGGACTAATATTGTTGAATTATTAGATAAGTCCCATACAGTAGCAACACTTCAGCGTGGGCAGAATGCATACATGTGACCCAGAAGCTCTGTGCAAACATCGTTCATGTGCTAATTCAAACAAATATTTCCTCTGGGCTAATTTTTCAAAGTATGAAACAATTTGTCTATCTAATTAGATGAGCAAAGAAAGGAAGGAAGCAATTAGAATGTACAACGAATTTTCAATAATCACACATGAGTTTGTGCAAATTGGCATAGGAAAGTGTAAGTAACAAGCATCAGCAATTTGACTCTTGTCACAGAAATAGAGTTAGATGAATTTTTAATAGACTTAGGTGACTGAATTTTTAAGATAGATATGAAAAAAACCACTACTGATTTGGATTTCTAAGAGCATAAGAGCATACCCTTCAAGTTGGCATTTGAAAATCATGATTTATTTCTGTGAAAACACCTTTGGATATTATGTGCTTTGAAGCTGAAACTATACAGAAGTAAAATGGGGAAAACTGAAATGGGCTTAAACTGCAAAATGCAGATGAGAACTACAACACATATCTTGGAGTAGTTTGAAATGGAAGGTATGTTGAAACCACATAGATAATAAGTGTTGTGTTTCAGATCCATGAGCCCATGCACAGACATACCACTGAGGGAGGAAAAACCTGCAAGTCCAAATACAGTTTTCATCACTTTCTAACATCGCTTTCAAAAACCAATTTCAAAACCAGAAGGTTGACTCATAGCCAGCAAGCACAAGGGTGACCTTTTCTGGGCAAGGTCCCAATGGTAGCAACTGGATAAATGCATGAGGATAAAGAATGAAAATGAGACATCAGGCATGGAAGATTTTGCAATGTGCCAAAATACTACGCTACAGCAATAAGAACTTATCAATCACACCAGATAATGCAAAGTCTTTGGACTCGATTTGGCTGTGAACAGAGAGAAAACACCTTCCTCCTGTGCTCATTTACTGACGTTATCTCCCCATTTCTCCTCTAGCCTTATCTAGACCAGACATATGCTAGGGTGCTGGTAGGCCCTTATCTGCCGGAACAATTTTACACCACCTTCCATTGTCTATATGAAACAGCAATGTCAGCCACAGCAAAAAAACACCACAAATTCTCTTTGGAGAGTTCAGACTTAAAAGTTGCATGCAAGCTATTTACTTCAATATCATAATACTGTGAAGTTTGGAGAACAGATGAAAGGAAGCATGACAAAGCAAACAAAACAAAGTTAGATCAGGTACTTGGAAATCAGAAGGAAAAGTAATGTGTATAATGAAATCCAGGCTAGATTTTTATTTACATTATTATTCTTCTGCAATTCTCTGGAATACATAACATGATGATCCATATCAGAGCTTGGTTGCCTAGACAGTTCTAACATTTTCAAGCTTGTGCTCAGGAGAATTGTTTTGGTGCTTTCTAATGAAATTAGCTTAAATGAAGTTGTTTCCTAGAAACATGATTAAGCCTACTCAGTTACTGCATTTCTTGGTCATTGGCAATTAAAGCATAAAATATACATGAAGCCAAATCCTGAGCTGATGAAATTCAGATATATTCCAGTTGTTTTAATAGCACAGCATTTCTTTATATCAGCTGCAAATCTGCTTCATGCTGATTTGCACACTGGTTATCATCCTGAAGGATCATTAAGTGGTTTATGAATGAGCATCTTGGAGCACTTGTCATATCTACTTGAAAACAAGACACGGGTCTCTTCTTCTTGGATGATCTGTCACATCAGAATCGATGGTGTCAGCTATGGTAGACTGTAGCTTTAAATCTATAAAAATCCTGTAGGCACTGAGATTCGTGGTGTTTACTGATAGACAACAGTGGCTCAATAAATGTCACTGACTCACAACTAAACTCCATTGTTTAAGAAGTTAGTTTTGAATGTATATCAGCTTTGGTACTTGAGAAACAGCAACAGATTTAATGTAAATGTAATTGTATACAATATTCTACAATATGTAAGATGTATATGCTAGTTATAGTATAATGCTTAAACAAAAGCCTTTAGGAAAAGAGTAGCTCCCTATTAAATGCAAAGCAGCAGTCACTGCTTCACAAAGTGGCTGGACCACAGACTCTTGGAAGCTGTGAGAATATTGCACCATGTTTACCCTGGCCTTAAATTCTCAAATACCTCCTGTCAAGGCCACAACAAAGGGCTAAACAAATTTTATGTCTGACCTAGTAAGACTGTTCTTATCTTTAATAAATTTGGGAAAACTTTGCTATCTTCAATGAACAGTGATCATTATTACACCTGCTAAAAATTTTGTTGCAGACTCGTCTAACACACAGTCAAGCTATGAAGGAAGGAAGGAATGCATTCCTTTCCTTTATTTAGCATTACTTCTCCAGTAACCATGGTGCTGATATTTGGGGAGCACAAAGCCTATATCTATCATAAATTCCTTTTATGAAGCTGGAAGACTGGAGGAAAGGGTTTAGAGGAAATAGAAACACCGCTCCATCCTATTACCTACTGGCCAGCAGTTCATGCTATCTATGCAGAGTGCTGGTAGTATCCTAAGGTAAGATATGCCAATGGTGACACTTTTCTTAAATGCACACAGAAATGCAGACTTAGTGAGTTTACTCACTGTAAACTTATACTCCGGAGCACCTCAAGACTTTAGCAAAAACCAGAAAGACCATTCAGTCTTGGTCTTGTTGTCAGGACTGCATCAGTCAAAACATGATCTGGACCCTTCCCCATCTGTTCTGAATCTTCTCTCCCTTTGTCGCGATGTTCTTGCCCACACAACTTTATTTACTGAGTATCTGATCATGTACACTCCCTTTCCCATCCTAAAATGAAGGACTTTTAAGCAAGTCACAACATATGTTAGATTTACACATCTTAATAGTTATAGGTAAGTGCAGCGGGGAAGAAGTTTTTCTTTACAACTAGTATTAACCTATCCTGTTTTAACTGATGCCCATTGCCTCAGCATCCTGCTGTGAAGAGCCTTGCGCCCTCTTGATAAGCTCCTAGTCGGTATGGGATGGCTGCTGTTATGTCCCCCCAGAAACTGTCTCCTCTTCAGGCTGAACAAGCCCTGTCCCCCAGTTTCTGCTCTCAGGGCAGGTGCTGCAGCCCCCAGCCACCCCCCTGGCCCTCTGCTGTGCTGCCTCCCATTTGTCCATGTCTTTCCTGTGTTGGAGGTGGGCTGGGGGCAACACCAAACACAGTATCTAGACACAGCCTGACACATGTTGAGTAGAAGGGGATGGTCACTTCCCTTGATCTACTGGCATGGTGCTGGTAACATGGCCCGGGATGCTCTTGGCCACCTTTACTGCCAAGGCACATGATGGTGGTCTACAGAGACCTCCCCCAAGGGCCTCTTCTGCCGACCTGCTCCCCAGCCAGTCTCTCCCCAGCTTCCATCAGTGCACAGGGCTCTTTGTCTCCAGGTACAAGATTTGTACTTAATCCTGTTCAACTTCACAATGGTTCTGTTGGCCCATTCCTCCAGCCTGTCCTGGTCGCTCTGAATGGCAGCCCTGCCTTCAAGTGTATTCCCCCAATTTGATGCCATCTGAGTGTACTCCATCATCTCCTCTGTGTCACTGATAAAGTTATTAAATGGTCCCATGACAGGGTCTTCTGTGGTATTTGTTACCTGCCTCTAGGAAAAGCACACCCCATTAACCACTGTCCTCAAAACCCAATCATCTGACCAATTCTTTACTCATCTAGTTGCCCAGACATCAGACCTTTACATCCCAATTCCAGGCTAAAATTTAATGTAAGAAAATAGTTGAAGTCTAAAGTCCCTTTCCATTTACTGCAATACCCTAATTTCAGTCCAGTTTCACAAAACTTTACAGATTCTTATGAGGATTAATCCACCATAAAAATAAACTTTTGTCTGTTCAGCCAATGTGTCTGTCGATCATTCATGGCTTCACTGTAAAAAAAAATCAATCCCTGCGGTATTTTTAGTGCTACAGTAGTTGTTTTTAGCTCAAGCATTTTATTAATGTTCTTCTCAATGAAAGAGAATAGAAAGAGATTTTATTCATGTTTCCTACATAGTGTCAGGCAGCCCTGCCATCAGAGGAAAACATAAAAGATGCTTTGCTGGAATATCACAGCTTAGTTGGTATGTTATGAATCTGGCATATTAGCGATGTCTTAGCAACTATTATTAGCAAATGATAGTTCAGTCCTAGGTAAACGGAATGAGCTTTGTTAGCAAGATGTTATCTTAACATCTTGGACCAAAACTCCAAATAATTTGGTTTTATTTAGCTGTTTTGGAAGAGGATCTCCAGCTTTTGAGGCTATCTATATTTTGTTATGAAAACACCAAGTAAAGGCCTGAGGATCTAGCATGTAAATTCTCTCTATTACAATTCTGTGTGCTGATCTTGTGTTACAGACTTGGCATAATGCCCTGCTATCATAAGAGTCATTCAAACTGCAGACAAGTGCTCATGTAATTAATCAACTTTTTAAACTCCTCAATAATTTTCTTAGAGCAGAGCAAATCTGTCTGGTGTTTGTGCAAATGTGTGTTGGTGATGGTTAAATAGAAGCTACTCCACTCTACCACTTCCTTTGGGACAGGAGACACCACGGGGAGTGCACACATTATGGGGAACATTTCGAGGAATCTGTAGAGTGATGATACTACCTGTGGTTAACAGCCACCCAGCAAAGCCTCTGTACACTAAATAATTTCTCTTGAAGGAAAACCAAAGGAATATCTCACCCAGATGACTCTCCTGCACCAAGGAATCAACTGATACAGTCCTGCATGAGTATCTGCCATGAATGGGGAAGAATCTGTGGAACAGTAAGTTGTAAAATGCCATTCGTCCAAAACAAGCAATACTTGCAATCATGTATGTCTTTGTAATATACTCTGAATTCTCCTTCCTTTCTCAAAGACAAACACAGTATCTAGTTTTGGTGTACAATTCCTTAAAAACATTATAATATTCATATAAATTACACAAAATAAGTGAAGGAATTGTAGTTCCCCTGTTGTTAAACTGCAAATTAACTTTTGACTCATTGCTTGGAAAAGATCCTAAGCTGGCAATGGCAGAGACAGAAGCTTATGGTTTATTCTCAGAAGGGGTATCACAGAGCAGCTGTTCAGACTGTCTCCAGGAAGGATGGCGTGGCCATTTGACAGTTTGTTTCTTACAACCATTCAGTCTGCAGATACAGGCTAGCTTTGTGTTCGGAAATAGGAACTGTTCGCTAAAGCACGTTGAGACCTTCAATGAACTGCACATGCTCTGTCCCTGATGACATCAGTCGCTGCTGAATGAGGTCAGTAACTCTATGCCATCACTTCTCATCTAAGTGGGGTTTAAACTCACATCTTTAAGTAATGAAGTGCCTTACTTCTCTTGTACTGAGCTGAGGTTGGTAATGAAAAAATAATAGAAAAATAATACTTAAAAAAAAGGAACATAGAAAAGTACATTTTCCACATTTTAAAGAGGGAGAGTTGACGAAGGGATTTTTAGTTGTTTTTCTAAAAAAAAAAAAAATACAAGGCATAAACCTTGTAAGACTTGGAATGTCACATCTTGTTTGTGATATACTCATTTGATGTCTCACACAAAATGAGTATTTCTTATAATAACTCAACTGACTACTGCAAAAGAAAAACACCATATGAATTAAGTGCATAGTAATTTACTAGTCAGCTTGCTCTTTGTTGATATTAACCCTTCAAAATGCAGGTTTTTTTATGTGACAGGGATAAAGGTAATTTATTTACCTGCATACCTCGTTCCTTTAAACACTGCAGTCTTCACTTCTATATCAAGAGAATGATATATCATTTTTTTCTATCCATTAGAAGAAGCTGTCAAATGAGGGAAATTTTCTGTCTTTCCTGAGAAAATGGTATATTCTCAAGCCAATGACTACTGCTGTCCAACACATCAACAAGCAGCCACATATAAGCATTTTTTACAGAAAACAAAATTTCTGATAAACATGCAAATTAGCACTTCGATAAGTCTTACATTTTTGCCTCCTGAAATTGTATCTCCTTTAGATAAATATGTATTCTAATGACTATGGGGCATATGATACCTTCTTCTTGCATGGGGTGTTTTTTACAAAAAACAAAAATTTTTTTATAAAATTCATGTAATTTTGGGGTGCCTATCTTCAGACAGCTTTGGCTTTATCAGCCTTGACTAACGTCAGCTTCACTCCCTTCCCTGTTGAACAGATTTCTTCAGGAATGAGAACAATTTCTGGCAAACTTTAGGTTATTTAAAAAAAAAAAAAATTCTGACAACGCCCCTCCCTCAACTTCTCTTTACTGAAGCAAACAAGTAAACAAACATGCAGGCGCTGAGTGCGTATTACCTGTAAACAATATTAAAGTTTTTTAAAAAATCAGAAACACAGATAATGAAGAAAGGTTTCACTTGACAAATGCTGCACCTGTTAGCTCGGTGCAATGATGCTGAGACAATCAGAACCTCAGAGTTCTACCAACTCACAAGGAACATTTTCTTTGCGTCAGTGACCTGCAGAATCAGAAGGTCTTAATGTTAATCATCCTGCATTCAGATTGTACACCTAGTGCACTTCAAAGACCTGTAAAAATCTGTGAATAGTTAAATAATGTCCTCTACAAGTCTTTGGACTGTTCTGTAACTTCTTTGTACATAAGCCATATCTGTTCATCTCATCTAATTTTAGATCTCTACAAGACATTCTCTGCATTATTAACTTTTTCTAGTGTCCTTTATCAGTTGTCTCATCAATATTATGCAGCCCTGAATGTTTTGTCTTCTACTCCTTCATGAGAAAGTGCTGGTCTGCATCCCTTATCTCCAACACAGAAATTTCTGCTTTGTCTTCTGTGAATCTCATTCTCACATGCCAGCTTTTCTCTTGGCTTTCCATGGAAACCTGGGAGGCCGACTGAGCTCTAACATTCAGCGTGGCAGCGATATGTTTCTGCAGCCCCTTCTGCTTGAAAGCTATGAAAGGAAACTGGACCTTTATAACCAGTAGATACATTTCACTCTCAACTACCTCCACTCATCTTATTAGACATCCTTCAACAGATGTTCACACACTGAAAAATGAATAAACAACAGAGCAGCCAAAAAGGGTTCAGGGGAAGTATTTTAAATACACACACTAGTGCTTTTCAAATTCAATTAGAGACAAGGCACATCAAAATGGAATATATGGTCTGTATCTCAACAAAATGTTTTTAACAAATCCAAAATATTGTTTGTGATCATATATATATAAAAGCCAAATGATATTAAGTTCTTTCTAAGATTGCTTTTAAGACACAGAAAGACATCTTTCCTTCCATTTATTTCCATCCCTGTCCTTACTTACTGCTATATGACTTCAGTGGAAAATCTCTGACATTGCCTGGTTGTAACAGCTATGTCCCTTTCTGTTTATGGGGTTTTACTTTCTGTACCACATCTCTGATAAGGAAAGAATGTTTAAGGCAATGATGGCCATTAATTAGGGATTAAATCCTTCCACAGTGACAAGTTAAAGAAGGGTACTGGGTTTTCGTGCAAAGTATTATCTTAGTTCTTCACAACATTAAACCAAAGAAACAAGACTGAGTTATCCTCTAAGAAAAGAGTATGAGGAGAGGAGATGGGTTACACTTCTCACCCTCTGTTTTTCACTACTATATCATATTCAAGACACAGACTGTGACTATATTTAATGTGGTTTTTAATTGATTAGTAGTCACATATTCACTATACTTAAGTATTTCAGTGCAAGAACTGAATTTGCTGAACTTGCAGGTGAAAGAACCCTAAATACATAGGGTTATTTATTTACAGGCTATCTATAGCAGTAAGGCCTTGCTATAGGAAAATTCTTTGAATCCTCTTCCTCTCTTTTAGGATAAGTACCCCATGAGCTGGCATGCTGCAGAAGCGCAGTTTTATGTGCAGGAATCAATGATCCTTATGGACAGTATGAGGCATCTCTGATGTGTACATAGCATCACAGCTACCCCATCATCCTCTTAGTGTTTCACTGACATCACTGCTGAAGTGAAGATTAGGGACACAGCCTTCTCCCACAGTCTAATTCTCTTCTTTACTGTAAAGTTCACAGCTTTTTCTTAATGCTTCCCTGCCTTTTTATTTTCATGAGAACTGAAGAGGATGTTGCGCAATATGGGCAGCCTGGGTTCTCAAAGGTACGTTCTGCTGCCTGGAAACACAGAATATCCTACCTTTTGAAAGGGAAGAATTCCTTGTGAAGTAAAGTAAGTGAAGTAAAGCAGCAAAAATTACCTTTGAGTGAACTCATTGCACCTATAGACCTACTGAGATGTGTCTACCTTGTTGGGTTATCACCCAGCTTTCTGATCAGGAATGACACAGTGTTAAGTTTTTATCTTTACAACATTTCCAAAGGTATTGCCAATGCTTTCATTACCTTCAATAGCCATGTCCTCTCTTGACTTTTTCAACTATAACTATGACATGTTAAAGAACAGAAGAGAAAATTCTGGCAGTATAAAACAGTGCTTATGCTGCTATGCTAAAAGATCCAAAAGGAGCAACGGATTATCAGTGAAAACAAACAGTGAGTTTCTGGAGCGTTAAACACTGCTACATTATCATTCACTAATCACTGCCAACATTGCTTTGCAACTCAGCATAACCATGATGCCAATTCTTTTTCTTTTTCTTTAAATTGCAAATTATTAATTGATCTTTGCAGAGAAAATCCTTGACAATTCCTTCATATCTATCATCATTGCCTGAGGAGGGGGATATTGCACACCTTGAAAGCAAAAGATGTGACTTCTAGATGATGGCATATGCTGAATAAACGAGAACCCTCAAGAGAGAGTCCAGCTAGCAAGTATACATTTATTTTTCATTCAGAGCTACTATTCTCTTGCCATCGCAATTTTGGCTGGTTCCTTTCTCCTTAAAAACCTCATTCACATGCTAAAATTTGCAGAAAATATTTTTGTGTTTAAAATTATGCTAGATTATCTAAGAGGCATCAAAAGCATCTGTACCTCTGAGCTAGTTTCTATTAATCAAGAAAGTAAATAAACAGAATGCATCTGCACATAGTACGTAGTGATGTAGCCTGAATTTTAAGTAATTTGGCACTGCTATTATTAATATTAATGATTTGACAATTTCTGGATCCATAAACAGGAAGTAACCTCCAGTATGGTAGGTATGTGATGAGATCTATGGAATTCAAATTATAACAATGATACTAGGATGAAATTCAAGCTTGCCCTATAGTTACAGGTGTTGTATAGCCAGGTCCCTGGGCTGACCCAGCACCCCGAGTCATTCATGCCAAGGCTGGCCCAAGAACTCTCCAGTGAGATGAGGTGATGGGCTGAACCAATGGCCAGCTTCCCAACAAAGCAGCTATCAACAGTTAGAGGAGTTCTTCAAGTGGGAATTGTGGACAGATCGGGAGATTTCCCCATGTAGCTCCTGCTGGATATGCACCAGTTAAGATACCCCATTTGTATACTTAAGATGCGTTCATTAATTCCCTGAGAGGAGAACCTGTCAGTCTCAAGCAACTCCCCAGGCAACTCCTGCTGTTGAACTGACAAAACTGCACATAGATCATTTAAAGCATCAGCAGAAACTGTTCTTGCATGTGCAGAAATGATCGCATAGGACAGGCTTTTGTGCATAGCGAAGACAGAGGATGTACACACTGTACATCCTGTAAGATAATCAGAGACAACAGATGATGCATATGCTGTTGTGGCCACCCAGGACCACAGGCCAGCTGGCTTGTAAGAATACAGCAATGCAAGGGTTCAGGTAGTCTTGTCCAATACAGCCAAAGATGCTGCTGAAAGAGTGCTTGCCCTTAAGATGCTACAGAAAGGACGGTTGCCCTGAAGATGCTACTGAAAGGATGATTACCCTGAAGATGCTACTGAAAGGATGGTTGCCCTGAAGATTGTACTGAAAGGATGGTTGCCAGAGAGATGCCCATCAGCACGTGGACAGTGACTGGCTGTCCTCTTGGAGAGATCTGACACCCCATGTAAGCTTTATTGAGGGTGGTTGGTTTTTTTAACATACGGTCTTCCTCTGCCTGTGCAACATTTTGGTACTTTTGGGTAAGAAAGAGAGGATGAGGGAGAAAGGGAGAGCAGAAGAATGTGAGTAAGGAAAGAAACAATGAAAAAAAGAAAAAGAAAGAAACCAGCCGGCCAACACACCAACAAATCATGGCATCTAGATGAATATCCAACAAACTTGTAGCAAGGTAGCTGTGGTGGAGTAAGAGTATATGTTGTTTAATGTACCAATATGTTAAGCAAATTTTGCTGTATAATAGATTTCTAAGTCTGCCTCTGGTTAATGAACAAAGATACTGGCTATTAGTTTGCAGAGAATAATCAGAATTGAATTTAAAAAAAAATAAATAAAACCCATGTGTGCGGCTCTGAGAAATGTCATCTGGAAAGGTGAAGGCTAAGCAGAAAGCACTGCATATTTAAAGAGAGTTTCCGTGCACTTTAATTCTTCAGACACTGAGAGAGGGGTAGGAAGGGACGTATGAAGTCAAGGAGTCACAGTACTTCAAAGACGTACAAGGTGCAAAAAATACAACTTCTTCTGGCTCAGATCTTCTCTGTTGGCATCCTATTCCACTTTTGGCTCTTTTCTGTACAAAGCATTTAATCCTTTTCACACCTGTAGGGAAATCTATAAGTACATCATATAGAAGTATGTCTGTGCAGGTCTCCAAAGGTGTATCTGGACTAAAAGCCAAAAGTATGACTGCAGCTTGTAGACACATAGCCAAGCTTGCTTAATCCAATTAAAATGTAGGTACAATACATCACAGCTATAGCAGCCAGCAGTCCTAGGGTGGGCTATGAAACCTTAGCAGGATCCTGAGTAAATATTTGATCCTGTGTGATCTCATGTTGTGCAGGGCGTTAGTCAATGGGAAGTCAATACCTACACCTTGGTTTCCCAGTCACCATTTACAAGGCATTTACACCGATGCACAGTACATTGCTGTGGCTGTCAGCACGAGAGCTGGTGGAGAGTCTGGAGTAGACATTTCACATTGCGTGAGAATAAGCAATTTTACAGAGGAGAGCAGGCCGTCAGAGGCATTAAATAACGAGCTATGCACAGTTGTCTGGTTGCAGTTCCACTTGTTCTTGAGTGAGCCAGCAGCTTGGTACACAACGTCACATCACCCTGCAGGGCACCCGTCCCCACTAGGATGTCAAGGAGCTCCTTAGGGACTGAGAGCCCTGGGCAGCAGGGGCTGACACATCAGCCGACCAGGTGGCTCCTTTTAGACTCTGCTGTGTGTGTCTGGGGGTCTTTCCGTATCCTGAAATCATCACTGGGTGTTGTTACACTGGCTAGCAAGAAAATACATCATAACGTGTACAAAGCATGCATTTAACAGCCTAATTATGAGGGAGATACTGGGGATGGAAGTGATCAAGATTTTACTGCCAGAAACCCTGTGAAAACAATATTTAGCAATTCAGTTAAGTTCACGCCACTTTATACTTAATGCTTGAGGGAACACCAGAGCTGGAAGTCAGTAAATACTTCTGCTAGAAAAAGAGGTTGACACATGCTATTAGAATTTTTTAAGCAAGTTAAAACAGAGTCTGGTGGTTTCATGACAAAACCGCTTCGAGCATGTACCTCTGAAAAAAGACAAGGAGCGTATTAAAAAGGACTTTGAGTTCCTTATCAGTATGAGATGTGAGAAAGAGGGCAATTCCAAAAGCTTGGACAGACAGACCTTACCTGTGCTAGCTCTAGTAACTGGCAGCCTTTTGCAATTTGATACATGAAAACATCACACTGCGCTCCCGCTCACAGTCCGGGAGGTGAGTGACTGTAACCTTTGCCACTTTCATCGCCTTTGCAAGCAGGGTCAAACTTACATGAACATTTGTGTTAGCACCAGGGAAAGCAGAATAAATCTGAAGTCCTGTGATAAATGCCTCCATGTGAAGAGATCACTGAAAAATGGGATCCGATTGTTCTGCTAACCCCCTTGTAAGTTCCAGTACAGAAAGAATAAAATTCTCGGTTCTGTACATGCTGAACACCTACCCAAGCCTGTTTTATAGAAACTTCTCATACAGAGAATATAGTTACATAAAAAGCAACAGCAAACCAGACTGCTCATATGTATAACACAACAGATTTCCCCTCTGTTTTTAATGTCTGGATGGCTTACATATCTCAAACAGATCTTGTGACCTTTTTTCTGCACTGCTGCTTTCTGTTACAATCAACTAGCAAGATTTAAAATGACCACTGAAATCCCTGCTGCCTATGACAGAGAAACTATTTTTAATACTGCAAATCTTTTGCATGATTCACGCTAATCAATTTAATTAACATGTCTCATAGAGGGTTGTGGTTTTTTTACCTGAAACTGTGTGATCCTTCGGGTCTCTCAGTAGTTTGAGCCTTGCGTGAGGGAAAATGTACTGCAGGGGCTTCCCATTTATCTGAGGAACACAAATATGCAAGTCATAAAAAGATAAAACAGCATCAATTCTATCACTAATTTTAGACAGCTGAAACAGAAACAAGCAAACCAACTGATTTCACCCAGGGAAATATCATGGCTTCACAATTCAAATGATCCTCCAAGTTTCAAGACACTTGTCAGACTGGAAAATCCTTCTGCAGGGGAATGAATATTTGCTTCCATAAAGCCAGATTCATTTTGGATACAGCTTTAGTTCTGATTTCTATTTCCTAATGACTAGAAGGTGGTCACTGTCCTCTGCAGCTTCTCTCAATATTAATCATTTGTCTAAGCAATGTTCAAGGGAAGAATGAAATTCAGTATAACTCCTGTAATTATTATAAAATCCTGTTCATACAGACCTAAACAAAATGGTAGTGGAACATGTAAACAGGCACGAGTTACTACTCTAGTTTCAGCAGACCCACACATCCCAACGTCTCTCTTGTCATCACATTGCAAGTCTTTTGAAAGACCCAACCTAAAACTTGTAGGACTACGTTCTGAATGACAATGCGCAACATTTGCTTGGGCTAATACTGGGAATTGAACAAGCTGAAAGCAACACCTCCCCACCACACACACTAAAGAGCAAGGTTTTCAGCTGGGATGATCCCACCTGCCCCATGACACAGGCACAGGAGGGGCCACACATCAGGGACTAACCTATCTGCCGGGGATGGTCACCCTGTGTCCCCACCAAAACGCCTTTGCAGAATGCATGTTTGCTGCAACGCTCACACACCTCACAGATATCACACACCCTCTTCGCCTGCACTTTTGGTCTTCCAGAGGTAAAGCAGAATCCACCACATCTCTGCCCATGCCATGCTGGTGCCAAGCCTGAGCGCTGCACCCGGACCAAGAGAAGTGAGTGCCTGTGGCTGCTCAAGGCTGGGCATCAAGACAGGATGGGACCCAGGGGAGGCAGGATGAAGGAGCCAGTGGGACAGTATTAACCAGCATGGTAATGCAGCAGCCTGAGTGGATCAGCAGCCTGCTATCAAGGGTTTATTACTATTACTTATATTTCAGTAGCATTTAAAGGGATTAATCTCCCCCTGAACTAGGCACTTCAAACCCAGTTTCCCCCCCTGGAGAGTTTATGATGATAATGGATATCAGAGAAATGACAGGAGGGGAGACAAAGAAGTCAAGGGACTCGTTTAGCTCAATCCCAACACGAGCAGAAGAGGTGTTTATACATCTGTTGTCATAATTCAGTTTCTTATCCAGTGGATGATGCAGCCAGAAGGGTGAAATCCTCCCATAACACAATGAGAGTAGTGTTGAGCGTAATTAATCTCACACATAAAGGATATCAGGGATTTGGTAGTGGACAAGTGGACTCCAGAATAAATCAGAACATGAGATCAGGCAGACTTTAGGGCTTACCACAGAATTTTGCCAGGGCATAGGGTCTGATGCTACCAGAAGTGTATGAAGCACCATGACACTTCCATGCTTATAAATGAATAGGGACACTGTTACGCTTTTAATGACATGATCAGAAATTCAGCAAGTGTAATTTAACAGTAACAACAATTTATTTGGCATGTGTAGCTTACATAAAATTGTAAAAAAAATGAAAGACTGTATGTAATTTTATTTTTACTTAAATAAAAAAGAATACAAATCAGTGCTATTCAAGAGAAGCCTATGAACACATTTGAGCAGATCCTTAGTTGGGATCCATTTTGGTGGGAGCAATTCCATTTAACTGAGGAATGTTGCAGCTCATAAACTTCAGTTCACATTGTTTTTCATTGCTCTATCTTATCTTTCTTTAGCAAGACTTTTTTTTTGAATAAATAATAATCCAGAAATATCCAGTGCCGTATTGTACATGATTCCTGACAAATATATCAGAAAACAGAAGTCTAGTACTTTAGCTTCCTCATTACTTTCACTTCCAGAATTTTATGAGAAGTATAAATCTTGGTGATTCATATAGGTATGAATAAAAACATTAACGTTTATTAGCATTCAGGATGGCATATTGTTTTTTATTGGTGGTGGGAATCAGTACTTAAATCGAACATGCCATTAGGCATTTACCTTCAGAACAGCATGTGTCTGAAAGTGGCAGAATAAACAGGAAAAACCAGTGGTTGCTGGAAATAGATAATGCAAAGAGCAGCTACATTGTTTTTGATGGTTTTACTTTAACCACTAATGCTTGTACTTATCTGAAACTAGTAGTCTATTTGAAAACCTGCAGAACACAAATTATTTTCTGTTTCCAGCTGTTTGTTTCTTCTGACTTCCACAGAAGCTGATTTCGCTTCATCTGAATATATGCCAGGAGCCCTTTCTATATGACTGTCCTCCCAATCACCCCAGTGAAGATGCAGAGGGACACACCGAAGTTGCACAACTGTGACAACGTAAATCTGAGCTGTGACACAGAAGAGGCAGTCCCTCCACTGCAAGGCACAAGAACGGAAGATGTGTAAATTCCCAAGCCCAGATTTAGGTCCCAGGGAAAAATGTGACTTGATCCTGCTTACTTGCTACAAAACCCCCAGATTCCTGCCATCTGTCCTTGCCATCAAGACCCTTTCCTCACCTTTCTGGGAGCATTTGGTACACTCCAGTAACAATTTTTGTAACTCAGCACTGGCAATGCCATCCTCTTCTGACTGCAGGCACATTTTGACTCTCCAGTGTATCTCCCCTCCTGCTGCGCTCCAGGAGCTGACATGGGACTCAGCTCACGTTTTTTTTCTGCATATTACTCAGCAGGCCCTTGGGGGTTGCATCCCAGTGAGTTAAATGAAAACGGGAGTATAAAGTGTTTCCTCCAGGAATTTAAGCTCTGGTTATGTGTTTCATGTTATTTGTCAGCTCAATGCCTCTCCAAAAAAGATGGAACGAATGGCAAATAAATGCACTGAGGTTTTCTAACACTGTTACAGAGAATCAGTGTAAATATACACTTTATTTTCCCTTTGGTACCTTTAAATGTTTTATCTGATAAAGAAACTCCACAGAAGACTCATTTACGGGAATTTTATAAGGTAAAGAGCACAACTAAGAATAAATTTCTTCAGTGCTATATTTAAGAAATAAAAAAGCATCAAATGTATTTCAGTGTCCAGGCAAAGCCCATAGCAACAGCTGTAACATATTAATTGTTTTTTGGATCAGGTCATCAAAGCCACAGTAATTCCTGGTTTTAAGTGGCACTGCACCTCCCCTTCCACCAGTATCTTAGACAGGACCTGGTAAGGTGAATCTCAGCAGCTACACCTGGCTGAGTCCTTTAGGAAATCCAGTCTGCCAGGAAAATTCTACCTGAGTTCTGTATCCAGGAACAAGACTGTGGATGCTCAAGGTGACGGGTTAGACAGTATCTGTTCTAATCTCTAAACACAACAGGTACTTGCATGGCCTGCGAAAGCTGGCCAAGGATTTCCACGGCTAAGGTGACCCTGCCCCTTTGAAGCGCTACATCTCCTCTGCACAACGGATGAGTGTCAATTTCTCTGGAAATTCTCTTTACTGATAGATCCCTGATGATGGAGACATTTTGCAAAAGAAGTGCTGAAGAAAAATGTAACAAATACAATGTTCCTGCTTATTAAAAAATTGCACAGCCTTTGCTTCTGCTATAAGGTCAGTACAGAACTCTGACTTTCGATGTAGAAGTCATTCTGGTATGCAGTGAGAACATCATTTCTGGATGACTCAAAAATGAGAAACTGCCTGCTAAATTCCATCCTGAATTACAGTGAGGGGGTGGCTAACAATTCACTCATTAGATTAAATATTTTAACAATTACACTAAATTTGGAAATGTTCTGTTTCTCATCGTATTTCCAGAGAATGTGAATCACAAAATGCCTTCCTCCCCTCAAGCCTCGAACAGAGAAAGCAGTTCACTATAAATGAAAATAAAATCTCCTTGCTAGCCAGAAAAAAATCCAAACCAAGCAGGATGGACTTTAAAAATGTGGAACAGAAGTTTGCAGGTAGCCTTCTGGATGTCTGTCACAAACAGTATTTTCTCCTTTTAACCCCCCTGCTCTACAGTATGACCCATTTTGTCGTAATTTCTAAATATTCAAGTGCCTCTTAAAAGGCATGGCTTAAATTTCAAGGGAATGATACAGATCCATGAACCAAGACAAGCATCTACTTTTTGAGGCCCTTTAGAAATAAAGCCCTTGCCTTCTCCTTGTGATTAGCAAACTGTTGCCAAAGCGAACTGATGACAACACACTGGTATTACGATAAATCTGGGATTTTATTATTCATTTAAGAAGGCCCACTAATGGTCACTGTTAGTTCTGTATTTAAGCAACTAAGCAAATTGTAGAGGTCAACAGGGATCAGTGAGAAATCTGCAATAGATTATGTATTGACTAGGTTTTAACCCATGTTTAACCCTCCTCAGGTAAGCAGTTCAGAATTGTTAATACTGGGAAACAGCTATTGAGACACTAAACTACACTGCAATTTAATGTGATTTAATACTACTATGTAGCACCACAGAAGTTGTATAGAAACAAATATATTTTAGATTAATAATATAGTATAGTGAGCTTAATCCATGAGGTTATAAGAAATCCATGGAAACTTAGTTCAGGGTTGTCACTCTGTTGCATTCTTGCTTCAAAAGCACAGGGTTGTGCTTTACTTATTACCTTTAATTGTACAAGGTCTGTGGGACTTAATCAAGCAGTTCTGATTTCATTTAGCAAGGAAATTATGTTTCACCCGTGAAACAAAATCTTCTGGAATACAAATGTCATGGTGGTCAGTAAAATATTCACATTTTTTTACAAAGGAGAAAATTGGCAAATTCACAGCCAATAAGTGTATTTGGAAACATCGACTGATACATTACAAACAGATCAGTGCTATTGATGCCAATGCTTCCTTTTGTGCCTGGTGTGTGGCAGTATGGGATACTAAAGGAGTTGCAATGGTTTAATACTGTGATAACTAGGAATCTGTCCTCCTAACAGGTTTCAGGAAAGCCTCTGTGACAACGCAAGCTCTGGGTGAAGGTGGACCTGTTGGGATGGTCAGGATGAAGAATGATTTGCTGCTGTTGGCAACAGAGTACTTTATACTTGGACGCTACAGCTCTCGGTGCAGAATGGAGTTGTGGACCCAGGAGACAGACAGCATGGGACAGTGAATTCATTAACTTTTTTTTTTTACAGAAGAGACAGGGCTGAAAGAGCCTTTAGGGAGTGTTTACTTTGCCTCAGCACACTCACTGGCCTGAAAAAGGTTTCTTTTTCTTGATAGCTCTAAAATATAAAATGAATGCTAAACCCCAGAGATGTTAATACTGATTTACTTGATTCCGTTGCTAAGTGGTTTACTTTCAGGATTCAATGTGGAGCTAATTAAACTTTAAAATGGCTATGACCCTTTTTATCTTGTCTTAAAGTAACTCCATTTCTGGATGTGTCTGAAAATATGTATTTTTTAAAGTTATAAGAAAGAAATGTTCACAGAAGGTATCTAACATGCACAAGCTCTGAGTAACATTTTGACAAGGTAGATGATGCAGAGTTGGTATTTCTCCCTTCTGCAGACACATTGGTACTATTTTCTAGCAGTGGGTGAATGTCAGTAGCTAAACTCTGCAGAAAGCGATGAAGAAGAAATGGCTGTAAATCTTCCACATCACTCTTCTTCTGCAGAGGCTTTACATGGCACCCCACAGAATCATTTAGAACATGTTCACTCCCCAATTTCCAACCGAGATTTTACAAAACCTTAAAAAATGCCTTTGGGGAGATCTAAAATGTGGTATCTCTATTTCCATATAAACATGGGCATATCATGACAGCTTCAGGGAGAAAAAAACCCAATCTTTTCCTTCTGGAAATAATCCAGGAAAACAAGAACTTTCAGGTCCCTTAACTTCCTTTTAAAAAATTTTGATCAAAGTCTTTAAACCAGTCCTAGTGTAGTGCTATGTATACAAGAGAACAAACAAGTATCAGAGCTTTGAGTAAATTGCCTTGGAACTGCTTCCGAGGACAAAATCTCTGGAGTTCTAAAAGTTAAGTACATCTTACTGACCACTTCCAGATCACAGACTCAGCGTAACAGCAACCTTTTTCGATAAATCTGCTTTTCAAGGGAAACCTTTAATTCTACCTCATGACCATGTAGTGGTCAAATACAATTATCTAGACTTAGAATAATGCATGTTTCCCATGAGGATTAAAGGGCTCAGATGATAGGCAGTATTTTACCTATTGCCAGAGATATTAAGAGCTGTGAAGGCTCTAAAACACCCTTTATCCTGCAATAAAGTTGGTTCATAGAATGAGTTATTTGAATAGATTCCTGTAAGACTTGTATCTTGTAAATCCCTCTTTCTGAACAAGAAATGGTCAGGCTCAGTACAGCCTAGGCTGTGTGAATCTCAATATATGCTAAACTAGAGATAGGAAAAGAGGGAAAAATAAAAATAAATTACTTTTTGTATTGTAAGACCTTTGAATGCTTACTTCATAAATTCTACATCCTTACTTCATAAAACCTACATTCTATTGTCAAATATCAGCATAATTGCTCACCAGCAAAAAAGTTCCAATCACTGCCAATGACATTAGGATATTCATGTTTCTATGTTATCAGAGGAATTAATAGGCTAATAAGTACTACATATACCATATACCACTATAGGCTATTAAGTACCACATATACTATATACCACTATAGGGTACTAAGTACCACAAAGAGGCCATGCAATACCTTATCTTGCATCCATTGCGCCTCATGGGAAACAGTATAATCTCAATCAATCAGTACAAATGACAACTGATAGAAGCAAAGACCTTAAAGATTTGAAATATATAAACTTAATTAATACAAAGAGGACATTTGATGGTATACTAAGGTGAAGCAGATTTCAAAGTTGGCAAGCTTGAAAAGCAGGATATGATGTTTTTATTTCTCCCTATAATAAATTAAATATGAAAAAGTCTTGCTGATTTATTCAGTAACTGATCACAGACTGTTGGGATTATACTAACCAACTAAAAGCAGGAACAAGTGTCAACACGATAAAGCAACTCTTTTCCTTAAAATACTAAAAAAACGGTTTGAATTTGGATGGGGTAAAGCTGGTAAGGTAAAATGGGACTGCTTTATTTTTGTATTTTTTATTTAAATAGGAATACCTTATGTATACATAGCTCTGGTTAGCAGATTCAATCCTTTCAGATATGTTTCAAAAATCAAAAGACAACCTGATTAGTACTGAGTTGCAGATGAACGTTACTTCAATTTAATCAAGTACTGGTGACAAATACAGGTTCAACAGCACTTCAGCTGAATGTAGCTGGAATTTGATTAATCCTGTAGTCTCTGCACTATGGGGCAGTATGATTAAATCATCAAACATTTATGAAACTAAATGCACAGCTTACTTGACAGCTCACTTGATCTTGGTGTTGACTTGTTGGTCGAGAGTGGGACAACTTCTCTGGCAGCCTTCTGTCGAGGGCATGTCCGTTCTCCAAACGAGACTCCCTGGGTTTGTCAAACCAATCTGTTTCTTCACGACGAAGATGATAGGCTTAGAAAACCAAGGACAGGTCAAATGTTCTGATCCAGTGCTGGGCAAAGGGCAATAATGTGCATTGTTCATAGCAAACATGCATAGTGGTTACTAATTGGCCATGCAGCTAAAGCAAAGATACAGGCGAGACTTGAGACATTGAACTCAGGCATAATTTAGCAGTATGTGATAAAGTGAGAAGATTCTGTTTATGCCAAAACTATGGATATTAAATACCAGAAGAAACCCACTGCTGGGTGCTATAGCCATCTCCTTCCTTCTGGAAGCTCAGAAATACACTGTAGATCCCACACATTTCTACAATGTTTGATGAAAAAAAGTAGCCAAATTAGTTAATTTGTAGTAAGCTAAGGAAAAGAAAACAAAACCCCAAAAATCAAGCCTCAAAACCCAATCCCCATTAATTCCCAAACTTATGAACTAAATATTGGTCAAAATATTTTGGAAGTCATCTAGAACTACTTGTAAGAAAATTGAGACTCCTTTATGAAAGCAGTATCATCCCAAACCAAAGATGACATGAAGCATTCTATACTCTTGGTAATCCTAAGCAGAAATGCATTGCAAGTGTTGTCCTTTTGAATTCCATCCCCCGATTTTGCAGTATGAGCCTTTGTGCATGGAAAGTTAGTCTGAATGTTCTTTCCGCAATAGTTCTAAAAGAATACTGTACTTACATTTGCAACTATTTTAAACCTGTATAAAATCTATTGTGTTAGACAGCCTTTCCGGACCAAACAGCACCGTTTCATTGAAATCAGTTTTGCACACACACATATTTATGCCTATTGACTATTGTGTCAACTGTCATAGGTTTCACTCCACTGAGATTGGAATCAGCTCCTATATATTTAAAAGTACTTCCACTATACAACATACAGATTTCCATCCATGTTTCCCATCAGTGTAAACAAAACAATGTGCAGTTAATTAGAATGTAATGCAAGTTTGAATTTTATGCTTTAATAAGCAAGGTACATTTGGAATTCAAAGAAAGACAATATTTGTTTTGGCAAAACAACCAGAAATTGCAAACCTTAATTAAGGTCAGTTGTTGCTATAGTAACAAGAGTGAATGCAATTGTTCCATGACACAGAAGAGAACCTAGAATGAAAAATGGTAGCGTGTGTAATCTTGTCTATTTAGTTGTTAAAGTAAATGTAATATAGTAACAAATAATTTGAAAAGTTTAATGGGAGGAAAAAAAATGTGTTTTTTCATTACTATTTTATGAAATTTCTCCAAAAAGAAGAGTATGCATGATTTTTGAAAAACTGTATTTTGTGTGTGGTAAAAATAACATCCTCTATTATATTAGGCCTTTGGAGAATTCTTAATCTTGGTTCAGATATTAGGCTATCTCTTCCTTCCTAACTGCGCACAAATTTAATCTAATACAAAATCGTTTGAAAATATTATTTAGATCAGCATATCTGAATTAAATAGAATCATTATTAAAGGTTGATGCTTGTCTGGCTAGTGATTAGTTATTGATTAATTGCTCTCAATAAACCATTAGGATCTAACACGCAAACAAATCCCTTAAGCTTTACACTTCTATGCCAACTGACCAGTGCATGCATGTAGCAGGCTCGTTCGTAACTCATCCTCTTGGACTTCTTGCTGAAGCTTACATGAAGAACTTAATGCATTTTTCTGATCCCAGATACTAATGCTGACTATTGCAATCTGTGCCTTCAGATTACCGGAAGAATGATTTTTTTACTGTTTTCCTCCTTGTCTCAGTTGAAATCATTTTGCTGGATTCCTTCTTTTGAAAAGCTAGCACGTACATAGAAGCCCATACTGCAGTTCAGACCATCCTACTTTTTTATCAAACTGTGATGAATGTGCATATTTTATATGAAGTTTAAAAAGTGATGTATGTATGTGTATATAGACACACACACGCCACACTCACATGTACACACAACTGGGTTTGTCTTGCTTCATTGGGATTTGTTTCAGCTGGAAAGCTAGAAGAGCCCAGATGAATCACTGACAGTCTGCGAGGGTACATCCTTTTTTTTTCTAAGACTAACAATATGCAGCCAGATGGTTCCACCTGTAAAACACTCCTGCTGGAGCCAGTAAGGTCCCACGCTGTTACTCACACACAGTTTAACACAGTGAGATTGAACTCCAGGCTGTGGAGTCCAAGAAACTTGAACAGAGAACTAATAGTGAACACTAAATCCCACAAATGAAAAATTACAAGGGGTCAGCTGTATTGACGTCTTGATGGCTTCATATCTCAATTTTAAACTTCTAAACATTATGGTAGAATTTTTTAAAAAAGCATATAAAAGAAAAAACAATCCTTTAGGTGAGAAAAGGTATATCTTCTCAGATGACCAGTAGAGACTATTTACATTCATAACATTGAGTACTAGCTTTGGCATCCTTGAAAATTAATATCTTCAACATATTTAATAGCTTGTGGAAACTGTGGCAGCTGTGGGGTTAATAAAGAGCTATTTGCTGAATCAGAGCTTTCATGGTACTTTGAACCCTGAGAAAATACCAGGTGTTTCAAAAGCTCAAGACGCTATTTATTTTCAATAAGAAGCTCTGGATGCTGTGCTTTTTTAACACTAAACCCATTTTTTAACCTGTTTGAAGTTTGGAATCCTAGCGTAAGGTACTACTTCAGTGCTTAAGCATGGTTTTAAGGTTTGTTACAATACATAGGTGTACTTAGTAAAAACCAGAAGGTCTGGCCTCAAAGTCCTATTTGGATTCTCTTTTGGTGTTTGTTATAGAATATGACATAAAAAATGAACAGCAAGTCAAGCACCTCTCTCAATTTGAACTGAAGAAAAACATTTTTAATGCAACAACTTGACTTGCATTCATTTTTAAAAGTCTCTAAAGATGAAAATTCAAGCTTTAGCACAAGAAGAGTTTTCCTAAGATAGTGGTTAAGACTAATTTCTTTTAATGAAATCTCATCAAAACCACATAGCAGTTGTTTAAAACAAATTAAAAAAAACAAAACAAAACAAAACAAAAAAGAAACAAAAAAACCAAAACAAAACAACAAAAAAATTAAAGCAGAAGCAAAGCCAACTAAGTTAAAAGGCTGAATGCCACGCACCAGAATAGCTGTCCACTGCCAGGGCATTACAGAGAAAAGTGCAGTCCGAGAAAAAGAAAGCCATAAGTTTCTGAAGAACTGTAATTGCTTCTTCGGAACAGTTTTTAGCTTAAATCTAAATCATCAAAATTATTTTCAACTCAAGTTACTTGCTATTAGACAGCATATTTGAAAATTATGTCATAAAGTGTTTTGATTTCCCAGGACTTTACATGAAATGGTTGCAAATATAAGCTATTTGTGAGGAAACAAAAACTTCCTAGAAATTAGAAAAATATGGCTGAAAGGGGAAGCTGAAAGGGATCGTATCAACCTAATAAGGAACATGTGGATTGAGTTAGAATTCTAAAAGAGTGTAACCAATCAGAAACTAATTTAAAGCCCAGACATGTTCACCCTCAAATGTAACATGTATGACTTGTACAAATATGTAACAGAAACATAATGCACTGTAGTGCAGAAATATAATTCCCTGTAACTGGTCTATATGAAGTAGAATAGCAGCAAATAACTTTTTTTGGTCCAGTTTGGTTCTCCTTAGTTTTCTGGAGGAAAAGTCCTATGTCTTCCACAATGTGACCTTAGAATGACCCTTAAAAGTCAGAAGTTAGGCTGAGACAACATAACATGTACTTAATTAAGAATGATATGAGTTGCAACTTAGGGAGTTCCTCTCAGCTGCCTTCAGATTAATATTACAGGACTCTGTGTGCCAAAAATTTAAGAATAGTGAAACCACTTAAACTTCTGATAAAAATCAAAAAGCTGATGATCCTGAACCTCTCCTGAAACACAGACTTCATGAGGGCTTTGTAAATATCTAAG
Organism: Falco naumanni; assembly: GCF_017639655.2. NCBI lineage: Eukaryota > Metazoa > Chordata > Aves > Falconiformes > Falconidae > Falco > Falco naumanni. The sequence goes on from NC_054058.1 coordinate 66,756,203, forward strand.
AAATATGAAAACAAACTTACAAAACAAAACACTTAAATATATATTATTGCAAATTGATTCAATTTTCTAATGCTTATGAGAGGTTCATCATATGTAAAAAAGCAGTAGTGCAATAATGAACATTGAGGTTCATATAAACCTGAAAACCAAACCATACTGCTTCATAATCATGCAGATGTGTCTTTTGAGACAATCATTGCCATTTACAGACAATATAGCGCATGCAAAGTCTCTTTTATTGTGCAGTAAATACACATAAGAAAAAGTTAAGGGAGCGCATACAATTTTGAACATATTAATTTCATTTTCTTTCCAACTGTCTTTATGATTTTTAAACAATTCAGAATATATTAAATCTGAACTGAATCAAACAAAACTAATACATAATTTGCAATTCTTTAGTACTCAACATCAGCTTTAACATTCTGCTATACTTCTCTGGAAGAAACTTTTTTAATTGCACCATATATAATACATCAGGAAGGTTCCTTTCATGAACCTAAGCGAGATAAACCCTTGTGCTTATTTGGCAGACATATTGTATGGGGTGCATATAAAACCAGCTATGCTGCATAGTCCATCAATAGAAGTAAAATACTCTATGTGTGTTTATTGAAGGATGAGATCGTCTTGCACCATCCAAATGACAAATTATCTTACATCATCACAACCCTGAATGCACAGAAGTCCACATGACAGGATGCTTTCAACAAACCATACGTAGAACATCATTTTACTACTATGTTAATCTCTATATGGTTCTAACATACAATATGTACTTAATGAACATACTATTTCTATATAAATGCAGATCTAAAGGGGTGCATCGGGAGATGGAATTTTCAGTTCTTTAATATATCATGACATTTCATGCAAATAAAACTACTAGAGTTTTTTTTGAGATTTGGGAGATTATTTCCAAATCCCAACGAAAACAATTTCAAATAAGTTCAATGATTCACAGTCACTGAAGGTTCCACATAAAGACTGATGGCAAGGTCTGTATCATACATGGAATATTCTACACAGCGTCATCAGAAAAGTAGACATCAACAAGTGAAAAGGAAAATGCACAAGCAAACCAAAAGGAAAGCAAATCCACAACAATATAGTGAGCATGCTAGAGTAGCTTAACACCATCCAAAAACTGCTGTTAGGGTAAAATAAAAAATAACAAATGAAACAAAACAAACCAAACTCCAAAAATGTAGATACACAGAAGATGCACCAAGGAACAGAAAAAAAAAGCAAGTCTTTGAAGAAACAAGAATCAGACACATGCATAGAAATGAGGATTTGTGTTGTGATAGTAAGATACCAGTCTGAGGCCTAATTTACCTTCACTGTCTGACATGGCATGCTGGAAGTCATCCATGATGAAGGCTATATCTCGATCATAGCCTCGAGTCCGTGACTCCTCCCTCATATGTTGCTGGACCTCAGGTAATGAATGGCTTGATCCAAACTGGTCCCTGGTATCTGCAGATATTGGTGGCAAGGGTCCAGCTGCTGCTCTTGCCATTCCCATTGGCTGGCCAACGGGACTTAGCGGGCTCTCCTCCTCTGAGTTCTGCGCTACTATTGGGATCCTCCCCCTGCTTTGGCTAATAGGTAGACTGGTGGGTTTAGTTCTTCCAGAAGGTGCTGCATGGCTAAAGGAAACATCTAAGGGTTCAGCTTCCTGGGCTTTCAGTCTTAAAGAAGAACTGGAAGAATCCCTTTTCAATGACAAATCAAGCCCATAAACTGAGGAGGGTCTAGATGAGGGCCTAGATCTACTACCGCTGCTATAAGACTTGTCTGCTTCATCTTGCAATGTGGATCTCATTGTTGGACCTAGCGCAGTCCCAAGGCCTGCTCCAATGGATGAAGTCAGTGGTGGCCCCATGTATTTCTGCTGGTCAGTGATGTTTTTTCTAAGGCCAAAAGTGATATCATCCTGAAGAAGCCTTGCCCTAGTAGTAATTCCCCCAAGAGTTGAAGTGCTAGAAGTCATATAGCTTGAATAGTCAGGCTCAAGGTCTCTGCTTTCTTGGATAGGTGAAAACTTTGTTAGTTTGGGGTCTATCAAAGCCTTCTTGTGTTTTGACTGCTTCTGGTAAAGGAGGGCTGCTGGGAGCTGCTTAGCAGCCTGTTTCTCAAGAGTAAGCCTACCTATGCTGTACTTCTCAGATTTCGGAAAATGTCTGTAGCTGCCCTCCGCGTGGTAATATTGTGACAGGCCAGCCAGATGATCAAGACTTTCTGCACCTCTACGGAACTCTTGTTTTATCTGGTGTTTCAGAAGTTTGAGTTCATAAGGATCTTCCATGGGGTCTTCCTCAGCTTTAACGTAGGAATGTAACCTAGAAGAAGTCTGCAGTGGTGCTAAGAAGTCTGACACTTCTTGTGCTCTCCTTGCCTCAGTTGTGCGAAGCAGTCGATCTGTTTTGGTCAGATCTTTCTCATGGAGGCTAAAACTGGAACCAAGAGCTCCTGTTCCTTTAGTAAGTTCTCCTATGTCATCAATCAGCACATAATTACGGGGTGTGTGGTGGTGGTCTATATCTGCATAGAATGAATCTGCAGATATGCTTGATATAGGGCTGCTTGCTATGCTGTTTCTCTCATCTAGTCCTATCCTTAAGTCCAAGGTGGAATATTTACTGCCCAGCTGGGAAACAGCATAATTATTGTCAGTTGAAACTGGTGCTATCATGAGAGGCTGATTGCGAATTACATCATAGTTTGTTGTTATCTTAGGCTCCAGATATAATGTGGTCTGTCTTGGCTTTGGCTGTATCACCATCATCTGTGATGGGAGTTGATATGACGGCTGTTGAGATGGTGGAGGTTGAGCCTGTGGAGTAAAGGACATAGTAGCTCCTGTTTGGAAAGCTGTCTGGGTCTGATAGGGTGAAACCTGTTGGTGATACAAAGGCTGCTGTTGTTGGTAATGTGATTGCTGTGTGAACTGAGTCGGTGCTTGAGTAGGCAGAGCAGGAGATGAATACTGATATTGAGCATATGGGCTTGTAGCAGGGGCAAACTGTGTTTCTGGTTGGGTTTGTGGTGGCATAAACTGGTTAAATTCTGTCTGGGGTGCAGTGCGTGGTCTTTCCAAGCCATGCTGAGTTTCTATTCTGGTTGACCTTGTATTATTAACTTCACTGTCTGACATATAATCGCGTTCTTCTGCTACTCCTTGGAGATAGGCACGCTCTCTCTTTTCTCTTTCTTTTAGTAAGGCTTCTTTCCTCCTATTAATGCCCATTTCCAAGTATCTCAGCTTGGCATCTATTTCTTTTTCTTCCTCATCTAACTCTGCTTGCTTCTTCCTAAGCTTGGCTGATTCACGTTCGACCAGATCCAATTCCCTGTCTATATCCTGAAGAATTTTGGCTCTCGCCATAGTGTTGGTCCTACAAATCCTTCTCCGTGAGACTGATCCCACAGAAGTATATGGCGACTGAGTTCCTGCTGTTGCTTCCTCTGGAGGTGGGTTGGGCAGAGTCCTCTTCACCTTCTTTTGAGTGCCTGATGGAGTTATGCTTGAGGAACCTTTTGTCTGCAATAGAAGAAACAAGATTGAATCACTATTCTGGAAGCTCGATTGCAAAGTAATCACAAGTAGTTTAAATTTTTTTCATGGTATGGCTTTATATCTTAACCACATACCTTCCCTAATGTAAAGGAAATCTTCTGGTATCTGTGCATAAGCAGCACAAAACAGTACAAAAACTGCTGTCAGTCTGCTAAAGGTCAGGAAGATAAGCAATCTAATGCAAAATAAGGGTGACACTCACTATGACTTTGTTTAGCCTAAGAATGAAAAATCTACTTTATATTCTTGACATTGAATTGACTGTAAATTAAGAGTTTGGGGTGGTGGCTTTTTTTTGGTTTTTTTTATTGCCATATGCTTATACATAACAGTGCAGATGTGCGAGGGGAATACATATATAGACCTACACTCTCCTTTTATAAACCTATGTGAAATTATAAATGCAGAAATACACATATTCATATACAAATATACGTATAATCTGTACAATCTAATCCAAGTCTCTGAGCCAGACAGTGAGCGCAAACAGAGCAGCTATAGCTGGTACTGAAACCCAGACATCAAAGCAGGACTTTCTGGTGCCAACACATTTGGGACAACATGTAGCTCTTAGCTGATCTTTTAGTTTTTGCCTCACCTCTGCTGCTACATATATATTTTCAGGGAAGAATCTTGTGCTTTACAAAAGCGGTATGCACTTTCTTCAGTTACCCGAAGACTTTAGTAAATTAAATTTGTTCCAAAGCTACAGTTTAAAACTTTAAAAAGTTAAGCAGTATAAAAATATAGGGATCTAGTTCAGTCCAGCTGTCCTGACTTCCCCACAGCTAATGGTAGAAGGGTGACTCACCCTGATCTAGCAGAAATATCTACCTCAGCCTGATGAGTCATTTTTTGGAGGTGCCTATCTCTCTTCATCCACTGGGAAAGTAGGCAACGCAACTGGTTAGATGCAATCTAAATTGAATAAATTACTAGAGGTTTTGAAAAGCTCTTCTTAGTTTTGAAGTAATTTTAGGCTCCCACACTACCTAAATACATTAAAAAGTGGGACTTGAATGATTTTGAAATTGTATCCTGTCTCCCCAATAGCTTCTTACAAACTTTGCCTTAGTAAAGGAAAAGGAATTGATCTATCCACACACACTAAAAATAATCTCCTCAGCCATTACAGAATGCAGCTGTGTTAATAGCAAAATATGGAAACACTTCAGCACAGTTTAATAAGGGAAGTAAAAAGAGTATTAACCAACTTGACTCTTCTGACTCTGCAGGCAAGGACAGCAGGTTAGCAGGCATTAACTGTTATTAATTAAAAATAGAATTTCTTCTAAAATAAGTGCTACTTCACTTAGATAAGAAGTCAACAAGATTAATTTCAATTAGGAGCTTATAAATCACTGTTTTGTCAGTTTATTCTAATACATTGTCAACAAACTGTAGAAGTTTTTAAGAAGTGTTGGCAACTCTTTTGCTGCTCCTCTGTTACCTAACCTTACCAAATCACAATAATCAGCACATAATTTGTTACAGATCTTTAAAGAAACTTTCACTGCCTTTTCAAGTGCCATTTAAGCTCTTCTCACCCTCTTCATCTAAATTCCATCAACTTTTGCCTGTCTCAGATTTCAATAAATGCAATTTAATTTTGTTTTCAGCTTTCCATGGTCATTTCCCAAACCCACGTTGTGCCAACAAATCAAAGAAACTAATTTTCTCTTGCTCAGTGTGTACTTATAATCAAAGACAAATTAATCATCTACAGTAGTTCTAGCTGGCTATTAATTTCTATTGTAAATTCAGTGTAATACCACTGTTTTTCCCCCTCCCAAATTGAAATAGCAATCACAGATGGTGAAGCAGTCACAGATGGTCACTGGTGTTGGGAAGAGCTATTAATAACACCTTCATTAAAAGGTCTATAATACTTTATGAAATTGCTACTTTCTGATGACAGTTAAATTGATGATGAATAAATCCCAGCATTAGCTTACAATACATTTTATAAAAAACAACAATCCATATCTTGTTTTTTATCTTTGTCTACATATAAAGAAACTCATACTAACAGACATTGCAGGAAGATGTACCCACTTGCTTTTGAAAAAGTATTGATAATCTCTATTTCTCAGCAGCTAATGTCACAAAAGGCAAGTCTTAATTATTTTTACTTGATATTTATATTGGGATAAGAAAAAGAATAAATATATATCTTAGCAGCGTAATAAAATGTGTGGGGTTTTTAGTTCTTCTTGGATATTGTCATCATTAGCTATGTGCTAGTAGATCAAAGGGAAGTTCAACTGCAGTATTTTGGCAGATAGCTTTAGAGTAGTTGTTAAACTTAATTTTTGCATCTCCTTTGAATTTGTTAAGTAGCAAGGAAAAAAGACAAGCTAGGGATGATCTTCATCAAATTCTAATCTCTTTATCACAAAGAATTGGGAGTGAAAAGCAGTAATTGTGCTGCCTAGCTCTATCCCTGTATTTTTGGTCCCTGTAACACATGTATAAAGTAATGCTTATTTTAGGTTTAAAATATCCAAAGGAAAGGGGCAAAAAGACTTTGTGAGACTTCTCTGGAGCCAAATAAACCTATAAAATACAGGTAGGCCTTCTTATGCCTTACAATTTACTGGTTAAAAGTTAGGTTAGCTGTCAGACAGGTGACCTTAGCAAGCTTTCTGACTGAGTATGCCATGGTTTTCTGCCAAATGTTATCACATTTTCCATCTTCTTCATTGTAACCTATTTACTTCTAGCTACTCACTATTACTGTCACTAATTTTGAAAAATCATTTTGTGTTTAGCAAATGATTACTCTAAATTCTGACTGTAAATCTCAAGAACTAGAATTAAATTATTCTGCTCCTTGTTTCAACATGACAAACTTATAAACATTATGACTTTATTCCTGACCCTGTAGATGGACAGAATTTCACACTAGTCTAGGACATTCCTTCAGGATGGACATAACGGTGATCAGATCTGCTTCTGAGGCAAAGCTGGCCTTGCCAAAGTAAATCCAAAGCTTGTGCCTGAGATAAAGCTACATCTATGTTCTCCCCAATAGTACAGACTGAAGAACTGAGGAAGAAAGTCTTCCCCCTTCTCCACCATTTTTTAAGCTCAACAAGGTTTTGATAGTAACAGCAGGAGAAAAATGTGCTCCTCAGTCTTGCAGTTCTATGACAAGGTAACATCGCAGTGAGGAACTCAAAACACTGAGCTGAAGGTTGCGTGCAAAGAGATTTAGCAAAACCTTCCTTTTCTGCCTTGCCAATACACATTAGTCTTGATGTGCTTTATGTCCTGAGTTTTAACATTTAGAGGTCATCTGGACAACAGCTTGCAAACCCTGTTAAATGGTGTGGTGACTTTGGCGTAGCTCCTTTGAGATGACCATCCTATTCCTTTTGAATCTTTGTGAAAATGGGTTTTTCTAACTGTTTTTGTCTCCTCTAATTTGATGGCACTGCTGACAAGGCCAGAAGGACTCTGACCCACTACAAGGATCAGTTAAGCACTAGGAAATGCTCAAACCTTCCATTGCTTTTTATCTGTTTTACAGAGAGAGTTTCCTTTGGAGGACTGAATGGTTCAGGAGATCTGTGATGAACAGACCTCTAAACAGTGAGTTTGATCCTACTTACTCGATCTTTCTCCTCCTCTTCTCATCTGAATTTGTTTGAATATGATACATTGCTGTTCTTACCTCCTCCTCTCTATTTATCTACCCATATATTAACTTCATTTGCTCAAAGAATTGAGCTTTAACACTTGGGCATGTAATGCTTATATATTTATACTTCTTGCATATTTTGGATTTTAGTAGAAATTATGTAACCCTCATTATTCATTGTTCTTCTAATGTTTTCTGTGATCACAACACAAACAAACTAACTACTTCTGTCCTCTTTAGAGCTCACAAAATAGACTTATGTTTATATATATATTTTTGGTACAAGTAGGGACAAATCCTGCAAAAAATGTATATAATATACACATACACAACAAACTAACTACAATTGCAATGACAGCATCCTTATTAGTTTGCCACCACTAGCTTATGTAATAGCCACAGTGATGTCAGACTAACTACAGTCTGGGATGCGATGAAGCAGCAAACCGAAGTGTATCACAGCTGAAGCCACTCCTCTGCCACAGTCCCCTGAAGACTCAAAAAGCATGGTGGCAAGCTTGTTCTACACCCTAGAGGAATAAAACCTTGCCGTCTGCAGGGTAAGGTTTCCTAAAGCATCTGATGTTGATTTCCAACAGACCTGAAAGGTCAGCAGAAAGCTGGCTGCACCCCCAATACCACAAAACCAATCAAATAATATTTTTTGCCTTCAAACAAAGACTACGCAGTCAATAAGCTTGCTCAGCAAACAGATGACTAGCAGCAGTTTGAGAGACGCAAGCTGATGTGGTAAATTAAACTAAGCAATACAGGGACAGAAATTACTTTCCCTTTCAGAAAAGAGGTTGCTGTAGGTGGGGACCAATGTGCGTTACTAAGGCAGCGATGGGGTGGAAGGTGAAACCTGTGCTGTAGCTCTCTGTATTCTAGCTCCCACATCTGGCATTTTTCATGTATCAAAAAAACCCCAAACCCAACCCAGATGCAACCCCTTCAAACCCTCAAAATGCACAGAAAAAAATGCAATTGTACTGAAGCAGTTCTACTTATAAAGGGTTGTTATGGGGTTCTTGGAATTATGGTATGTGATCTTCATTAAAAAAGCATTAGTAAGAACAGTTTAAAATGTTGGCAATTCATTATTTTAAACATTTAATCTACTTCAAAGAATTTGTGAAAATGTTATTCATTACAGATCTTTCGGCAATTTAACAGTACCTTTAAAATTTCTTGTAAATTAAACCTAATTCCCAAAGATACTAACATGATATACACTAATATTAGATTACTTCATTGTAAGTACAGAATTCTTAACTGCATCTTCTTATAGGATGCAGACAGAGATATTGGACAATGTTTTGCAGCTTATCCTGTGCAAAGAAATAGTTTCTCATGTAAGTTTTGTGGAACATTCTAGACTGAATGTCTGTTTTGTGGTAACCACTGACTGGGGGGTTAACCCTAGGTAACAAACATTAGAGCAAGAACATTGAGACATTTCTCTCCACTGGCTAAGGCTGACACAGGGTCACTGTCATGGCATGAAGAACCACAGAGCGTAGGAGCGACCTCTGAAGCCAAAAGGTAAAGGGAAGCAGATGAATTGTGCATGGTAAGGGAAACATAAAAACATGTATTTATAAAAGCTCAATAGCAGTGCTGAGAACGGAGTGATACCTGCTGTGAAAAAATTCTAACCATCAGTAAAACCCTATCAGCCAACCTGTACTACCTTGGCTCATGTACCACTGCTGGCAAGGGGAGTGGAAGAAGAATTTGGGGAGCTGAATTTTGTCTTTTGTATGGGAGGGATATACCCTGTTTCATGAGTAATATGCTAGAGCTTTCTTTTAACGTAACTCTTGTCTTTTTCTTTTATGCTAGTATTTTGCTCTGGGGACTGAGCAGTCAGGCAGAAGACTAGTTTCTAAATCACTACACAGTAGCACTGAGATGCCAGTCAGTCTGATTTTCTCATGTTTGGGTTTTGGGGGTTTTTTTCCTCCACTCCTTGGGAGGATCTGTAAAGATAAATTTCTCTTCTGTTAAAACCAATATAATTTTTTTTATAAACAGTCTATTCCAAAACAATAAGCATTCTTCAGTTTTTTTGCTTTCACTTGCATCAGTCAGTCAGTTTTGCTCCTTTCATTTTCCCTGTGAAATTGTTTGAAATTGCCATTTTCACTTCAAATGCAAGGGGACCAGCCCAGTGTACTTCCTAACAGCTGACATGACATGAGATACCAAGTTCTTTCCTCAGTTAAACACATAAAAGGCCATATGCTTCTTTTAATCTCCGGGGGAGAAAGGAGAAATGCAATGGAAATTTGATATGCAAACTACAGACAGATGCGGTCCTTACACAGTGATTTTCAAAGGGATCTAAACCTACGTTTCATCTACCTTATGTGAGTAGGCATAATAGTTGTTCTCAGTCGTTTGCATAGAAAAGGTAGTTTTACACAGACCAACCAATTTGGGATTCATTTGGAACAGGACTGACAACTTTTGTCTGTAAGGGAAACAGGGCAGTTCCCTCCTGAATTTATACAGGTAAGAATCAGGAACAGCAGTTTAAATCAGCAGATATACATCAGTGGAATATTGGTTCGTGACAAGAACTAAAGCCAGTGTTTTGAAACCTTCACTTTAAATAGTTTAACTGGAACAATACTCTATACGTGTGCATTTAACTGATTTTAGGCAACTTATACATTATTCCCAAGCTATATTCACAATATTCATACTGGTTGCTATTTCTGCTTAGTGAAAACCCAGCAGTCTCTTTACTCATTATGAAAAATTGTAATTTTTTTCTTCCGTAGCTTAAGCCTTATACAAAATGAAAACATTTCTGGCTAACTCATACAGTAACATCATACGCTAAATTCACCTGAAAACAATTACTTTCTTTTTTATTCTTAATTTCTTTTTGCTTCTGATATTCATTGCTATTTACCTTTGTAACCATATTACTTATTTTTGCAAAGTGTTCTGGGATACAAGTTTATATAAGAGATTCACTGCCCAATTATATTAAATGTACATAGAATTACATGTATCTCAGTTACTTCACAGTAGGGAAAAAAATCTCTGGCAGATTGATTTAGACAACAGGCATCTGCCAAGTCAACAGAAAGAGTCCAATTGTCAGAGCTGAGCACTGCTTCTGCATTGAAATCTCTGTACCAAATGGGCTCAATATTTTCCCCACTATTCAATCTCTGAAAAAGAAAAAAAAAAAAGGGGGAAAAAAATAGGGGAAGGGAGAAAGGAGAAGTGAAAATCCCTATCCTCAAAACAGAAGACCATGGTCAGAGATTTCATACTTTGCTATGAATGGCTTGAAAACATTGCAGGAAGTATATATTTGCTATTTAGGCAATACCTATTGATGCTTACTAACTGTTTCTTTTTATATGCTATGTACTAAAATATGTTAAACATTCTTAAGTATTTATTTATATATCAGTATATTACACACTACCAAGGGACTTCACAGAAAGAAAATACTATTCTACCACTGCTACAGCACTGTGTTTTCAGTAGCAACTCCACTTAGTACTGACTGCTATAGTACTATAGTCCAAATCCAGGACCAAAACCTGAATCTGATGAAGAATTCAGAATAAATACTTTTGTCTGTGAATTAAAATCTTTCCTCATTTGTACGTTACTTGTGAATTTTAAGAAGATAATCCATTTTTTGTTGAAAAGAAAAAAGTATCCAAATGAATGGACTTATCTAGATGCTATCTTTCTTATGACTCATGAAAGTTTCTGAAGAAGAGGTTTCTGAAGCATATTCTGCTTTGACAAGTCATAAGATTATGAAATAAATTACAAAATAGAGGATAAGGTATATGGAATTCTATGTACTGCACAACAGTAAGTTGGCCAAGAAAAAGATTCACTATCTGGAGAAACACTACTGGAAAAGCTAGAATTGCTGTGAAGTAGGTGCTTACAAGATCATGAAAAATGCAGAGTCATGGTGACTGTACTATACTATTATAGCCTACAAGCATACTACACTGAATAATGAGTATTTTGAATCAAACAAAACTTCTCGCCCCCCCCCCCCCCCCCCCGTTTCACTGTCCATCTAAGAGGCACCGTACAGAAGTACAGAACTGTAGATGCTCAGAACTTCTCAGCCTAACCTGTGGAACATGATCAGAAGGTCTCTGAAGCACATGGACCATGCAATGCCTGCGCTAGGTTAAGATACAACTAACTTTGCACATGATGCAGCCTGTCTCCAGCACGGACTGTTCTTGGATTTAACCAACTAATGACACAGAACTGTACCTCAGAACATCTGATACAGAGGGGATGTGATTCCATTAGTAATTCAAAACAGTTATACTAAAGTTTATCGCACCAAAGCATTAATTGTTAGCTTCGGGATTAGTTGATCGTGAAGCTGTTTGTGACAGGAGAAAAAGACATCAGTCATCTTCATCTTGGTATGACAAAGTCCTTGTAATAAATCTTTTTGCACTTAAAGCAGCATCCTTAGCATGGGCTCATTCCCTCACAGTAATTAATAATATGCTGCTTCTCACCATGTAACACAAATCATATGACATTGCCCTCAGTCAGGATAATAAATGTGATTTGAAACTCAGATCTCATCTGTGGGAAATTTTGCTGGATTATAAAAAGTCTTTTCCCAGTCAACAAGAACATACTTTAAAATCTCATGCTTTGCGATCTAACTGAGAATCCTGGCTAGAAAATACTGGTGAGAAAAATTCAGAACAGTTTATACTTATCAGTAGGATATGCATATGCTGAATTAACACCATCTGTTTTCAACTGATATCAGACTACTTTGCAAACTTTCAGCTACAATTCAAAAAAACCCCCAAAAAACCAAAAACCCCCACAAACAAACGACCAAACCCCCCTCTGTCTCCGAAAGAAAGGAAATACTAAATCTTGTTTACAGGGGGGGGAAAAAAACAAAAAACGTGCGAGAAAATCTTGGCTTTTTCTTCCTCTCTTTCACTACTAACTTGCTCCAGAGAACTGTAGCTGACAAGACTCCACATGCTGTGCCACAGCCCTTGTTTATTCGCAAGAGTGGGGATTCAATCTGCCCAGGCGCAGACATAACGTACAGAGCTAATCTGAGCCAGGCCTCTAGACTACTGTGCTGAAAGAAAGTGCAATTTTCCTCCAGCTCACTCCACAATCACAATTGTTCCTCTTACCGACTGTATATACAGCTGCATGTGAGGCAGATGTCACCTGTAAATGTCTCAAGAGAGAGTAGGTCAGTCCCACTCCCAGCAGCTGCAACAGCCTGAATTCCTGCCTTCTGCTCCTCATGCAGAATTTGCTTGTGGCAGAGTTTTAATCCTGTCTCTGTGCAGGAATCTTGCCACCTCTGCGATTCTTCAGAAATGACAACTCTCCTCAGCAATCAAAGGCTTGGGGTTTGGCTCAGTTTGATCGTTCAGGCGGTATTTATTTCATTCTGCGCTCATGATGCTTTGCTTCCCTGGTCTAAGATGAAAGGTGGCAGAGTCAGCAGAGCCCTGATTAATCACCTCCTTTAAAAGGGGGTCCATGCTGGGGAACAACGGCCCCGTCCCTCCTGCCGTAAGGCACGGATCAGACAAACTCACCAAGTGCCTACCTGCTTAACTCAGGCCTTTCTATACACATCATGGCTCAGCCTTCACTTTGGCTTTTCTGCTCATCCGTCCTGCTGCGCACCCGCAGGACAGCCTGCGCCAGCCTTCCTTCCCCCTCTTCCCAAAAGGGCCTCAAAATCTACCAATGCCACACATTCTGTTGTACGAAAACATACTTCTTATGCTGCTTTGGTACCACGTACAGGATTTTCAAGTTCTGTAACAACCACTTGTCCTTTGTGGTGATTATACAGTTGTCAAAATCCCAGCATTACACAGTTAGACTGGAATAGAAACAACAAGCAGAACAGAAACAAGAAGAGGCTGGTGAAATTCTCCTTGGTTGCTGACACCTGGCTTCCAGGCTTCACTTCATTCCAACAACTCGCAGCTTTCTGCCCTGCAGCAAATTCTGCATAGTCCCCTCTGCCGCAGCTGGGCAAGCAGCTTCCTCCATCAGCTCAGGCTGTGAGTCCGTTCCTCTCTCTGCAATTTCTCAGTGCCTCCCCGAAACTTCCGTCTATTGGAAACCTTTCCCCCCTCTCTCTCTCCACCTCTCTTTTTCTGCAGCATGAGAACTCCTCCTAAAACATGCTCAGTGGCTCCTAGGGCAGAAGCAATCACTTCCCACCCCCAACCCCAAAGCTTCCAGCCAGCCCCGTCCTCTCCCTTTTTAAAGCAATGTAACTGAACCTGACAACAAACACAGATCGTCTGTCACAGATGGCTCCACTTCGAAAGTGTGAAAACCACTCACAGTATGTCCAGATTTTCTATTACACTTTTTCTGTAGTGAAAAAGTAGCTAGCTTTCTACTAGCCAGACCACACAAAACCCCATACTCCTATTCTCAGATAAGAATGGCATTTCCAGTTTGATATAAACCCATTTCCAAGTGACACAAGTTAAACAAAACCAAATTGATCTCCTGCCCCACCCCAAACTTTCAAAAAGTCTGCTTTTCAAAGAAGGCAGTAACACTTGAATAAACATGTCCAGAAATTTGTTATACCAATACAAATCAGAGTATCTTCTCATGGAAGAAAACCAGTTTTTACTGTGCTATCTGTTTAATTTTATACTTTTTTTTTTTTTGAAAAAAAAAAAAAAGGGGAAGTCTTTTAAAGGGCATGAAACCATTTTTTCAAAGTTCACCTTTTTTCTCCCGTTCTTCTTGTATATGCATTCTACAGCATATGGATATTACATCTGATTTAATCCGTGGAGCTAGGAAAAAGAAGTGGCAAATGGCTCATCATTTAAGAACACTTAAAACCAGACTAGACATCAGCACCAGCTCTTCAGCAATGAAATCCAGTCATGGCACTCGACTCAGTCTTGGTTAGCTCAACTGTGAATAAAACTGGGAGAAAGTCCTGATTTTTAGAATAGCCTCCATCTTTTAAGTATAAACTGATATACTCTTTATACCTGATTGTTTTAGCAATTATTAAATATGGTTTATATGACTAACACTGAAATCTAGATTCATTTCCAGAAGAGGAGGTGTTTCACTCCTCGATAAATTCAGTCAAGACGACAACCTTGCAAGCAATGTGATATTTTAATCCAACCATGTAGGGTTGCGGAAGAAGAAGAAGTACCCTTTAATGAATTTTCTTCCTCATATTTTAATAGCAATTTAATAAACTAAAACTAGTTTAGAATCATGACCTTCCTCTTCCCATTTCTCCTTATTGTGACAAGCAGGGCAAGAAGATAGAAATTTGGCAAGCTTACTTTTAAACACTAATGAAGTTAAAAATACAGCCCCAGAAAAAACAGAATGTGAAAGATGTGCCATTTGCAGTTTCTAAACCTACATTTGTATCAAAAAGAAAAAAAAAAAAAAAAAGAAGACTTAAACTTACTGCAATATTTCAAGAAACCACATAAAAATCAGAATTCTTATGGTTGACCTAGAATCAAGGATATACTTTCACTGCAGATACAAAAGGCAAAAATGCTCTTTTTCTTCCCACCTATTTGTCAGAGCCCCTGTTATTCTTGTTCCAAACCATTCTTTGCCCACCACTGCCACAGGTCAAAATAAAGCTAAATAAAAACTAGCTCTACTTGATTACATACACAGGGACTATAATGGTTACCCTAAAAATGCAGTGCACAGGGAGTTTTACTACAGAAACACAGGAAACAAATAGTAAAATATGTTTACAAGATTAATATCCATTTGGAATGGTTCTCTGTTGGTTTTATGTGTTTTTCTCACTGTTTAAAAATTTCTAGTGATACTAGTGAGTCTGAAGTTGATCTTACAGAGTAAACCCAGAGTTTACAAAGAAAAGACAAGGGATGAAACCCTGAAATGTACATAATCTTTCCACTGCACATTCTAGACCAGTGGAAGAGTAAGGGCTGAAAAAATCAGTTCAGACCATTCAAACTGAATGGCTACTGAATACACTGCTGACATTTTAACTTCAGAAAAGTTCACAAAGACTTTATAGTCATGTCATGCAATGTTGTTTGGGTCCAGATATATTCACAGAAAGTCAAATGATTGCTCTGAAGTCTCAAGCAGTCTGATGTTCACTGTGGCTTACTGCAGCCTAAGGCACAGCGTATGGATACATCTTCTTAGATAAGAAATGGCAGTATTTATGGGTTAAAAGCAGAACTGTTGGACACAAGTGTGATTTGTCAAATATGTGCTCCCTAAAGACAGAAAAAGGCAGAAGTGACTGATGGTTTTTAGCTGTTGAGGATGTCAGAATAAAATGTAATACACAGCTCCACAACATGTCTACATAACATCTCCACAACAATCAACACAACAAAGGTTTAAGAAAACAGTATTGCACAAAACATGAACAGGGGAAACTTTACAGTGTCAGGATAAACAAGACAAGCACATTTACTAGTTAATATTTGGAAATGTCTTGGAAAAACAGGAGAAAATGGCAGAGAATGAAAAGGGTTCTTCTAAACCATGCTACCGCTGCATGTCATGATTAAGAACAAACTTTAGCTACATTATATAAAATTCAGATGGGGATGCACCCCAACATCCCCCAGGTAAGAACCACCCTGGAAAAAAGCCTTGGCTTTCTGAAAACAGCAAATCAAAGGATGGAAGAACAAGCAGCACAGACTTTAAGCAGCTGAATTCTGAAAGTTACCAGTCAGTAACAGGACATAATGGCATGTTTAATAGTATCGTAGAGGTGAAGAATGCCTACCTGAAACACTAAATACCTGGATGTTAGTCAGTGTTTGATGTAGAAGAATCAATTTGGTCATTAGCTCACCTGTACAAAATCTATGGGTGTAGAGGTTTGGTTTCAATTTTTCTCATTCCAAGATAAATCTGGTTTTGTGCAAGGCCTAAGATTCTTAGCTTTTAAGAGATCTAAATTACAACTGTAATAAAATTATTTTTACTGCATATTTTGCAAATTATTAATACTTTTGGTATTTTGTAGTATTTATAGTATTGGTTTTGGTATTTGGTATGTATATGTAGTTTTGGCATCTGGTAGCATTCTTAATATAAATATTTTATTTTATTTTTTTAAAGCAACATCGGGTAGATGAAATATTTTGACCCTGCATCAAAGTTAATGCTTAAAGGCTGCCAAGCTTATTAGCCATTAATTTATCTGCCTCTGAGCTAAGACTGGCAAAAGGTAATTGTTTAGTATCAATCGTGCACTGATTTTAGAGCCTTGGATAGACCAGGATAGATATTATCAAGGCATCTCCCACGATGAAGATTGCTGTTATTTAATTTGTAAAGTCATCAAGTCAGGAACCTAAATGGGTTTTACTTCATTTTCAGATGACAGTATTTCTGTTCATAGATCTTTGATAGATCCATAAAAAAAGAATCTTTCCATAACTATTACAGAACTAGCTGTTTTTATTTCAGCAGGAAACACAAAATCCCTTAATTCTCAGATCTATATTATGATATCTGAAGGCAAAGTAATCACTCTAGCACATTGCTTAAATATAGCAAGAGAGGAGCCAAGCTGGCTGAATAGTGATGAAGATTACCTTGACTGACGAATCATTGATAGCTTTTAACTCAGCATGGATTATCTATAAGCTCAGTGTATTAGTGTGCAATTCCTTATCGTGTTGTTTGAACATTAATTTACACATAAAGACTAAATACTGAAGTCATGATGAAACATTTTTCTTTATCTGCTCTGGTGTCTTTCTGGAACACATTAAATGACTTTGTATCTGACCACTGGCAATATTGTTCACCTACACTGCTTTTCTGCCACAGTGTTGATTCCTTCTTATAGCATTTTTCAAATTATGTAGTCATGAAATATAATTACAATGCTGTAATATAATAATAGGTTCAGAGACGTAAGATGACAAAGAATTAGAAAATGGAATATGTAACCTATATATTTTAGCTTAAAGTAACATAAGAAGATCAATGTTTTTTTAAAAAATTTAGAACAACTAAAACTCAGGACCAAGTCAGGACAAATCCACTGGTGCAAGGATCTCCAAAAAGCAAACCCTGAGCTCTTTGTAAGCCCTTAAAAGACTTTGAGGAGGAGAAAAGAGGGGATACCATTACTTTCTAACATGTTCATCGGTCTGGGTCAGAGCATAAGATCACCCTGTTCCACTCAAGAGAGAGCATAAGAGCACACTGTTCCACTCAAGAGAAATGTCCTTAAAACCTACATTCATTTCATGAAGCCCCCAACACCACAGTCTTCCTATGCAGCAGTTCTGAAAGAACACTGGAAAAGTGCTGCACCACTTTGTACATATGGATCATATACATGAGGGATACACCCTACGTCTTGTAAAAATCATGTGTTTGCATGTAAAAAGTATGTGATTTTTGTGTGTAATTCTCCAGCTCACCCCAGGAAGGGTAAGCACCTAGTGATTCAAGTGATTTGGAACTGATCTAGGTCTTCGGAAAAATCTCTGCTGCAGACTTCCTATGTGAAGTGGAAGAACAGTTCAGAAAAAAACCCCAGTATTCTACCCTAATACTTTCCTTAAAGCACTGAATATTTTCTAAGGTATAATAAATGTGTATTTTCCATTCTGTCTTCAGATAAAAAAAAAAAAAAAAAGAGAGAAAGAACATTTGTATGGATAATGAAAATGTGTTGCATTTAACAGCTCATATTAAGTAAACATTTAAATGGAATATTAAGTTAGCTTTCCAGGGTAAGACAAGTTCTGTTACAGAGGATGACACCTAACTTCAGACGCTGACTGTATTTCATCCTTTACTGAAAATATACGGATTGGTCACTGTCATGGAGAAAAGGCTGAATTAGATGGACTTTGATCTGAAATTGTGTTGCAGATCCTATCCTCACAAAACTAAATTCCAGTTGTTGAACTGCATGTGAACAAACCCAAACACCTGAAAACCATCAACTTGTTCTTCAGTCTATTCTTTCTGTATGACCAGTGCAGGAGAAACTATAAAGTATTGATTTAAATTTGCAAGAGAAAAAAGAAAAAGCAGTTTGCCACTAAATTTCAAGATATTTTCAAACTCCGAATAGTCTGAACTGCAGGAAAAATATTTCCAACACATTTCTTTAAAAAATTTTGAAGTTTAGTAGTAAATTTTTGGTAATCCCATATCTTTCAGCAGGAAACTCACAAGTGATCATAATGACTCTCAGCTAGAGGACTGGAAATATGCTGATATTTTAAAGCATTTACATGTTTCTCCTCTGAACAGCTTAGGACCCATCGTAATCCAATGAGAAGCCACCCATTGGCCACAGTTTATGTGCAGTTTGTTATGTCCTCAGATCTTTCATTTAAGTTTACATAGAAGGAAAACCACTGCCTTACCTTGAAATAAAACTACCACTAAGTTCTTTGCAGATGTTTTGACAAGTTTAGGAGACAGCTGAACTGTAGCTTTCTGCGTATAAATGAAGTGGTAAATTGTAGGAAGAAAATGCAGTGTCTCCAGATGTCTATTTAAGCCTCTGATGAGTCAACTCCAGTGAGGTACTCATTCAACCCATCGGCTTCTGAAGTGACACCAAAGGCTTAGTCAAACCTGCTGGAGTGGAAAACCTACATCTTTTTTTCCTCCCCAAAACACTGCATAATCTAGAGGTTGGGGTTTTGTTTGTTTGTTGTTTTAGAGAGGTGTAAGACATGATACACAAGGGGAGGTGGAAAAGTCTGGGTTGGTTTACTCTGGATAAGTTTAAGAGGTTAACTACCATCTTGTAGTCCTTAAAGGGGACAGGGCTATAGAGAAGATGGAGCCAGACTCTTTTTAGAGAAGAGAAAGAACAGCAAGGAATAGTCACAAGCCACAGCACAGAATTTCTGACTAGATATTAGGAGGCTGGGCAGTAATTTCAGAAAAAGCTTTAGGAGCAGGCTACAGAGAATATGCGGTATCTTCATCCAGGGATGGATGATGAGATGTGTGAAGCTTGTTTGGACAAGGTCCAGAACAGCATGATTTACCTTCAGAGCTAGCCTGGCTTTGAGAAGGAGGTTTGAATGAATGGATTCTAGAGGTCTCATCCATCCTAAATTTCTCTGTTTCACAGCCCTCACAGAGAAGGCAGATGGAGTTTGGATACAGTTCTGCTTATTCATGAAACTAGATACATTTTTTGTGGAAAATATTTTGTAAAATCACCTAGTTTGGTGAATATTTTTTTTTTAACATTATCAGAACCCAGAATAAAATGGATGCTTTGTTCTGGATGTTATTCCAACCTTTATTGTTATCCTTAAACATTTTTTTTTTTTAAATTGCATAATTACCAGCTGTTTAGTATAATGAAGTTAAAACATACTTTATTTTAAATTTCTATTCTCTGTGAGCAGGACACCTTTCTTGTTTCACCTTGTCTCTTAATTTATTGCTCATTCTAGTGTTTGTGTAACATAACGTACCAGTGTGGGTAAGATACACATCAAAATAATTTACTAGAGACTGATAAAACAAAATCAGAAATCTGATTCAAAATGAGACTTCTACAGTCCCAGGTATTCTATAAATATCTCCAGTCTGATACACATATTCAGAGCTCTTCTATATATTGAGCCCCTTCTGGGCTTTAAAGCAAATGGAGATGATTATCACTGTCTGTTACTTCCCACCATTTACTTTATTGACTGTGGTGTCAATATTTCTAGAACAAGTCAGACAGTTGGAAGTTCTTCTCCATTAATAATTTTTTTAAAAAAATATATTTCTAGTAGGATCAGAACTAGAAGAAAAAACAACCCGTGCCTGCTTAGGTTTTTGTTTTGTTTTGTTTGGGTTTTGTGTTTGGGGGTGGTGGTGGTGGTATCGTTTTTTTGTTTTTTTACTTTTTTTTAATCTGGATAGGAAAAAGTCTGTTTTAGGAGAATCACTATCTATATTTTTTTGGCTTGCCAGCTGCCAGGGCCTTATTTTTACTTTCTCTCCATAGGCAGCTGGCAAACTACCACTTTATACTTTTTTTTTCCCCTACTGTATAAAACTTTCTTTTTTCCTGTGCAAACTGGAACATATTCAATATAAAATTCAGATTTAAAGGATATTTTCTACTAGAACACTTCCAGTGGCACTATTTCAATCATTTCAACAAACAGGCTTCCTCCCTGTTGCCCACATTCCATATATTTGGAGGTTCCATTCTTTATAATAATCAGAATCGAGATTTTTTTTTTTTTAAAGAAAATGCAAAAGAAAAAAATCCATATTGGAAATAGGGATATAACCAGTTTAGAGACAAAAAAATATTCTAATTTCCTCAAAGCATGATCCATGGCTAACTGAATTAACAGAGCGTACCGTTAACTTCAGAGAATTTGATATGAGTTATCTAGTTAACGTATTCTGCAACAACACTTGAGAGAGAAGCACAAGCTTCTATGGCTTTAAAAGTCAATGGAAATACTCAGACTTGAATTTAAGTCATCATAATAGATCACAAAGGGTTCAGCAGCAATGCTGGTTGAAAGCATTTCCATCTTTCCTACTACTCCCCATTTTATCTGCCTTAACTAGCAGATATGATGTATTTATTATTACAATGTTAAACTAATAAAATGTATGACCTCTTCTAACAAACATTGTTCCCCTGTTACTTGGATAATGTATTTATGGACCATGAACAAACTTTTCTATTTCAATAGGATTTGAAAGACAGGTCTCACCTGCATGTGAATTTATTTGCTTAAGCATATTATAAACATTCATTACTCAATAGTAATGGAAAACATTACTATTTCTTCAAGACCAGGGGTCACACACCTCAAGAATCATTGAAGAATTTGTAAAGGAAAATGGAAATATGAGTTAGAACCACTCTAGTTCCAGAGTTACTGTTCTGCAAGAAAATTTAGAGCTACTTTTAATAGAGACTTTTGCTTAAAATTATAAAAAAACCCAACCAAACAAAACAAAACAAAAACCCCCAAATTCTTCAAAAACAGAGGAAACTCTTATAACATTAAGATTCTAAAAATCTTCAAAGAAATTCCAAAATAAAAAGGCATTAATGAGTGCCAAGTTGAATTTGGGATGCTGCTATAACTTAGAGGCATTTTGGGACTGCTCCATTGCTTACCCTTCAATTGTAACTTCTTGTTATATTTGTATAAATCATGGAAATAGTTTTGCCATATTTTTGAAGGAAATCACTTATAGAGATGTTTTACAGAATACTGTCACTGGATTTTGGGGACCTTTTTTCAAAGTCTAGTTACCCATAACAGGGGAATGAAAGAAGCATTTTCTAATCTATCAGCTAAAAATCTAGAATGCAATAATAACAGACTTTCTCTTTATAATGATGACATTGAGGTATTAGTATCTCAGAATGTATATAACATTACATGCCTATAAAAAAATAATAGCTTTTATTAGGAAAGGATAATTTCTCAAAACTTCAGTGTATCAAAAAAAATCTAGAAAAAAGGAGGCGGTTCTAGCAGCACACACCCCCCCCCCCCCAGCAATTTCCCAAATTACTTTAACCTAATCTTTGGGATTGAAAGCTTAATGAAGGGTGTAAGCTAGTGTTTCCTGAACTGTACTGTGTGTTCCTTTCTAAAGTTGCATAGGAAGTGCTTGAGGGAACATCATTTGCTTCTTAAGCGAAGCAGTACAGCAATCCAAGTGTCACTGCACTCAGGCTAATGAGAACACCACTTAACTAGAACAGCAGGACTCAGACGGGAGAGTTTCCCATACTCTGTGCATCCTGTTTTATATCCACACAAAATATTACAAATCTTGGCTAGAGAGTGCAACGTAGGCCAGTGAGATGGTCTGGGCTTGTGGAGAGTGGCTGTTCCATGAAGAGAGGCTAAGGGAACTGAGCTTGGAAAAAACAGCTAATTGCTGTCTTCAACTCTCCAGTGCAGCACTATGAAAAGCCAGACCCAGACTTTTCTAAGAGATGCACAGTGAAGGACAAAAGGCACAAGTTGCACAAGGCAAATCAAGCATTCATCATCGTAAAAGCAGTGACGTCCCAGAATAAGATGCCCAGACAGACAGTAAAATCTCCATCCTTGGAGGTTTTCAAAATTCAAGTGGACAAACCCTCTAGTCATCTGATCTAACTCAGAAATTAGCCTAGCTTTGGTGTGGAGGTGGGACTACATGACCTCCACAGAGCCCTCCCAATCTAATTAACTGGTGATCCTTTTCTCTGTCACTGTGATGGCCGAGAAGTTCAGATAGCTAATGTTTGCAAAACGTAATACAGGCACCACCATACTGATGGATTTACTGCCAAGATGCTGTGGAAGACGTGAAAGAATAGGGACTGCAGTATTTATTTTTATTAAATAAAAGCTTCAATGTGGGCAATAATGTTCCAGAGCTGCAGTATTGCTGAGATGAAAAATACTGTTAGTCATGTTTGCAAAATACCCTCCAGAAAAACCATTTGCTTTTTTACTTATATATATATATATATATATATATATATATATATATATATATATATAAAAGGGAAAAATGTCACATCATGAAAACTTGTTTTCTTTGGTGAGGTCTTGGGCCAAATGATAAAGAAAAGAAAAAAAGAGATAAAAATGGGTTCCTCTGCCTGCGTTACAGTTCTCTCGGACAAACAATGTTCCAACAGGCTGTAAGAACATAAGGGCTGGGAGCAGCGTACACTACTGCTGTCACAAGAATGACTTTTACTGCCTAAAGAAATATCTGGAGGCATTACTACAGAACCCTCGATACTACCGTATCACTGATCAAATGAGCAAAGGACAAACTCACTGATTCCTCTCGGCTCTTCCTAGGCGGCCACGATAATTCTGCTGTGGATTGTAACTTAGGAATGATAAAAGGAGTATCAATATGATGGAAGTTAATAACCCAGGCTGAAATTTCTGAAAAACACGGTCATTGCTTCCAACTTTAACTCAGACAAGAAGCATAATTCTATTCCACTATTACCCTCTTACATCACATATATACAGCAAAAATACAACTGTGAAAGAAATTATGGAAAATGTGCTCTGCAAGCTTAGGAAGTAAATATTACTTCCAAGCTACCTTATGATTTCCTGAGGCTTACATCACTGCATTTTATTAATGCTATACAGCAGCTGAAAATAAACACTGAGTCTCAAATTAATCTTCCCTATATTAGGCTAAAATTCGAAGTGGGTAGTTCTTGTTGGGATTAACCCTGCCCATCACCCTTCCTGACTACCTCTTCACCTCTGGCAACTTCTGTCTAAATAGAGCAGTCCTCCAGATTTAGAGAAACCAGGACCATTATTTTAATCTTGCACACACTGAGGAAATCCCTAGTTTAACCTTCCTTCAGGCCTTCCTCCATCCTGTTTAATTTCATCCCTGCCTTTACTTTTAGTTCATGGCTAGCCCATTTAGTCTGCTTGGCATTTACAATCCTACACCAGGGAAAAGGTTTGCCAGGCAGTGTAAGAGCACCAGCACACTCTATGCTTGAGCTGGATTCAGCATTAGCAAGCAGCTTGCAAAGTGAGTAAGGTGAGATAATCAAAGCTGTATTTTGATAGGAACCACTTAGATTGGATGAAAAAAGGTGTTAGAGAGAGACCAGCTGGGAAACAGCAGTAGGATTTAGAAGGGAGCTTAGAGGGAAGATATGGACAGATGGAGAATGTGAACAGAAATTGAACCAAGACCCAAATTCATCCTGTACAAAATGCAAGAAATTCTGGAGGAGAACCGAGACGCAGGCATCCTCTGTAGTCTCATACAGAGGGAGAGGAGGAATACAAAGAGACAAATTCTAGGCTCTGCATCAAAGTTTCACAGAGATGTCTAAGCTGTATCTTTTGATGGTGTTTCAGACTTGCCCCTGTCTCCTATCTTCATTCCCAATAGAGAGACTGTAAGCATTTACCATACCATTATGGATTCCACTCGCTGAGCTGAACACTGCAGCTGGGAAATCACTTTTTTGTGTTTCTGAAAAAAAGTCTACCAGTGTTCAACTCCTCCTCAGTATAAAAACTGGAAGTTATTTGGAGAAACTGAACTGAGAAGGTAGAGTACAAAGGAAAAGCTTGGTCTCTCCAGGTAAGAGTTGAGAACTGTTGACAGGATAGCTTCTGAAAGTCTGAATTGGTGTCAGCAAAGCCCACGTTCTTCTGTAAGTAAAAGGTTTGTCTGCGCTATGATGCCCACCTGTCAGCAACCATTCACCTCAAAAGCATGCTGGGAGAAACTGGAAACTATTGGAAAGAGCTCTTTTATTTTGATAGACATTTCAGTGAATTAAATGAACACTACTTTAATTATTTTTTTTAATTGTGCTTTGGTAGCTAGAAAACAATTTATAGTCTTAACTTTAACTGAATCATAACTTGCGCTGCACAGAATTGATAAAAGGAAACTAGGAGCAATTAATCCACTGTTTTTAATAAGAGAAAAAGCAGGAAATAGGAATACGGAAGATTCAGAAGACAGGCTTTTTGAAAGATCATGGGATTCACCTGACCAAAAGTAGTCTCAGTCATCTAGAATCTCTTCGTAGCCAATGGAGAAATGGGTGGGATTAATCCTACTTTAAAATAAAAATATAGAATAAGTATATGAACTGTTGTTCCCTTAGAATATTTTTGCCTGCAGATTATAACAGGAATCTACAGTGACCAGGTCAGGTGTGACTTTACACCACCAATATCTAACAGTAAACATCACCTTTCCATTCCTTCATACATTAGCTAGGTAGCCTATGTTCGCATGTCAGTGAAGGAAGATGCTAGATCTCTCTAGATTTCTGAAGATAAATGTAGAGTGCAAATTAAAATGGGGAATAAATTCCACTTCAGCTAAGGGACAGAAGGAACAAGACAGGTGGCATTTGGGCTATGGTATTATGAACCTAATTTCTTTGTCTCAGCTTCTTATCTCACAAATGAAGGCTGCATCACTGAGGTCATTCAGATTAGAGAAAGAGCCCTATATGATGGATGAGTGGTTAGTTTACTCAAGCAGTTTGTGACAAATGCTGCTATCTATACAAACTGACAACAATGATGCGGATGATAATGTGTAAGAAGAGCCATGAATACTAAAGACATTTGTACTTCATTTTAGAACTCAGTTTTTAAAGATAATGCTATTACTCATACTCCTCAAGATACTCTTGGCTTGGAAGGGAAATCAGTCATGTAGGCTATAGAATCATAGAATCATAAAATCGTGTAGGTTGGAAAAGACCTTTAGGATCATCAAGTTCAACCATTAACCCAGGACTGCCAAGCCCACCACTAGCCCATGTCCCCAAGCACCTCATCTACGCATTATTTAAACACCCCCAGGGTTGGTGACGCCACCCCCTCCCCGGGCAGCCTGTGCCAGGGCTCGGCCACCCTTTCCATGAAGGAATTTCCCCTCACACCCACCTAAACCTCCCCCGGCACAACGTGAGGCCGGTTCCCCGTGTCCTGGCGCTTGTTCCCTGGGAGCAGAGACCGACCCCCCCTGCCTACAGCCCCTGCCGGGCAGCTGTAGGGAGCCACCAGGTGCCCCTGAGCCCCCCTCTCCAGGCTGACCCCCCCAGCTCCCCCCGCCGCCCCCCCCAGCCCCTGCCCCAGCCCCTGCCCGGCTCTGGACACGCTCCAGCCCCTCTGCGTCCCCCCTGCCCTGAGGGGCCCGACCCTGAGCCCAGGCCCCGAGGGGCGGCCGCCCCGGTGCCCAGCACAGGGGGACGGGCACTGCCCCGGCCCTGCCGGCCACAGCGCTTCTGACAGCGGCCAGGGCGCTGCTGGCCCCCTTGGCCACCTGGGCACGCTGGGGGCTCCTGCCCAGCGGCTGTGCCCAGCCCCCCCGGCCCTTTCCCCCGGGCAGTTCCCAGCCCCCTGCCCCCAGCCCGCAGTGTTATTCCCAATTCAGATGTAACACAGTTTCACTAAAATATATTGCTCCCACGGCATTTGTGTGATTGCAATTATCAAGTTTTTGTTAATATCTACTAAATATCCGAGGCCACAAGATGAGATAATTCATTTCCCGCCTCCACTAGACATGAAGAGCACTTAGTAGCTGCCCTATTTACAATAATGTTTAACACATTGAAAGACTCTTACCTTGTTCAGCTTTGGTCTTTCTAGATGAACACAGCCAGACCCTTCAGCCTTTCAGCCAATGCCTTGTTGTCTAAATATTTCATCCTTTCTTATTTGCTCAACTTTGAAATTTTTCAGCCTCTCTAACTCTTAAGTGGTGCTGACCTAAACCACATGTAGTATTACAGATGAAGTTTCACCAGCCACTGAGTAGGGTAGAACAACTGCAACCTGTATCTTACACATGCACGAGTAAGCAGTTCCCAAGAACATCGCTGCTTTTCATGCAAGCACTTCATATTTTTAAGTCACATTGTCTGAACTTTTGCTACTACACCTGAACATTTTCGGTGCTGCTATTGCCTAAACAGCTACATTCCTTTTTATTTTTTTTTTTTTTCTGTTGTACCTGTGGTGTCTGTATTGTTACTGAATCTGATTCTGGAAAACTGCTCTGAATTGCAATTCTGCTTCCCAAAGTAATTGTATTTCCTATATTGATGTACAAACGCTGTATGAGTGCTTCTTCCATACTCTAAATTGCAATTGAATAATTAAAGAGTCAGGTCTATGACAAAGCCTTGCCTGACCCACTTAAAACTGCTATGCAGTTTAACAGTGACCAGTTTAGCCTAAGATATCTACTTCCAGCTGGCAGATGGAAAGTAAACTCCCATTAAAAAAACAGTAATTGCAAGAATTCTAGTTTATCAATAAATAATGTGCTGGAGTAAGAAAGTAAAATAGTACAGTAGAAGGAACTATTTTTCTC
The DNA here is from genome assembly GCF_017639655.2 of Falco naumanni. NCBI lineage: Eukaryota > Metazoa > Chordata > Aves > Falconiformes > Falconidae > Falco > Falco naumanni. The sequence continues at coordinate 66,783,334 of NC_054058.1, forward strand.
ATTATTTCATACTAAAATATGATTTTGAACATCAATATGTAAACCCGTAAGTCTACACCTAGTTTAATGCATACCTGTAAATAGTTATTTATCTTACCAAATTATTCTTAATATGAAATCACTGGCTCAGAAAACCAATGCCTGAATAGAATTATTTTGAGGATCAGGTAAAGTTTAGTTCTAACATAGGCAAGCCTTATTAATTAAAACAAAAATAAAAACAAAACCCAAACAGAAAGACCCAACAACCTTTCAGGTGTTATTAGCTCACACTGCAATTTGAAACACTGATATCATGAAAGAATCTGGCCTATACAGTACTTCTAGAGATACGAAGTAAAACTTCAGAGCTCTGGTAGATGATTTATGAAGGTAATAATGCAGTGATGAGTATTAAGAACACTCATCTAGCCCAACAATTACTGGATACCATCATTACATCTTTTTCTTTACTTTTACTTTTTGGGGTCATCATATGGGGTGTATGTAGCTGTGCAGATATTTTTCTTATTTTTCCTTAGGGAAAATGTAAAGTTTTGAAATTTTTAGGAGCTCGTATACTAAAAATAAATTAATCTCCAGGGACATACTTGTCCCTGGAGAAAGCATGCCCAGGTATCAGAATTTAATTGAGATGCACCCCTTTAAAATCTAAAGAACTGATTGCAAAGAATAATTATCTCAACACTAGCATACCCTGAACTGTTTCAAAAAAAATGAGCCCCAACAAATAAAAAACCAGGGATGATTTTAAATGCACTTTGTGCTGATTTAGCACATGATTTGTGCTAAAGGAGCATCCCAGAGGTTTCATATGCAGAGGAAAGGTAACCACTGACACAGTGGAGAATGAAGAGGCATACAGAGTATCTTTCTACTTTTCTGAATTTTTTGTTCTGTTTAATCATATCTGATCATAAGTTTCAGATGTACTGTGGGTTTGGGTCTGGTTTATTTTTAGTAATCTTCATATAAGACATATGAGCTCTCATGGGTTTTTGCCAGTCTTGGATCACTTCCAAGTAACATTTAATCACAGTTGGCTGATCAAGACAATATTTTATAAACTTTAAAATATTTTAATAAAATGATGGGGAAAAGTGTTGGAATTAAAGCTTGCAGTTTTTTATTAGATGAAGTTTAGACTACTTTGGCAAGAACAAATTGGTTGTCTCTAGTTACTGCACACTGCTGTATTTTGCATTACAAGCCTTCTGGAGAAAACTAAATAGAAATCATTCCCATAACTATATCTGAGATGTGCTCAAATCCCAGTGAGGAAAACCAGCCTGAGCCCATGACTGGCTCCTTTTGGAAAACAACACAGTATACTCGCAGATACCTCAGCATCGACTACTTTCATCTACTGTTCTGCTTTTCCTAAACCAAACAACTTGCTAACGTAGCAGACAGTGCTTCCCTTCCAGGGAAGAGTTTATGGACATTGGTCTTCTGCTCCTTTTGGAGAAGGTATGGTCATTTGCTCCATCAATATGACTTTCCTGTGCTTCGGTCATAGCTGCTCATAAAAGAGTAGACAGAATACAGTGCAAGAAGCCAAACATAGCAGTAGAACATGTGAAAGGAACTCTCTTCAGAGTTCAGTGAGGCAATTACACTAGCAGAAACGTTACCCTCCTACTACAAACTGGCTAATTACAATGCATGGCTTGATAGGAGATGAAAGTCTGAAGCAAAACAGAGCTGAAGTAGGACAAAACTGGCTGGTTGGTATGTGCCCCTCTGTCATTCTTCTGTGCCTGCTTGGTTCTACTGTATACTTTTATATGCTGTATCTATTACTTTAAAGGAGGAAACACTATATTGGCTTCCCTCCATACCCAAAACTCAAAGTAGTCCTAAAATGGATAACCACAATAACCAATCGGCTGGATAGGAGTAGAGAGATAGTATTGTACCCTCACTCTTCTTCGTCTTTTATGGAAGATAAAATAGCAAGCAATGGGATTTGTTGTCAGGGGTGGTTTTTTAATGTGTATATGAGAGCTGGCTTAAGAGGAAGATGGATAAGCTGACAGCTGGTGAGAAATGGTCCAAGTGACCGAAAAGTTAGGCTCTTTGTCAACTCTGCCATAAATAATTTCCTTTATAAAAGATAGTTAAGGATCCCCTTTGAAAAGCAAAAGAGTGAATACCATACTAATTTTCTGTTATGCATGAATGTCCCTTGGTTGAATAGAGACTGTGTGAAATCAACTAATCTAAAAGTATCAGTCAAGACAGACTGACCCAGTTAAATGTGCTTCAGAAAATAATTTTTATATGAGATACTGACCAAATGTGGGGTAATCTTTCTGTTTTGAAGATATGACAGATGGAAAAAAGATTCCTCATTTGAGTCACATAATTGTTATTCCAAAGGATTTCAAATACAGCACAAGAAGCAGTAGTTTGAAATGTTAACAGGACTCTAAATCGTAAATAATTCAGACCATTAGTGGAAAAAGTAATCTAAAATCTAGCTAAAACCACATAGTTCAAGAAGATAGGTAAGTCCTATTTCACTATTTACACAGGGGTAAGACTGTCTAGAATTGTTTCTAGATTTGAGTGAGATCATCTTTTCAACTCCGTTTCCAGTAAATTCAATTGAAACACACACAAAAGTGTGTGACGATAGTCAAGCACAAAAGGAACTCAGTGGTTATGTTCACACCTTCTCTTGCTGGCCTGAATTCTATCTCAAAATAAGATCTCCTGTCCAAATGCAATGACCCAGCCTCATATGTAGCTGCAGGACACTCTTCAGGGATGCAGGAACATGTATGCCTAACTAGACCCGGTGACTTAGCCTATGCTAAGCATGTTAACACACCGGCAGGCAGATGCAGATGTGCCGTTCACAAACTGTGTACAAACAGGAATCATGCAAACCAGGCTGCTCCCAGACTGTTAAGACCAGTGTATGCATGGACAAAAAGAAGGACCAGTTGTCACCAGCGCCTGAAGAAGCATTTCATTAAACCACAGCCCACAGATGTCATTTAGAAGCAAAGGTAAAAAAAAACCCAAAAAAACCCAACCAAACCACCAACCAACCAACTTTGCACTTTAAATCTAGGTTACTCTAAGACACTCCCAGAGATGGCTCCTCACTCAACACCCAACAACAACTTAAACCCAAACAGCAGCTGTTTCTGCAAGATGTAATGGCTCCTCTATACTGAAATGTAACTTTTACAGAAAACGAAGTGTTCTTCCTTTTTTTTCTGGAACGAATCATGGGACTAAAATGGAAAATTAAAGTAATTGAATTAAGCTTTTTGCAGTTACAATCATGTGACCACCTACGTCTCAGACCATAAAACACTTAGGAATATTTTACAGTAACTATAAGACCTATAACAAAGTACTAACTTCTTTTAGCTGGAATTAGGCCCAGATAGCAAGAAACCAAGGGAAACATCAATATCCTGTGCTCCAATAATAGCAGAAATCTGTGACCTGAAGTTCTGGCACGACTTTAAGCAATGAATCTATTCCCTGCTTCTGAGGAAGGGAAACGGAAATACCCAACCTCTAACCAGGTGATTATCCCTACTCTTTATCCATTCCCCAAGTAGAACATTCCTTGCTGAAATACAAGCCTGGTGATCAGCTTAGTCCTGAATAAACAACCAAAACATCATGGATATGATATAACAAAGGTTTTAATTCTACTGGGAGCAACTACCCTGCTTCCCTTCTTCAGTGCCCAGATGTACAGCACATCTGACGCAACCAAGGACAGCCCAAATCAGTGAAGTCCTAAGCTTCAGTTTTAAAGTTGAAAACTTCAGAATACCGTAGAAGATAAAATACAGATGGATGTACTTTGTTTTGATTACTTTAAAAAATTATGTCATTCGAAGAAATCTGCACTTTTAAAGTCAGTATAAAATCACTTCTGCTTTTACTACAGCAATGGATGAAGTCCTGCAATTCTGACCTAAATAAAGACACAATCTTTTGGGATTTTGCTTGAAATCATGTCTATTTTACTATAGTATACAGATTTCAATAATATTTGCCTTACAAGTACAGTGACTCACATCAAATAAAAATTTCAGACAGAGTCTCTGTTAGCTCTCTTAATAAACAGATTGATAGAATTTGTTCTAAGTGTTGAAGTTTAAATGCACAATTTCTACCCTGAAGCTGACAGACGGTTGACAGATGTGTTTTTGCATTAGTTTCACGAATACAAACACTTCTGCTGAGTCTTTATGCACTGCTTAGCTGTAGATGTTGTATATGTGTGACAGTTCACGTGCAAGACCTGCAATTTGCTTCAGTTTAGTTGAGCAGACATTTTGCATCCAAAGGCAAAGGAAGACAACTTCCATCTTTGATTACACATATGCAACATGTACCAATGTCAGAGCTGACTGTGGCTGGTATGTGACTTTGATTCTGTGATGCACTGGTGTAAAACTATTTCTTTATTAAAACTAGACAGGTACTCACAATTTTTTGTTGCTGTTGAATGGACAAATATAAATCTCCACTTCTAAACTCTGCTAATGCCTCCTGGTCCCCTCATGGAAACCACTGCTATGGCTATGCCCTCCATGGAATCCTACCATGCCGGACTACTGGACAGTCTATCAAAGCCAGTGCTGGGGAGCTCATTGCCACTGGGAGCTCAAGTGGCACAAAGCTCACAAAACAGGAAAATTAGGTCTCTTTGTAAAATATCAATTCCAGCTGGGTGGCTGCCACAACTTTTTTGGTGCTGACAACTTACAGTTCACAAGTTTTCCTTGACACAGCTACACTACTAATACATATCATAGAAATGTACAGCACACAAGAACTACCAAAGGGAACATAATGGAAAACAATACTTCTACGCTGGATTAATAGGAAGCCACCATCTATGTTCATTCATGTGTTCATATAGAGGCAATGACTACTATACATAGTAAATGAAAATGTAATGTAAATATATAACTTGTTATTTAAAAATTAAATGTGCCATCACTGAAAGCCATATTATCTAGATACTTATTATTATGTGATTAACTAGCAGGTTATTTTTCAGTCTTTCACTTATACTAGATTCTATCAAATACTGGAATAATTTCCTATAAAATGTGCATTGAAGAATAACATCATATTTAAAACAGCATTCTAAAACACAGAGTTAATTTAATCTACTTATTCATAGTCTCTATAAACTTTGTCCTTGAGATGCTGTAATAAGTATATTTTTCAATGGAAAAAGCCCATGAATTATGAAAATGCACTACTTGAAGGACAAGGTATCATTTCATTGTAAGCCTTAGAAAGAGACTAATTTTATTCTTATCCTTTTAGTCCCACTGATTGCATAAGGATCAACTTTTTTGATAAACTCATAAAAAGAAGCCTCTGAAACATATAAATGAACACATGATCACCTTTTTCACCTGCGTTGTTTATGGATGCAAAGACATAACCCTGAAACAAGAACTATTAACAAAGTGATGTGATATTGATCCATGCAAAAAGTATTCATATGCACACTCTGTTTGTAGTGAAAGATAAATCTTTCATTTCCATTTTACTATTTTATGTTCAGCTCTAATAAATTCTCTTTCCCAGGGCGAGCTGTTTCACTATTTTTTCTGCACTGAACTTCACTGTTCTGAATGACATAACTGATCTCTTCTACCTTTCCCTTTTTATAATTAAGCAATTAGGAAATCTCCAGTCAGGAGGCACAAAAGCATACACAGACGATTAACAGATAAAGATTTCAGCTGTTGTGGGCACCATACAAAGAGAGAATGAAAAAAACAGTCCAACTGCCAAAAATATTTTAAACTTGAGGAAACATCTTACTTTCACACTTAGCAGGATAATCCAAAGGTGATCCTGTATTTGAACTCAAGTGTAACAATGATCTGTTGCTATAACAACTCAGTTCTACAGCTGAGAAAATGTCAGCAAGGTTCACGCTTTGTCAACAGTGCCGCTATTTGTATGCCAACTCTCAGGGAGAACTTGGAGTGTGACAAAAGGTACCAAAAGAAGAAATCACTGTCCACTCTTTCCTGTGCTTCCAAGATGATATGGTCCTAAAACCAGGTTCTCAGCTGGTGTAAACAAACATAGATGTGCTGGCGAGAATACTGTAAGTCTCATGGAAACTTGGAACTTGTTTAGACTGCAGATCCTTCCTTCACAACGTAACTGGACTGAGTAATCGAGAACTGAAACTGATACAGCAACTGCAAAAGCAATTTATTGCCCATATTTCCAGATGCTGATGAGGTCATTAGATTAGGTTCTACAAATGTCACTCTATTTTCTTTTTTGTCATATTTTCCTCCTTTAAAATTGATGTACCTGATCCCAGCCTAAGCTAACTGAACCTCAGACAGTTAACAAAACTCTATCAGAAAGAGAGAGTGTAACAGGCTAAATGTTTAATATAACATCAGAGCTGAAAGCAGCCATGGTGGTCATGGGAGGTTTGTGGAGCAGTTTCCTCACCATATGCTGCACGAGACAGTGCCGTCCACTTTATATCTGTGGAAGCTTTTTACTTTCATTGCATTTGTCTACTTGCATCCCATGTTCCATAAAATTGTCCACCTCATTTGTTTAGCCTGTAAGTACTCTGAGACATGGGCTATTTGCTGCTTGATGGCTGCATACTAATAAGAGTAATACAGCTCATTACTGTTTGAGCTTAAGGCAAATTGGTAATAAACATGGGTAAAAAAGAAACAACGATGTGCAAGCCCTTTGTTTCCATGTCTCATTAATGAATACAGTATGCTGAAACTCTACTGTAAAAGGCCTTTAAACAATCAGCTGTTTATAGAATGTATCATCCATCATACAAAATATATAATCCATATCAAATATATATGAATCTATGAAATAACTAAACTGAATAATTTGTCCTTAGCAATAGTTTCACTACAGTGAGTTACTTTACAATATTATACCTACTCTCTGATATCTAGTAGTACCCATCACTTTCTAACCCACGAGCAACATCCTTCAAGATGCTGTTCCAAACCCTCTACATCAAACTTTAGTGCTCATGCAGGTTTCCCCACTGTGCTAATCCTGCGTTAGGGAATGATGTTTATATGGAGTGCCAATGTCACGACTACAGTTTTCCCTTGAAATTTGCAGGTACTGTTCTCCAGGCAGTAACAGCATAGAAAGCATTTAATATCTGCACAAATATGTGAAGCTGCAGAAACTGCTTACAGTGTGAGCCTTGGAGGGTATAACCAGATACTTCTGCATTTGAAAGCCACCACAAATTATTAAACACAGAAAACAAACCCTCTTTATTCTATCCAGCTGCACTAATCACTCATGTATTCAAATATATCTGAACATAAAAGATAAAAATTGCTGAAGAACTCAAATGGTAAGTCTTCCAGAGCTCTGACAAGAAAGATACTGACCCTGCAACTGACAGAAGCCAATGGACGCAAGGACAGCCAAGAACATGTTAAATTATAAAGGTGGGGTTTTTTTCTTAGCCAAGACTTCTTCCTCTTATTCATAAAGAACGGACTGATTCCGAAATCAGAAATCTTACTTCTCAAGGAATACTGCAGAAATGAAAAATCTTAATGCTGATGATGTCACCATTATTCAAAATTGCCTCCTCTGACCCCTCAGAAACAGCCCTCAACACTTGCATAACTACTTGATAATCCTCCTTACCCAAAACAAACAAACAAAAAATGGATTTGTGGTATGAGACCTTTTGGTATGGGAGAGATAAAAGATGTACACATTCAGACACAAGATTACCCCTAGAATCACAAATGGCCAAGAAACCTCACGGGTATCTAAAAGGACAGCTAACTAAGGTAATTACAAATCTGGTGTCAGCTGTCTCTCAGAAGGCACATGCAGTAATTTCAAGGCAAATGCGCTACAGAGCGTGCCACAAGAGCTGGGTGTTGACTAGAAAGAAAATGCTTTGCATTTTCTGAAGAATTGGCAGTAACCATTATATTGGCAATTAACTGTGATGTAACATACAAAGTGCCTTCCAAATTCTGAAGAAGAATTTGTTGTGGGTTTTTTCTGAATCTTAGTAAGACTATAATGTGGATTCCTCTATTCACAGGCAAAGCAATGAAGCAAATAACCATTGCTTTAGACAGCAGCTGTTCCTCAGGGCTTTTCAGCAAGGTGTGCAAACCCACTACATACACAGGTATTGCAAATGAGTGTGTCAGCCATCATGCTGTAGTGATAACTGTGGAAATGCATATTTAAAAAAACCCAAACAAACAAAACCCCCAGAAAACAACCCAAACCCCAACACCCTCCCCCCAAAAAAAAGAAAAGGCAAGCAAATACTTCTTACCATGAAACCCTCAGTGTACTGAAACTGAGCTCTGGAACTGTCTTCTGCTGTGGGACTCAGGGGCTTAGGGTCAGACAAAGAGCGTTGCATCATTTTTCCTGCTTTTGGGCTTGACGGAGGAACCTTGGCAATGTCAGCATGCAGCATCTTCTGAGGGCTGATGTCATCAGTGATGGGTTTTTCATAGGGTACAAATGCTGACTCTATAACTTTGCTTGGTGAAACAGGTGAAATGGGTGAATAGAGAACTTTGGGAGATTTGGGAGGGGAAGGGACTACCTGCAATGTGGAGTCTGGACGAAGGTGGGATGAGTATCCTATCTCTAATGGTGTTGGGCGCTTTTTGTCTTTCTGGGGAGATGAAGCTGACAGATATTGGGGACTCTGAGTATCTGACTCTGTCTCTGTTTGACATCCCAAACTTTCTCCTTTATATGTCTTTTCTGGAGCTGAAATATGCTTTATGATTTCAACCTTAGCATCCAATCGGGCCCTGATTGAAGGTGTTCTTATTGTTCCTACAGGTTCTGTTTGTACTGAAATCTCTGCCACTGTCTGAACTGCAATACTAGATACTTTGGAGAATTGTTTAGCTTTGTCTGGCTCAGAGGTACTCTCACTGTACTTCCCTACACGAGGCTTCCTTCTGGATCTGCTGGAAAGATCCCATTCATCTTGATCTTCATCATCTGTCTGAACACTCGTATCAACACTCTTCTTACTTCTCCGTCTCCTGTTTGTGTAACCTCTGTCTGCTCCATCTTCATCATCAGTTTGCACTCCACTGTCCACAATCTTTTTGAAGCACCGGGGCTCTTCTTCCATGGTCTCCTCAAGCTCCTCATATGGGCCACGCAATTTCGGCATAGAACTTCTCTTTTTCAGTTGCTTCTCTTCTCTAACATCAATATCCTTAAGGGACATTTCTGAAACGGAGCTTAAGATGCCAGACCTTGGTATGTATTGAGTAATGCCATCAGACTGAACTGTATACCATGTCTGGCTTTGTGGAATTTCAATACCCAACACTCCTGAAGCCGTAGTGGTTGCATCATCAGTAGGCCAAAACTGGCCATTTTCTGTGGTTGCATACTGTCCTTCCAAAAGTGTTTGATCTGTGGTCGTTTGTGGTGAGCCAGTTCCTGAAGGGTCATAACCATACTGATATATTTGACGAATTTTTTGCTCCTCTAACTGTTGGTGGAGCTGTTGCTGAAGTTGTTGGAATTGTTCAAGCTGCAGCTGCTGTTGGGCTAATGTCTCTTGCCTCATCATAAACTGAGCTTGTCGTTCCTCCTCTTGTTGAAATAAGAGATGATGCTTCATGGATTGCAACTCCTCAAGTTTTTTTTGCACCATAAACTTTTCTTGTTCCCTAAACCTTTGAATTTCCTGACGTTCCCATTCCAGCTCTTCTGCAAAGCGCTGCTGCTTAATTTTCTCAAGCTCAAGAAGTTCACGCTCCAAATCAAGCTGCTGCTGTTTGCCTTCTTCAGGGGCAATGAGAAGGGCAACTTCATCTTCAATCACATCTGTATAAACTTCAGATGCTGTAGTTAAAGCAGGTATCAAGTTGGTGGGCTCAGTGGTAATAGGTTCTATAGTAAGAGGTGGTAACCCTGTCTCCATCTCAATGGCAGTAATTGCACTATCTTTTTCAGGTGCCACTGTTGTCAAGAAACTGTATGATCTTGGAAGTGGTTGATTCTGTTGCAAAGTTGATAAAGAGGTCACCGAGTCAATTGTTTGGAGAGTCGGTAAGTCTCTGACAGATGTACTGAAAATAGAACCAGGTTGTGTAGTGATGGCAAATGTGGATGGGATTGGAGTCGCTACTGAAGAATAAACAACACCATTGGATGATCTTAAAACACTTCCAACACCAAACTGGGAACCCAGAGATGACACCATTCTTGCTTGGGAATACTGTGGTGTACTGAGCCCGATGCCAGAAATCACCTGACGAGTCTCTGGATAAGGACCAGTAGTCTTGCTTGAGTAATCCATAACCTCACCTGAAATTACAGGGCAAAGTTACAGTCCAGTCCCACAAAAGAATGCTGCTTTGTGGATTCTGAAAGTCATCCCATCTTGATGAATTACATGGGAAGGGGAAACGGCATGCAAATCTTCAGGTTAATGATCTACTTTAGATGTGAAGGAAACAGCATTTCTGAACATGCAGGCACATGCAGGCACCTCTGTGCAAAACACAAATGTAAAATGAAGAAATGAAAAACACGTGTAATCCAGAATAATTTGTCACACTGTCCAGAAGAAAACAAACCAACAAAAGGAGGGGAAAAATAATTAAAAAAATTATCCGGAAATGAGGTGAGGAACATCAAAATTATATTTCAAAGAAAGATCTGCTGCTGTGTCATACTGACCTGCAGTAACTCTTCCAGAAGTAAGATCTACTGCTGCATCAGTTGCCCCAACTCGATAATCAAAGCTATTCTTGCTTTTATATGCAAACAGTCCAGCTTCTGACAAATTTGTGTCAGACATAGATGGTTTCATACCCCCCATTCCTCGGTAGCCATATGACCCTGAACGATCATACTGATAGTGGTCATCTCTGTAACCAAACCGATCTTCAGGAAGTGTAGTTGGTGGCTGCTGTGCTGTACAGCTCCTACCAAATGGCAGTTTATAAACCATATCACAGCAGACAGCTCTTCTCCCTGCAGTCAGATCCACAGGCTTTTCATCATCTTCTATTACTGTCGTTACGATACCTGAAGTACTTTCATCCATTGTCACTACAGTTCTGTGGGATTTTGTAGTGCTAAGGTCAACTGCTCCACTCTCCATTGGCTCCTGGGAAGTGGAGAGATCAGTCCAACCATTTGTGACACCAACAGGTGGCACAGTAACAGGCTTTGTAGTAGCCCACGTCACTGCATGTGTTGAAGTACCTAGGGATAAATTTATTGGCACTTCGTCTCTACCCGCAGAGAATGCCTGGCTGCCTGTTACTCTGTATGCAGGATCAAAATGTTTTGATGTTGTTAGCTGGAGTGGCATTGTCATCGCATGTCCCAGATCCACCAGGCTGTCTGTACTGGCAGTGTAGCTTACAGTGGCAGTGCAGGTCATTACGGTTACCGCCTCAGTGACTACAGACAGAGAAGGATCAGCAACACATGCAGTGCTAAGATTTATTATAGCTGGCTGGACAGTACTTACTGGCCGCCCACCTGTATCACTTGCTGGTATCTGCCTTCTCACATCCATGGAAACAGCAGACAGATCCATACAGCTGTCTCTCTTTTCAATATCCAACTTAGTTAAAGTGCGAAGATCAATGACATCACCCAAAGGATGAAATCTTCCATTCTCTCTATACCTGGGTTGATCTACTACATGTAGTGGCTCTGGAGGTATAGTAATAGCGACACTACCTAAACCAAAACCAAGCGCCGGGCCCTTAACCACAGACACTGTGGTCTTAGTTATCTCTGTTGTTACTGCTTCTGATTTTGAACTTGGTATTTTTTCAAAAGCAGATTGCGTTGTGACAGGAATAGCTTGCAAAGCACCTGAAATATACATACTATGATCTGACATACTTTGAATTTCCATAGCTTTCACGGATGGAGTAAAAACTGGTTGCATAGGCTGGGGAATCTGTTCTTTCAAAGGTTCTTCTAAAGGCCAGCTGGTAACAGCCTGACTAGTTATAGCTTCCGTGGGAGTTCCAGGCTCAGATGGTAACGTGATGACAACATAGGTTTCCTGTGAGGGTTTTGTCAGCCTTGGCGAAGATTTGTTAGAGTGTGGGGACAAAGGGGAAGTGGGAGACGCTATTTTGTATTCAGCTGCAGGGACCAAATTCAGAGTCATACTTGAAGTCAATGACAAGCCTGTTGGTTTGGGCTGTGGTTCTGCTGGCTTATGACCCGCTATTGGGAGCGGAGGGACGGCTGGCTTAGGAGCAATCGGAGGTTTCGTTACTTCAGTGGGCCTGTGGCTGAAAACAAGCCCTGCGGGAATGGAGGATGGTTTGGGTGGTACAGGAGGTGGCGTTGGGGTGTATGTTTTTGTGATAGGTACTACATGATTCTTTAATGCAGCTGCAGACTCTAGTGTTGGAACACTTGTGACTGAAGGTACCGCTGTGGGAGCTGCGGCTGCTGGTGTCTTAACCTGTGACTTCTTTTTGGGATAAACGGCTGGCTTGGGTAAAATAGGTGGAGGCAATGGTGGTGGAGGAGGTGGTGGAGGAGGAGGAGGAGGTGGGGATGGAGAAGGTTGTGCAGGAGAATCCAAAGAAGAGCTTCTAAAAAGCGAGAATACTTTGGATGTTACAGCAGGAGCTGAGGAAGGCACGGAGACCATGCTGGTCTTACTTACAACACTGGGAATAGGTACAGAAGATGTTTCTGATGCAGGCTCTGTAACTGCTACTGGTGCTATACATACAGGTGGTTGCTCAGATGTAGCACTACTCAAATTAATCCTTGTCCTGTCAACACTCAATTCCTTGTGTGAATCTTCATGATGAATTTTGACAATGCCAGCCTCTGCTGTACTTTTCATTTTTCTAGCTGCTTCCTTCTCTGCTTTGGAGCTATCAAAGGTGATGGTATCAGTTGCATATTGCCTGGGTTTTACAACTGTAGTTGACACTGCTGAAGGTGCAGTTTCAGCTAAACAAACTGCAGTTTGATCCACACTTTCCATACCTGGTGCTATAAATGGCTTTTTAGTGGCTCCAGCAATAGATTCATAAGGGATGCTCACTTCAGAGTACTCTTTTGTAGATGTTAAGGGAACTTCAGTTATTATCCTGATACCTTCAGAATCTATTAGTTTACTTACAGCATCTGCTGTATCTATATAACCTGTGGTTGCACTATCTATAGGTGATGAACTATCTGTGGTACAAACCGAAGATGTAGATGATGTTAAAGAAGCTGTATCAGAAGGCAAAACTGATGCAGCACCCTCCGACATCTCAGAGTATGTCAACATTGATGTTTCATGAGAAATTATTTCTTGAATTTCTCTGGCATAATCTGTTAAGTATTCATCTTCAATTTCCTCAGCTGTAAAATGCTGTGTTATTTTAACATCTGGAATAGAAAGTGCTGTGCTACTGACAGGTGATACGTCTGAGATTGCTGAAGTAGTGCTTGATGTTAAAGATGTACTATCCACTATTTCTCCAACACTAGATACCTTTGTATCAGATGTGGGAACAAAACCTGAAGTTGGTTGTGTTGGACTGGACCCAGGGGTTAGCTGCATTCTCTGTCTTTTCATAAGCTCTTCATAAGCAGCTTCTGCATCTAACAACTGCTTTTCCTCAGTGGAGGAACTTACTGTGCTGTCTAACACAACTATTTCATGACTTTCTGGGATAATGTAAGAACTAGAAACAATATCTTCTTGAGGCACAATGGAATGTAAAGTCTCAACACCATAGTAGTCTTTCTGCAGGTCAGTAATTTTCTGTGGTTCTTCATAGATCTGTTCTGAAGCTCTTATTTTTTTCTCTTTTCCTCTTTGTTGTATATACTCATTACTCTCATCTTGTCTCATTACAAGATTAGTGTCAATAGTTCCATTGTAAGTATCCTCTACTAAAGATTCATAAATATAATCCTCTATTAGCATTCCACCATATAAAGACTCTTTTTCAAATACTTCATCTTTTTCACTTGTAATTTGAAATGACTTGGACTTATGGGTCTTGTGCATCATCTCCTCATATACCTCTTCAGCACTTTTCAATGCCTTTTGAGCACTTTCTTCTTTTGGGAGTCCAGCTGGTTGTTCATCTGTTGGTGAGTACAGAGAGACAGCAGTAGGCAATTTGTAAACTTTTTGTACTTCTATTATTTTTTCTGGGCTGATTTCAAATCCTTCAGGATCTGACTCAATACTAGGTGAGTATTCAGAACAGGAAGATCTGTGCAGCTCTTCCATTTCTGCTGCCTGTCGTAATTCTTCTGTTGGAGATGCATCTTCAATGGGAGAAAGATTACTTGGTGGAGTCTTTGGACGTTCCCTTCTTCTCTGAGCTCTTAGCTCATCCTTGTCCTTTTTAGATTTTTTGCTAGAACTTTTTCTTTGCTGCTGTTCTAATTCACGCTGTTTCTCTTGTTCCTTTAGCAGTTCTTCCTCTTCCCGTAGTTCTTCTTCTTCTGAAGAATCTTCAATAGTTGGAAGAAGAGGACCATGTGACCGATGCCTGGCTTTGCGCTGTTGTTTGCTCTCCCCTCCCAGTTTTTTGTGACTAGGACTGCTGTCACTGTCTTCATCGAGTGATGACACTGAAGTAGGAGATGTACCTGGTGTGAAACTAGAAGCGTGTAAACTAGAAGACCCTTCTCCTCTAGATCTATCTTCTGGTGAATCTGTAAGACTCTCCATCTCTAGCTCAGGCTCTTCATCAAAATACAAAATACCCTTCTGTTGTTCAGATGCTTCAGAATATTTTTTTGTTATTGTACTATTTAATTCTATTGTTTTGAAACGCCGAAGACCTCCTCCTCCAGATACTGCAAGTTCTTCACTGTCTTGACTTTTAGTTTCTCTGTATTTTGGCTCTGGGCTTTCATCAAAATTATCATCATCATCATCGTGCCATGAATGCCTTCTTCCTGCATCCTCATCATAGCCCGCACTACTTTTCCGTGCCATTCTCCTGTGTTTTCCAGCTGTTCCTTTGGCTTTGCTTCTCACTTCTTCTTTCTTTTGGCTTTCAGTCACACTGATCTCTTTGAGTTGATTTCTAATGAATTCATCATCTTCAGAACCTGAGGCATCTTCATCAGCACTCATCTCTATGATCTGTTTTCTTATAAAGTCTTCCTCATCACCTGATCCCTGACTGTCATCTCGTTTGTATTCATCACTGCTTGAAGAACCGACACTAGCTCTTCTCTTTCTCCTTGGGACAGGCGAATTTTCACTCTCACTGCTGTCTTCCACAGAATCATAGCGTTGTCTTCTTGCTGATATGTCATCTCCTTCATCTTCTTCCTTGTAGGCTGCCTGGGAGGAAGCACTTCCTTTGCCATCTTCTACAACAGTTCCTTCAGCTTCTTGAGTAGCTTCTAAGTCTTCTTCATCTGAACTGTAAGATTCTGGAGTGACTGGCAAAGGCTTTGCTTTATGTTGATCCTTTGTCTGTTCACTGTACGTTTCATAAAGCTCTTTGCTCTTCGCAGATTTTTCATCAGAAAGCGTGCTTGCCTGAGCTTCCAAAATAGACAGTACAGTACTTTCCAATTTAGCTAGATCTGAGGGGCTTGGTGGACTTTCATGTGAAATAGTGTCTTTTTTATTAGATTCTCTGAGCAAATCCTTTTCATCACTGGGGATATGACTTGGGATTTCACCAAGTGAACTTGATATCCCATCAGAAGAATAGCCGGTGTCACTCAGACCTTGTGGACTTTTCTGTTGCTGAGAGCTTGATGTGTCTGATTTGTCATCCTCCTTTTCCTAAAAAAATAAATACATATGCATGTGTACATATTTATATATAAATTCTTAATGTCTCCAGGCAATTAAATACATGTGATTTTTTTCCTAAAAGATGAATTAATGTCTTATGTGAAAAATTATGATGCCAAGAAGATACATATTAAACCAGAAAAGACTGAACACTAGCTTTGTTATTCATAGCTATTAAAATAACATTTGAAAGTTCCTCTGATTTTGAGTTTTTCATTGAATCTAACTACGTTTTGCATGGCGATCCATACTGGCAAGTGATTTTATTAATTGTAAGATGATCTTCTATTTTTCAGTATAAACAAATACTGTATTTAATTGTTTTCAGAACACTTCCTAATGATAATCTATCATTTATTCACATACGCATGGGACAAGTTGCTTGGGGGTTAATTTAAATGAAGCTGTGTTTCAAAACTCCCTATATAGTTCTAGATACAACTTGCCAAACATCAGCCTGCAGTAAATCTGGGGCCTGCTCCCTTCTTTGCCCATTTAATCTTTTGTAACTGTCTAGCAATAAGTCGGTCTTCTCAAATTTTGGACCTATGGTTTCCTTTTGTTGATTTAAGTGTTACACATTGCACCATGCAACAGAATACATGGAATACTGAAACATGATTCAATGCAGTTTGGAATGTCTCTATATCTGCAGCGTGGCACTTTACAAACATTTTCTGAGCACCTCATAAAGAAGAAGTTTCTCAGTAAATTTGGAACACAGAGGTAAGCTGCTGGCAGGGGAGTGTAACTGCAGGGAGGAAAGCACGATAGCTGTTGATCAAAGGAAATAAGGAAGCAAACAAGGCAGGCATACCCGACTGAGCATCATAACCAATGTTTTCCTTCTCATCCCTAATTGAACATCCTTAGTCATTCTCCTAGATTCCAGATCCTTCTACAGCATTCTGAATGACAAGCACATCTACCTCCTTCTTTAGATAACAAAACCACCAAGAATATCCTAAAACAGGTATTTCCACCCAGAGTTTCCACACCAGTTTCCCTCCTGCTTCTCTCAGCTGTGAAATGCTCTATACTTTGTGGAAGTACCTAACCATGCAGCTAACAAAACAGCTCACTCTCCAAGTGACAGGTCATCTTTGCTGTCATTGTACCTGACAGCCTTACTAAGTGTCCTCACCTCCACTAGCAATTTGAGAACAAGCATCCCAAAGTCTCCTGATTTAAAAACTGTCACGTGATCTTCATATTTGTTATGACCCTCAAGAGTACAAGTAGGTAGTTATTTATCAACTTTGCTCATCTAAGCCAATGACCTCTGAAATACAGCAAACCATTTATTTAAATGGTGAATTTATCAACATCCTTGGCAATATGCTGAGTTAAAAAAAATTACTGTGGAATAAATATATTTAGAAAATGATAACAATTGTTACTTATAATTTAAGGGTACATTTATACTCATGTTAAATTGCTATCAATTGCAAGTATTTTCAAATGTTTATGCACACTAAAGCTATATTTAATGCCAAAATATCACAAATCAAATAGTTGTTATTGTCAGTTATTTCAGTTTTAAAAACTGGTCAGCTTTTTTCATTATTTGATTTACAGTTAAAGTACCTGTTCTTGCCTATAGACATATCACTGTGCACATAATTCTATATTAAATCACTAATATTAGTATTAATGTTACAGTAATCTACTAACCAATATTTTATTAAGTAATGTGCATTTCACAGGAGTTATGTTCTTTGCAAAATCACATACTACCTTGAATATAAACTAAGTCTGTTGTTACTAATATTATACCCAAAATGATAAACCCAAATATCTGATATCAGAGCAATATCCATTGCAATTAAAAATCAAATATGAAAACAAATATTTCTAAGTACAACTCCAAAGATAAGGCTGTGATTAATATATAAATATAGAGAAACCTCTGTATTTATGTACTACAAACAACTTTGGGAAGTCATCAACATGTCAGTACTTATTATTCTGAAAAGTTAGCCTGGGATATTCTCCAGCCCTTAATGACAGAATTATATATACTCTTCATAAAAAGTCAGTAACGAAGCATAGTCAAAAATTTTAGGCTTTGTATGTTATATTTAAATTTTTCTTCCCTTATTACAGAAGAAAGTGTTCAAGGGCAATTTATTGTTTTGTTGTTTTTTTAAAAAAATATATATTTCATTAAAACCAAAGGATTTTCCCATCTAGAAATACCATGCCCCTCACTAAAATGTCACCTATGACGTAATTGTTATTTTTTATTTCCATTGTTCTTACTTAAAAAGACATACCCAAACAAACCCTGTGATCAATTTAGACAAGCTACGAGAAAATTCAAATATTGCTCAAGCTCAGAAGGTCTCCCAGGACTGATGGATAGACTGTCCATCTAGTGAAAATGCATGTCAGATCTTGGTTCTCCAGAGGGAGGTGAAGTGACACAGTCACTCGTGAAGCAAAGAGAGAAGGTATCAACTAAACAGTTAAGCTAATAAATAGGTAGACAGCAACTGGACATAGAACAACTTTAGCCATACTCCTTATAGTTCGTGATGGTGCCACTGTGAGTCCAATGATTGGTACCTAGTCAATGACCAAAGCAGAGGAGATGGCAATGGATACTGCTATTGCCCATCTTCTTGTGAACCTCAGTATATGCCATAATGTCACTACTATGAATAACGGGAAACTGAATATGGGAAAGACTGCTATTTGTACAGTACAGAGAAGAAAAAGGTCTACAATAAGGATGTGATGAGAAAATCCACTTTTCTTTCAAAGCTCACCACAATATGACTATCTTTTCTACCATTATTGTATGTAAAGTTGTCTGCCCTGAGATATGTAATGCAAAAATTATCCTGCACATTGTGTTTTGAGATCATATGCATGTAACTTACAATAAATAATATTTTGTCTTTGTGCTTTTTTTCCCCTACTTCCTGCAGCCTGAGAACTATATTGTCATTAGCTACATCTATTCTTAAATGACTGGTAATTTACTTTCTATAGGGTTGGCCATCACATACACAAAGACAGTGTCATTGTCAAACTTGTCAACATACCATAAAATCAAAAATTTTAGATGAATAACAAAATACTGCAGAAACAATACTGCTGAGGATCATATATATATTCAACAGCTGGAGAATGAAAGAACATATTTTAATCAATAAGAAAAAAAACCCCACTTTTTTCTTGTAAAGTTTTCTTTGTACATGTTGAATTACTGGGCTTTTCTGAGTAGTTGAATGGCATTTTTCTCTGAAAGTTTGTCTACTGGGACTTTTTAATACTGGACAAATTTAGCTCCAATACAGACTCTGCTGGGAGAATCTTCTTTAGACATGATGAACCTGGAGATGTAAAAGCTGGAGGCTGGATAAGACTGTTTAAAAACAGCAAATGCAATCTCTTTAAGTAACAGTAAAAATGATCTAATGTAGGATGTATTTGTACTATTCTAGTGGCATTTCTACAGTGTCAGTGCCGATACATCATACAGCTATTTTACATTAGAAGGTTTTGCTTTAGAAGTATTATTTATTCTTACACTTCCTCACTTTCAGTATTCTTATTTGAAAATATAAAACAGTGCTTTAAAAAGTCGCATTGGTTATCAAATCCAAATTGTCAGTTTTTAAAATTATAGCTAGCAAGATTACATTCTGTTGCACAGAACAGAAATTTTATTTTGCAAAGGAACTTAGTATTTTTAAAAGGTCATTCTGCTTAAATAAGAAATAAAGATATCTACATTATCAAAAAGTTTCAGAAAGTTAAAAGCAGTCTTTGGTTGACTGTTTAATCTGTGTTTGAATTTTATATCATCAAAATGCAACATTTTGTTTGTGTCCAGAAAGACTGCTTAGAGATAATTTTTTTCCCCTTTATTCTGACTCTCTAGTCTGTGGTTTGTCATTTATGGCATGTGTTAGAATAATGTTGTCAAATTACAATATATTAATATTTATCTGTTACTTCACCTAAGCACATGATCATTTCTTGGTAAACATAAGAATATAGTAATAAGGGTACTTTATATAACACAGCTGATGTGTTCTAAATAGATGTCCAATTTACACCATGGGAATGTGTTCACATAGATATGTTGAACTACTTATACGTTAACTTGTAAGTTCCAAGATTACCATTTTATACTGACAAACTGTATGTTATAACTGTCCAACATTTCTAGGCAACCTTGTTAGAACATCTAACTGCTATTGCACATGTGAACAGTAGATAATGCAAGATGGTTTCTCAGGAAAAGCACCTGTAAATCATGAGCAAAGTCAGTTTATAATTTAAAACCTTTTGGAAGAGATCACTGTTTAAATTATTACTGGGAAAAAATGCTTTGAAGAAAAAATGGCTTTAGGATACCTCAGATCATACTTTGAGACTCGAATATTTTAAAATGTTTCAATATTTAACTCAGTTTGGTTTCAAAGGACTCTGGATCTCTAAATAACATTGATAACTGTGATTTTCCAAGCATCATTATACTGATTATACTGGAACAGAACGTTACTGTCCCAATGTCTGTAAGGACTTCTTGTGGGAGTATTGTTTTGGGGTTTTTGTTTGGTGGTTTTTTTAGTGAAAAATGAGAATAGTACCATTTCTTTACCTCATTGGAATACTACAAGAATTAATAATTACTGTTTATACAGATTTGGATATAAAATGCCATCAGCAGTTTGTCAAGTGCAGAAAGTACTAGTTTTTCCCTCACCACCCTATTTAAAAACAAACCTACCTGAAATCCTTCATATGATTCTGCCCTGAAGTACATGTAAAATGTATTCTTCAATGTCTAGATATTGTCCTTTGCCCGCTGAAATGGAATCAATGTGTGAGATCTAAATTGTTATCTCTTCTTTCAATTCTGCCCTTGCTCTCCTGATAAGAATCTTATCTATCAATGTTCAATGTACAGCACAGAGAACATTAAAATATTACCATAAATATAAATAATAATTTTAAAAATCAGTAATTTTTATGAAGTAC
Source organism: Falco naumanni (assembly GCF_017639655.2). NCBI lineage: Eukaryota > Metazoa > Chordata > Aves > Falconiformes > Falconidae > Falco > Falco naumanni. Next base: position 66,804,140 of record NC_054058.1, read on the forward strand.
AGGCTAGGTGAAGCACCATCTTTATTTTTAATTCAGAACAATTTGAGCTGCTGCTTTTTTTTTTTTTTTTTAATTCAGATTTTTATAAGGATCTGAAAAAGAAGGGAAAAGGGAAAAAAAGGCTTTTTGTGTAAAAATAGTTGTTCCTTTTTCATTTTTTGTTTGTCCTAATTTAAAAAATAGAAGAAGATATGTAAGGGTTTGGGTTTTTTATTCATGAAACTTCTGTTTTACTAGGTTTAGGTAAGTGTGCTTCAAAGTCTGATAACTAGAGCAAAAGAAAGATAAACCTATTTATGGTAATAACTCAAGAAGTCCTGACTTCAGTTAGAAGGCAGTGGGAGGAATTAAAATATAAGTGAAATACGAGTGAAATATATGTGTGCACCACATGAGGAATCACTAATAAATCTACAGTTAAAATGTCACTATCAGAGATGTAAATGTAATACGTCTATCTAAGATTTGTCCAGAGTATAATATACTTTCACCTCCTTACAGAATATAAAAATGACCAGATAGGACTGTGACTAGCATATGATAAAAATTTTCCCTTACAAATGTTTTCAACAGAAAAAAAAAACAAAACAAAACCACAAACTATCAAATTTTTAACAGTAACAAAATTTTAAGTCAACTTCTTAGGTTTTCTGCTATGAATTAAAAAAACCTACCAAAACTAAACCAAAACACAACCCAGAAGTGACATTTTGTTAACAAAAATAAGCTTACTCTTCTTGGAAAGTCCTGCAGTAGTGTCTTATGTTTGATATGTGATAATCAAATTTATATAGGTTTTTCATAGATCTCCTTGTGTCTTCCAGAAGGGAGGATTTCTGGCTATGTTACTCTGAGCATAATTCAGAGATTCCCTTGGCACAATCAGGGGAAACTGTAACTCTTGATACGGTCGAGAAGACGAAACACAACGTGATAGGAGATACATTTCAGACAGGAAAGTTGGTTTACAACAATAGTAGTAATTTCCACAGCACAATTGCTGAATCAGAATATTTTTCTGCCCAAATATCTTGGTTATCACAAGGAATGAAAAAATAATTACAAAAAAACCCCACAAAACCCTTGACCTATTTGACTAGGATTACTTGAAAACATAATTTTGTCAAAGGTTAAACACTTTTCCTAAACTTACTCCTACTTTCACAACATAATAATCAGCATCTAATTTGCAGTGCTGATATAAAAAACACATCATTTTTCATTTCCCAGCAAATTATGTATATTACCCAGTTCGGCTGATAGTGACTTGGTGACTCTGCATGCAGCAAATGAATTTATTTACGAAACGTGGACCTTCAGTAAGTGCTACCAAAAACTCATCCATTCATCAGACTTGAAAGCACACCAAGACCCCTTCCTAAATGTACTTGTGCATATGAGATAAGCAAATGGAATAGTAAAAAGATGTAAAGGTTGCATGCTTTAATATATCACGTTCAGGCATCATAAAGTATTCCTCAAATGTTTATTGTATTTTGCTACTGCAACACATTGTACACCTTACCATCACGGATTATTCCCTTTTGAGATTAAGAACTAAGAAAACACTCCTTTCAATAATTAAACTCCAAAGTCTGGATAATTTCCAGGTAAATAAATCAAGAAATATTGGAAAAATGATTAAACAGGAACTTTGCCTTAGTTTCAACCGCTTAACTGCTTGAGACTGAAAATCATGCAAGGAGTATTGAAAAGTTGCACGTAGAGCATAGGACTAACTGGTGAAACTTTCACTCAACAGGAGGCATTGATTTAATCATTTAGAATCACCATGTACAGAGACTAACAACAAAGAGCAGGAAGACATAGAGGAGAGAACTGTAGCAAGGGAGAAGGGGGGTGGGAAGGAGAAAAGCACTTACTGTTTTTTCTCTCACTGCTTCCACATGGTCAGCTCCTGGCAAAGGTGCTGTTTGAAGAGGAATTTCTTCTTCCTGAGCTTTTTCAGCTTTTGAAACCATTTGTGAAATCCCAGTTGTCAAACCCTCTTTCCTAACGTCCTCTTGCTTCTTAGCTTGCAGTTCCTTACAAGGTGCTTCAACTTCTGCTTTCTGTTCAGCAATGTGGTCTTTATTCTCAGCTGTAATCTGCTCTTTTTTGTCCTCTGGATGTGGTGTGCTTTTTTCTGGAAGCACAGATTTTTTATCTTCTTCCAATATACTTAAGGATTTCTTCTGATCTGAACTTATTGTTGCAGGAATTTTATCTGCTGCAAGTGTCTTCAACAGTTGCCCTTGCTGAAGTTTTGGTTCTTTCTGAGCTTCCTGTTGGATTTTCTCCACTGATGAAGTTTTCACGATTTTCTCATGTTGAACTTTTGGATCTTCTTTCTGAATTCCATGTTGGATTTTATCAACTGAAACTGCCTTTGACAATTTGACCTCCTGAAGTTGTGCATCTTCCTTCTGGGCTGCCGGTTGGATTTTGTCAGCTGATAGTGCCTTTGCCATTTTCACCTGTTGGAGTTTTGGGTCTTCTTTCTGAATTCCATGTAAAATTTTGTCAGCTGAGGGTATCTTTGCCAATTTTGCCTGTTGAAGCTTTGTGTCTTCCTTCTGAACTCCATGCAAAATTTTATCAGCTGAGGATGTTTTTGCCAGTTTTGCCTCTTGAATTTTTGCATCCTCCTTCTGAACTCCATGAAGAATTTTATCAGATGAGGCTGTCTTTGTCAGTTTTGTTTGCTGGAGTCTTGGGTCATCCTTCTGAGAAACACGTTGGATTTTATCAGCTGAGGGTGTCTTGGCGAGTTTTCCCTGCTTAAGTTTGGCATCTTCTTTTTGAATGTCTTGCGGGATTTTCTCAGCTGATGACGTTTTTTCCAGTCTCCCCTGCTGAAGTTTTGGAGCTTCCTTCTGAACACCTGGTTCTTTCGTTTTTGCTGCAGTGGGCGGTGTGGAAGTCTTTGGAGGGTGATGTGAAACAGCAGGCACAGGCTGTTTTTGAGGAGTAGCAGGTGGTTTGGATGCTGGTTGTGAGGGGCCTGGTTTCGGAAGTGGCACCTTGCCCACGTCCCCAAGCTGACCTGACATTGCCCTTTGGGTCTGGCAATTTAAGCACAGCCATTCCTGTACCTGTGATACAACAAAGATATGAAGTTACTTATTTGAAAACTTAACAGTAAAATCATATGGTGTTTTCAGCTTATACATTTGAATACTTCTAGCCTGAATGCTGTGCATACTGAGAGTTTACTTTCTTTCTTTGCTGCTCTTGCAGCAAAAGCTGTAACAACTTTCTAACAGCAATGAAGTGTATCAGGTCCCAGAAAGCCAAGCTGAACAAGTATAAAAATACACTGTGAAAATTAACAGGAACTACATTGTTCCAAATCATTGATGACCTTTACGTACAAACTTTGCTTATATATTTCTAACATCTATTGTTTTCTAAAGTCTGATAATCTGTCAATAGGTCCCACTGATTTTGTATATCTGAGCAAAAGGGGACCCATGGCTTTTTGTGTTTCTCTTCAGAAGTTACCTTCCCCTCTTGAATTTGTCTATATGTATCACTGCAGAAATTTAATAAGGCTGTAACCCAAAAGAAAGATCCCCTGTATGGTCTTCTGCTCCCTTTACTGCTAAATCCCTGCTTCACACTGGTTCCTTTACTTGTCTTCCCAGAAAATCAGAAAAAAAGGACAAATGCTTATATCTGTGCAAAAGACCTTGTTGCCAGTTGCCTAGCTACTACATGAGAGGAGTTATCAGACTGTTTCCAGTGGGATTTGGGGTACAGTTTCTTTAGAATAGCAAAAGGAAATTCTAAACACAGAAAAGTGCTGAACGAAAAAAGCCCAGAATCTTCCGGATACTAGAAAAGATAATTAAGCTCTACTTCACTAGTGCAAAATAAGCTCCACTGGAATATTAAAATCTTTGTATGCTTTTTTAAAACTTCTTTTCCTGTGACAATGGAAGGTCTTGGCAATACAGTTGTTGTATTTCTCTGATTTAGAGAACTCAGTGACCTACTGAATATGAAGCACATGAAAAAAAGCAAAATTGTTTTATTAGTAATTATATAGGTAATACTGAAGATAATATTAGGATGGCATGGATGACTGATCAGTTATATACCATTGAATATTTTAGAATCTCCAGTGGTATAAAACCAGTTGGATAGATGTGGTATTTAGTCAGAAGAAGGGGTAGCTGGCAGAAGTGTGTGACCCCAGAAACATTTGTGTGTTTTATATTAACAAGTAAAACAGTAATAAATGAGCTAACACCAAAAGTGGAGACTCTTAACTCTAGCTCTGCTCCTGCCAACAAATGCTCAATGACAGGGGTATAAGCATCAGACTCCCTGCTTTCCTTTTGACTCTAACTTGCCTTTTTCAGCGTAAAGAGGGACCTTAACTTCAACAAATGCACTGGCAGGTTTTCCTACCAAGAATACTTAATGCTTGGTGATGCCACTGATGTATGTATGGATACAGAATTTATCACAGAGGGATAAGGGTTGGTCATGACAGGACCACAAATGGCTTTTCAAGATGGTGAGGCATCTCTCTATTCATCTCTAATGATGGAGCTTACACACTCAGGCTTCATATCCCATCCAGGATATTTCTGAGCCCATTGGTGCACAGCAGGTATGTCCAGGAAATTAAGATTTTTGGTATCTTTAAGAAATTTAAACATTTTAAGATTAGCTGGTTTAAAGCATTCATTGGAATTGTGTAAAATCTACCAAAACTCCAATTTATGAAGTCTGTTTGCACACTTCAGATCCAAATCCCATTGTCTTTACAATGTTACTGGATTTTGATTGTTTTTAAAATAATTGAGTCTCTACTATGATGCTGCTCCTTTGGAAAAAAAATAAAAAATAGCTGGTTAGGCTAATAAGTAAAAGATAAATTACAAGAACTGTAGATGAAATGACAATTGCATGTGAAACAAAATTTAGTAGGAAAAGCTCATTTTGACTAATTTTGCTGAAACAGAACTAAAGAGAAGCTATTTAATGCATAAAATAATTGTCTTTGTCTAGCAAATATTGTTTCAGGCACAAGAAATGCAAGAATGCATGCATTATCATTCAGGTCATCTAACAGTTGCCTTGCGTATTTATTATTCTACTTTTATAGAAAATGACCTAACTAGAGAGTCCTGGTAATTGACACAAATAAATATTTATTAGAAGTATTTGACAATATTGTCCCAATAAATGAAGTTTATTGACTGAATCAGCTGTCTCGATATGCAATGAAGCCCCTAATAATTACTGTGCCCTTTGCCACTGAATGTGGTTCTCTATCAGACTATTAAATATAATTTAGGTTTAGTTTTTTCTGTGCAAAAAAGGATTAAAACATAATCCTCCAGGGAAGATTATCCTTCTCCATAAGACAATGTGCTCCAACTACACATCATTTGTCTGGGAACTACTAATTAAGAAATACGAATAAAAGGAACTTGTATTTTAATAAATGTGTAAAATCTAACAGGTTTTTTGCGAGTATTTCTGTTAGAGGGGTTCATCTGGATTTTTTACTATGGTTTCCTTCCTTTTTATGGGCAGCAACATTTTTTTCCTAGAAAACAATATCGGAAGCTGTAAGTACGCTGTGACCTGCCTTTTATAAACTTAAAATAGAATAAATACATCAGGAAGCAAATCTGGTGAACAGAAATACATGTTGTTAGTATTATCAGAATTCTGTAAGTGACTAAATATACTAGATAACATTTAGCATACTTAGACTACAGACAAAAAGATCCAGTTTCAGTGTCCTTGATTCTTTTCTCATAAAAGTTGTAAAGACCACTATACAAAATTGATTAGATAATTATAATAGACCAATTTTGATGTTAAATTTATTGGAGGGCACAAAAGCTTTTAAACCCACTAAAAAGTGGGCAGGTTTTTCTTTCTTAAATCAGCCTGACAAATACTCATTTCACAATGCAAGCAGAAATAATACCATTATTATTTGTCTTAATATAGCTTCTGGCACCACAGGGCACGCCAATAAGGAAATACACTAATGTTATTAAGCTTCTCAGAACCGAGGCTTAACCATCCTTGGTCAAAACCTTGCCAAGCTGCTGAAGAGGGTTTTAAACTAAAGTTGCCAAGGGAGGGGAACCACAATCCATCCCACTCCTACCAGTTTGGTACTAATGCCATCAAGAGATGCCTAGAACCTGGAAAAAAATTGCAGGGCAGCGGGAGACCACCTGAAGAAACAAGGGAATTCCAGCCATGGCACCCATTCAGTCAGCTTCATCGGGGCCCACCTCACATGTCTCTATGCAAACTCACGTAGTGGGGAACATAAACAAGAGGAGTTAGCGCGCGCACCTGTGGGGCTGTGATCTGCTTGGCGTCAGGGAGAAGTGGTGGGATGACTTTTCTGGCTGGAGTGTTGCAATGGAAGGGTACAGGCTCTTCAGGAAGGCCAGGCAGGGGAGGTGAGGAGGGGGTGTCACCCTGTGTCGGTGACCACCTGGAGTGCACGGAGCTCTCCCTGGGGATGGGTGAGGAGCCATGAAGATGATCAGAGGGCTGGAGCACCTCTCCTATGAAGACAGGCTGAGAGTTGGGGTTGTTCAGCCTGGAGAAGAGAAGGCTCCATGGATACTGTAAAGCTTTTTCCAGTACCTAAAGGGGCCGACAAGAAAGCTGCAGAGAGACATTTTACAAGGGCCTGTAGTGATAGGACAAAGGGGAATGGCTTTAACCTTAAAGAGGGCAGATTTAGATTAGGTATAAGGAAGAAATTATTTTCTGTGAGGGTGGTGAGACACTGGCAGAGGTTGCCCAGAGCAGCTGTGGGTGCCCCATCCCCTGGGGTGCTCAAGGCCAGGCTGGACGGGGCTGGGAGCAACCTGGTCTAGTGGAATGTCCCTGCCCGTGGTGGTGGGGGTTGAACTAGATGATCTTTAAGGTCCCTTCCAACCCAACCCAATCTATGGTTTTATAATCTTCAGTTTCATAACAACATAATTAAGTGCATGGTTCAAGATATGCTATACAGGTATTCTTAAAGAACATGTAACTTCATACATCAAATGCACATGTTTTCACAGTACCATTTGTTCGTGACATAATTGGGATTTATTTCCTTATATTCGTATCCAGTTTCTAGTGTCTCTATGTTTGTTTCTTTTCCATGCATCTACATTTGGCTCTTATTGCTTCTCCTAGCTCTGCTGGTTAAGTAGATCCCATTTACTAATTCTTCAGCTGCACCCTACTCACTGCCCATACAGTTGCTCCTTCTCAGATTCATCAAGCCACTTCCCTCATTTAAGTCCTTCAGAGACTCAGTTCTTTGAACTGCCTGTAATGACTTCAGCAACTTTAATAATAGTAGTAAGTATTTAAAAACAAGAACAGTTACCCAGCCACTGTTTCCTCTCAGCTTTGCTCACTGACCCTATTCAGTCTGTCTTTCTTGGATTAAAGTTCTTCAACTCAAGGACTGTGATTTGAGTTGAGGACATAGTAGAACAAGTGTCTTAGAAAGGAAAACATTTACAATTAACATAAGCAATGGAAGGTGATGATGAGCAAACTGCATTAAATCTTGTGAAGAGATGGAAGTCCCAGCCTTGCCTCCTTGCCATACTGATGCAAGTGATGCTAGTGAAATAACCTGGAATTGTTCAGATACACAGTGATTTAATGAACACTGCTATTCTCCTCTTGGGAGTTTTGTTATATCTGTATCTTTTTACCACTTCATTTTTTAGCATTGCTATACACTTCTCCCAAGCTGTGTTTTAAATTCCAATCTAAGTTTTTATAATCATGTGGATATTTGATCACAAAAAAGCCAAGAAAAATCTTCTTATATCACCAACCCTCTAGCTCCTAATTCTCTGTCAGAACAGTTCTCTGTAAAATCAAATTTTGTACCATGAAGTCATATGCCTCAGCTTTAGACTTGTCTTTTCCTCAGTTAACCTCATGCCCCGAATGCAAGCTTTTCCCTAAGGCTATTTTTTCAGTTAGCCTGTCAACCCAAATTCATGAGGACTTGGGAAATGCACACCATCTTCTTTCAGCAGTCTTCACTAGATAAATCTTATAAGCTCTTTACAGAATTCTTCACACCCTTTGTTTCCAGAATTGGTGGTCAACACTATTATTGACAACACGAGTGATACTAGTGTGCTTTAGTATTCTGAATCCATGGCACTTTCCCTGTGTTTTCAGCAGTCCTTAAAACCCCATATTGATGTCCAGAACAATGTAGCTGTTTCCCAATTCACTTTCATAATAAACAAATGCCAACAAGAAAAAGGCAGACAACATTCATCATGCATATCTGTTTTCCAGTTGTCATGCAAGAGCTCAGGCATTTTGGTTCCTTTGCTTTTGTATTCATATACCATAATATTAGATAATTTCAAGTAGAAAATAATAGATCAACTATTCCATCTCCCTGCCAGTCAAGGATTCTTTATTGAAGTATGTTGATAAAATCATTACCCACTCTTGGCAAACACTGACTGGCAAACAAGAGGGGTTTTTTCTCACTCTAAGTAACTCAACTTACTTAATATACTTGTGAAGGCAAAACCAAACACTTCTTCCTAGAAAACATCTCTAAGTTACTTCAGAAGGCAAATACTTTAATTTCATTTAGATACCAACCAACTACTCCCTTTGTCATGGTTAGATGATATCTTTATCCCTTCCTAATTCTTCCTCCTCACTGCTCTCTGGAAAACAAAGTCATAAAACCAACACAGGAATGAAAAAAAGCATTAAGAAATAAATATCTGAACAAATATTATACTTCTGATTTTGCTTTCTAGAATAATCACATTGCAAAGCAGAATCTTTATCAACATCCCCATGCTAATTATAAAAAAACCCTGAATATATTTATGAAAAGTATGCTTTTTCTCCCTGATTACCTCATAAACAAAACAGAGGAAAGGAGCAATACATGCAGTCACTAAAATATTTTTTCTTACTATTCAAATTTGCCATCTTCTTTTTTACTAGGCATAGATTTGAGTATGTTTCTTAGAAAACACAAAAATATACACCTAAAAGTAAGATGTCTCTGGCATAAATACTTATATTAACTAGTTGTTATGAGATGCTAAGACAGTTTTGCCTTGGATTATTTGTAATTTATTTGTTTTTTTGTTTTCACAAACTTGCAGCATGTTTCCAAGATCTCATAGGAATAAGCCACTTAATGAAATAATTGAAAAAGTAACCAAATAGCCCACCCAGAGAATAAAAGCTATCTGGATGAGCATAGCAAACTCCATCTTGAAGATCAGAAAAAGCAGGGATGAGGAAAGAACTCCCAAAAACTGAGCTAAGACCAATTCTGCAAAGGAAATGTAATCAAGCAACAAATATTTGGTAACCTTGTAGACAAAAAGGTATCTACAGAGCAGTTAAGACTGCTTCAGAGTTAAAGTATAGTCCATGTAATATGTGCTTTGATCTCCAATTTTTATGATAGTGATATTGAACAGAAGCAAATGTCAACAGAAATGAGGACACAGAATATAAATCACCATACTGAACATGGAAATCCATGAACATGAACAGTATCCATTAAAGTGTATTGGCATAAGAAAGCCAAATTAAGCAGCTATGAGATACACACAATCCACCCAAAGTGAGTGACACACAGCTTAACCACATTCAACTCACAGCCACTTCTATTTAGTATGTAGAAATGTTCCTGGTAACTACGGCTCTGCTAGTCCAATTCAAATGTTTAGAAAGTTTTAGAAAACTATTTGAAAGAAAGTTGAATTGATCCTTGTGATGAAGAGAAGGGACTAAAATGCAACATGAGCTTACTGGGGGAAGACTGTGTCAGATAAGCCTTGTATTTTTTTCTTGAATAATGTAATTTATTCTAGAGGTAAAAATTAAACTATTACATGTTGAGCCTACTTGGATTCCAGCACAATAACGAAACCTGTGCCACTATGAAATGTTTAGTCAAATTTGCAGAGATGAGTCAATAAATTTCCAGGTATGAAAACCACATCTCCTATAGAGGGAAATTACCTTCCATTCTTTTTATGCTTTAGTTACTTTCCTACTGTTTTAGTTTCTTTACAGTAGATATGAACACAGGTTTTGGAAGCCTTCACATCCTCCTGTCCCTGAGAGATCTATTGTAACATGAGGCCAGAGTCACTCTTCCCCTTGTGAGGTCCCTGTCCTGCTTGTCACAGAATGGCACGTTTTTGCAAACAGGAGAGAAGGAATACTGGAAACCCTTGGCCCAGGGGTTCAGATGTCTATGATGCAAGGTGTAGGTTGGTGCAGCAGAGCTGTAAGTCCTCAATTGAGTTTTACTGTGAAAAAAGGCTGTAAAGATGTGAGAAGGTGTTTGAGAGAAAGCCAGGTGCTATAAGAAAATAATAATAATAAAAAAACCAAACAAACAAAAACCAACAGAGTGTCATTGGGAGAAGAATTCAAGAAGAAAAATACTGACATCTAAAACCAAAAGAAAAATACACAGAAGTGGATGACAGCAACTCAGCAACAGTGATGGTCAGTTGGTTTGTTCCAAGGAGCAGAAGCTGATGCTCCCCAACCTGAGTGATGATTGCCTGCCCAGCAAACACTATTCATGGGCCCCGCTGAAGTAGTGAGTATATTAACGGTTCTTCAGATGCATGTCTGCTATGTGTGTTCATCCACAAATAATTGCTCTGCACTCCTAAAGTGTACTCCTTGCTGAGTCCCTCTGCACAGAGTAGACATTGCCTAAACAAAACAATGCAGAGAGGGAAGGTTACATTCCCATTTAGAATGGGAATGGTGGCCTGAGGATTCCCTTAGGATGTGTGAACTACAAATTCAGATCCCACACAGACTGAGAACTCAGATCTCCTACCTTTAGGGGAAATATTCAAATCGCTAGACTTACGTGTAAAAAAGTTATCACCACCATCACACAGAATAATAGAGGGACATACATATTCAGACCATGACCAACAAATCAGGTTGTAGATCTGGCAGGAGAAAAAAAATAAATAAATAAAACCCCCATACACTGTTCTTTATCCAAAGTGTTAGGGAGGATGTAACTGCCTAAGCAGCCAGCTTGGCACAGACAGGGTCCACAGCTGAGCCTCTACAGTGTCCAGAGTTAGGAAAATATAAGAAGGTTTTCATAGATGCTGTGTGCCTGTGGAGGTCACAAGCAGTGTTCCAGGATTATTCTCCTGAATTGGTACGCATAAATTTTGTCTAAAATGTCACTTCGGATCTTAAACATATTTTTTGATTTTACCCCAAGTGGAGAAAGGATGTGCAAACAAATGCTTAGTCAGATGACTGGGTTTCGGAGAAGAGGTTAGAAGAATATGGCTAATTTAACCGAGGGAAATTAATCCCACAAGTATGACTTATATTGGAGGAAAGGTATACTGGCTGCAAACCAAATGGATATAAATTTTCCATGGTTAAATTTAGGTTTTAAACTAGAAGAACTTCCTTGTCATTACTGATTTGCAGTTTGGAGCATGACACAATAGGAGGGGTGGCATGGAGAAATGCAGCTGATTTCAATATATGATGTGATTGCCAACAAAATCAGTCAAGGATTCATGAAATCCTACCAGTTTTACCAACTGCATTCCTGCATTAGTACTCATGAGCAGAATGCATTGTTTTATCAGCATTAAACAGATTCACAGCATTTAGCTGACTTTAAATGTCAAGCTATCTTTCAGCCACCAAAGAGAGATCACAGAAATCCATAAAAGCTGATTCAGCTAAATGCAAAGTGTCAACATAAAACAAAACCAGCAAAATTTGCTGTAGAATAAAGACGTTTGTCAACAGGAGGAAGGATTACTCTTGTAGTCTGAGAATGCCTTTTTTTTGTTGTTTGACGTTACAATGAAGATGAGACTGTTACCTGAAAAATGCAAAAAGATGAGTAGCTTTTATCTTTCTCAAATAAAGGCTTTCAGTATGTGACTGAGGAAGACCAAGTTATCTCAGCATCTCAGGTTATTGTCATTAATTGATAAGCTTGCTTTTAAGCCATCACAACTGTGAAATCAAATAAGTTATTTTCAACTGTTTTCCTTGCAGACTTGTATACGTACTCAGTTACTGCTGCTCATGTGACATGTTGGGATATTTATTAAAAGTCACAAAACCCGACATAACTAAAAATGGATTTTATATATTTATCTCTGTTGCCACTGGGAAGCCAATACAGCAAAAACAAGTGAAAGGCTCTTACCTATTTTTCCTGCTTGCATCAGTAGAAATATTTGCTATATGCTTCCTGGCTACTGCTGTGCATTATCTATCGAAAACAATGATTGCTATCCAGGTTTATGCTGCTCAATTATTGTAGATACACAAAAGTCTCAAAAAACTTTGGTCAGTGTGTTGGAAGATACAACTAATATCAAAACAAGAATAGAATCCAGCTTACTTCTCTTTATGTCAATTTTGAAGTGCTACAGAAACCTAGAAGAAAAGAAAACAAAAAGCCAAAAAAAACCCACTTAACCTCTGCCTGTTAAAGGGTATTGCCTCTGACAGTGCTGGTATTTGTTCCGAACTGTGATACCTTAGCATATAGTCTACATGAGTTGCCATTTCTGCATGCTGCTCTAAAGCACTTTCATGTTTTTACTTGGTATCTAACGGGTAGCAACAAAAGTAAAATCTATTTTATTCTATGGCTGCAGTCCACAACCTTCTGTCTTAATATTACGGGAATTCCAATCATTACTGAAGGAAATAAAGCAGTTCTAAGAAAAGAAATCTTAAATTTCTCTAAGGGTGTTTTAGCTTGCCATCTCCACAATAAAACATTTTGGAGTAAAACTGTCATTAAATCCTTTAAAAATTACCTCCTGATCTTTTTTTGCCTTCAGTTGCTTCCAGCATCTTCCAGCATCTCAGTAATGGCAATATATTTCATGGTTTTAGAGTGAGAAACATTCCAGAATATTAGAAGACATATTCAAATCACATAACTTCAAGTTTATTGGAATACTGTATAACTGTTTACTGCGGTCTAACTGCACACTTATTCTTTAGGCTGTTAAATCTTATTTGTAGCTTAGCATTGTTCAAAACTGGGGTCGGCACTACCTAAGCAAGTGAGAATGCAGCATTCCCACTAAACTGTGGATGTGTATTGTGCAGACATTTATAATTGTGGTTGTTAACTTCTACCTTCAATGGACATAAACGGTAACATTTAGAAGGCAGTTAATGTTACCTATTACAGGACATTAGACAGGAAGATTGGCACTTTTAAAGTGCCTGTGTCCACTGACCACAGGGTGGGAGTGTAGCTGATTAGACCAGTTACTCATGTCTACAGTTGACAGTGAATATCACCTTGATTTTCGAGCTGGAAGAAACTGCAACAAATAAAAAAAAATACGGGAGAACACATATGGCAATGAGGTAGCATTGACTAGTACACTAGGTGCATAGTTACCCCCTCAAAATCTGCTCTGAAGCCTCTGTCTTGAATGCAGTGACTATGTGCAACCACTGTTTGGGTCTTCCCCTCCTTTGTGTTTTTTTCTTCTTGTTAATGTCTTCCATTCAAGTTTGTGCTCACTCACTAACAGAAGCTTTCAGAGACTCTGAATTTTTGAATGAACACATCTGGATGCTGGAGTGAAAACAACAATGTAAGTTGCTCAAAAAGGTGCCAAACATCTCACCTGTTTTTCTGAAGTGTTGGTAGATCCCAAGAAATTCTTCTCTACCTTGTTACTGTCCTGTCACACAAAGCCTGATGACCTCCACAGGTCCCTTTCAACTGCAATCATTATGTGATTCTGTGAATGTGCTAAAAACTAATACTCTTGGCAGGAGAAACTGTAACATTTTATTCAGTCAAAAGGTTTCAAAATCTAAATTCAAAAATAAAAAGGTCTATTTTATAGAGTGGTAGAGCAATCAGCAAGTTATTCCTAATGCCCTAAGATTTTGCTTTGGCTCCAGAAAAAAAATGAAAGCCCTCGTGGAACTTTGTCAGCTGGTTTGCTGTCATTAAAAATCTCTTTCCCTCACACCAAGCATTAAAGGAAGAGAGTTGTAAATACTGCTGCAGATCACCAGAAAAGTACAGAGGAATTGGTGCTTCTCCCATGTGTCAGGAATTATTTGCTTCTTAATTTTAATAAGGTTGGGACTTCTGAATATTCCACTCAATTATGAACAGATGAAACACAAAATATGACAACACAAGGATGACCTACTTCCTCAAATGAATGTGTATGGCCTTACCTTACTTTGAGATACATCCCAATAACTTCAGAAAAAGCTCAAATTTTCTATCTTTTTTAGCAACTGTTCTGCTGTCTGGGAATTTTTATTTTAGTAATTACATTTGATAGATAATGGGATTTTTCTGTGTATACTTTCCATTAGTTATTTTGCTGAAGACCCTTAGAGGCTTAGAATCATGCTGTCAATGCATAAAAATGTATAACTAGTGTAGACATCATCATAGATGCAAAACAAGCAAAGCTGTCAAAAAAATAACTGTTTTTTATTGTGGATGGGGAACATCACTACACTTGGTTTTACTCTACATCTACCTGCACTGTCATGTGTTTGTTGGGTTTTTTTCATGCACTATTATAACAAGATGACTAACAGTCCTCCTTTGTATTGGCAAGTTTAGAGGTAGGGGTGCTGTTGCCCAAAACAAAGGAATGAGTCTTTCTCCTCAGTCTTACACAGAAAATTCCCGTCAAGCACTTTGCTGCCTCTGGTGACCACTTCTTTTGTTACCATGGCAAAATCAACACAAATGAAGGAAAAAAAACCCAAAAGTGGATATGTGCATCATCCAAATGCCAAAGAAGTCAATGGCAGATCCTCAAGGACTTCAGCGGAATTGGGATGATTAAGATCTGTGTACACTTCCGAGAAATTCTGGATTATAATGGAAATCCATAAACATTATCTTAAATGGAATAAATATTTCTTTTTTTGTTTGTTTTTTTAGGTTTGTTTTTTGGGTTTGGTTGTTTTTTTTGTTTTGTTTTGTTTTTTACAACTGTAAGGAAAGATTTGGAAACTGTAACTCCTTTGGACAATTATATATCATACTTGCAGTATCTGTCATGAAAATATTGAATGATCTCCAGGTGCTACCACAATGTAATTTTGTGTAACCTCTGCTTCACACAGAATGCTACCCTGTAAGCCTATGGGTTGAATGTTTTAACTAGTGATTCTATAAAACTGAATTTAGGAGAACCTGTTAACAGGCAATGTTTTATTAAGAGAGTGTTAAAACAGTCTGTCCTATAATAAATACCCTCTTGATTTTCCATCTCTACCAAAGATTCATTAAAATATGTATCCTACTGTTGGTTTCTTTAGTTCAAATGGAGAATATCTACTTCATGTACATGCTTTATGTTTTCACCTTTACATACAAGTTTTCCAGAGTCTATACTATGGCTTTGTTTTAGAATACATACTGCCATCCATTTATTTTTTGTATTTCCAATATGAACATCTAAAGAGTTAAGATACATGGAGTGGCATCTAGGTTTGGGTCTTGGGTTTTCCGCTAAAGTGTAATATTCCAAGTTTTTTTTCAGATTACTTCCACAATTAACTGCTGGCCTCTAGTCAAGGAAATAACCCACCCCTATCACACCAAGGCAGTGTACCCTTCTTTCACTGTGACAAACTCCATAAAACATAAGAGGATCCACAGGGGAAACATATCTATCCTTACACCACAGTTTCCTTCTCTGGCAGGAAACTATGCATGCTCAATTGTGCAAACTATATTGGTAGGCACAGGTATTCATGATATTGCCTTAAAAGATAATACAAATTTTAAAAACCAAGAAGCCAATCAAACAAAGATCAACTAGATTTCTTTTTCTTTTTTCTTTTTGTTTTTTAAGTTCTTAAGATATTTTTGAATATTGACTTTTACAACAAAATATGCATGAAAATCAGATGTGGAGAGTGTCAATACCATCTTTATGTTAAGCAGCCTTCCAATCCAAAGTCCATTCCAGCATGTTTTCAATATTATTTTGGTATCTCACTTCACTCAAAATGACACTGGAGATTCAGTATTTACTTCCAGGATAAGAAGTTAATAATTATAAACATACTTCAGCATATAACTGACAATCATGGTCAGATAACAATTGTTGCAATGACATTCTCTTTGACAGCTTCTTTTAAGGAGATTCCCAATTAGATGACCAAAACAATTTCAACTTACTTGTATCCATGAGACATGAAGGTGCCATTGTGCATTAATTAATATCAGTACATGACCTCTATTTACATTATTCTTAACTTGTTTGATGGCATTATTGTAGTTATTCCACTTAGATCATATATACTGAAGTTGTGTTAGTGTCTGAAGCAATAATTTTATAGTATAACAGTGTTTAATAACTGGCTAGTTGCAAACTCTGAGTTTTAAAAATAATGTTAATTATTTTAATCCTTCTTGGCTATATGTAGATGTTGAGTAGCCCTATTATGCTTCTTTGTACCCTTTATTATAACAGTCTCAAGGAATAACTGCATTCTGCGCTTTCTAGTAGCTGAATCATTATTCCCCACACAACTGGTCAGCAGAGAGCATGAGTATTCCCATACCATCACTGCTATTATTTGCTCTGAACTGACAAAATGTCTAGTGTCAGGGATGGCATTAAAATAACAAACAATTCCATCCCCTGAAGAGTTTGCGGTCTGTTCAGTCCTGTGTTCAATGCTGACCTTTTATGGAGAGTAGAGAAAATGGTTTTTGTTCAAAAACTGGGGCTTAGCTGTGGAACTAGATGAGGCGAATTCTGTACTGAAAAGGACAACCTATTCTTTATGTTTCAGAGTGTCTAGCACTCCATGGATCTTTATCAGATCTCAGAATATATGTTTGATGATAGACTACAAATGCAACCTTTTTTATCTGAACCTTAATGGATCATATTAATAAACAGCTCAACCACTTTCCGTAATATCTTTTTTTTATTATTTATTTTGGCCATTCCACATGGAAATACAGAGAACTGATGTACATCATTATTCTGAAAAGTCCCTTTGCATTTTCTTTGATCTCGCAAACCAGATAATCCATATATGTTTCACTTCAACAATAGGCTTTGCAAAAACAAAAATCTCTTCAAAGACAGCTTGAAATGTGTCTGTCTTTTGCCTGTATTTTGTCTGTTACTGCATGCATAGTCCTTTTTATGAAGAGGGATCTCTATGCTATTTCACATAAGTGGAAGTGGCTGATCAACACTCCAAGTGAAACGCTATGGAGGACGATGGGAATACTTAAAGAACAAAAGGGTTATTTTTTACTCTTATTTCTATCCAGTCTCATCTCACCTAAATTCTAATACTTAACCGAGGAGCTGGAAGTTTTGACCCTGGCTACTCAAACTCACTTACTATGGGCATCACCTCCGGATATGAACACCACTGGTGGGCTGACTACTGCATCTATTCCTGATCAGGGTGAGAGCCTGCAGCAAACTATGCTCCAGACAAACCTCACTTCCAAGAAGAAATCTGTGAGATGTGCTGAGAGCCCACACTGAAGTCCAAAGATAAACCTTTCTTAAAATGATAGCCTGAAGCAAGGTCCTAAATCTGTTATCTGATACCTAAAGAAATGGTGTGATATTTGAAAGCTCTAAATACCTGAAGACACTTCCACTTCCTATTTTTCAGTTCATCCCTTCTGTTTGAATCTTACTTTAATCAGAACCACACTGCGCATATCTGTTCCATCACTTATGTTTATTTTACTTGACTTTACCATTTGAATTTATTAGCATTTAGTAATGATTTATGTATAATGTTTGCTCTCTGCGTTATGTGACAGATATATGAACCCTTTAGATGCCTGAAAATGAAGGGGAAAGGCAAAGAAACAAGCAAACAGAAAGACTGGGGAGTAATTCATACTGGAGGAAACAGACTATACTCAAGGAAGAGAGCACAGGTCCAGCAGAAAGTGAAGGAAAATCACTTACCTGGCTTTGGAAAATTACATAAATCATTAACTACAAATACATTAAGGAGGTTGCATATGACCATTTCCTGATATACTGGCAGCTGTCATGGCAGTAAAGAGATAATAAAGGAAACCAAGGAAACAGATATTACACCTGTGCAGTATGACCACGACTTTGGGTGGCACAATACGAGCTGAGAGGCACACACACCTTCCAGCAACTTCTTGAGCTCTTCCCAATGGACGTCTCCTCTAAAGACCCAACATGAGGAGGTGAAAACCGTACTGACCTCCCTCCTTTAAGATCATGACACAGGCAGTGTGAAGAGCTGGCAGAGCCCAGGGATAGTCACAGCTGCCATCTCCTACAAAATCACCGGCTGGGCTGTTTTTGCAACAGAGGGCTACGAATAACACTTTATCATTAGGTGTGGCCACTGCCACTGATAAGAAGCAAATTCCCAAGCTTCCAGGCAATGCAATCCAAAGTCCAGGGAAAGGCAAAGAGAAAGATGAGATGCAAGTGCAAAAGGGGAAACCCAACCTTTTTTTAGTGCCGTGGCTTCTAGCTCCTTTGAGATTTATGCTGATTATGTCTCAAGAAGACTGTGGTAGGCATATTTTAACTCATCGTAATCTTTTCTGTATGCCCTGCTCGTTGATTTTACCTTGCACTTTCCTGCCTACAGTTTTGCCCTTGTACAGCCACACAGTATGAGCTACTGGAAAGGTTGTCTGAAAAAACCAATATGCCATTAGTCAGCAAGATAATCCTGTCAAACGTGGTAACTCAAAAAAGGGGAGCATGCTGTGTACTTCCATAATCTGGCAAATATGTAAATAAACCCACAACATTTTTCTTGGAAAACTTCAGACCAATATTCATTAAAATTTCTTCTCAATGTTTCTCACAGAAACATGCTTGCAATCTGTTTAAAAGCACAACATACTGTGATGGTACAGTATGACTTAAAGCAGATGTTTTCTTAGCATTTAATGTGCAAATAAATAAAGCAATCAAACATAATAAACTTGAGTTTACTTTCAAGAGACACCATAAGTACAATTATGCAAAGAAAATACCAAAAAATCTAAACCCGTGTAAGTCTGCCCAAAACAAATGTACTGCTAACTCTCAATATAGACATTAAATATAAGAGGAAAAGACAGGGTTTAAATGCTAGTAAAAAACCAAAACAAACTAACAAAACAAAACACAAAACCCCAAAACCAAACCAACAAAAAACTAACCAACCAAAAAAAAAAAACCCAAAACCAAAACAAGTCAAACAAAAAACCCCAAACCAACAAAAACCCCAAGCAAAGAAACACACAAAAACAAAACAAAACAAACAAAACAAAAGAAAAGAAAACAAAACAAAACAAAAAAAAAACAAACAAACAAAAAAAAAAAACACCCAAGCCAAATGCAGTGAAATAAGGGGCCCTAATTTTTCTATTTTGTTAGTGTTAGAAATCACTGGTGGCTCCTTGGACCCCAACACAGTGAGTTGAGCAATGGTAGGAGTACTGTTTCCCCCTGGACTTGCAATGCCTGCTGACCGACACATGCATTATGCTGTCACCTCATGCTGAAGTTTTGTAGTCACAGTAAAACCTCAAATTATATCATCCATGGAGTCCAACAGTGCACTCATAAAATGGAGCTTTTTAAAATATTAACCTTATTTGTATTTTATGATGAAATATTTGTTTCTGTAAGACTGAATAAGTTTTAATCAAATTTCCAAAAATTTCTAAGCAACAGTACTAAATGTTTCAGATCTCCTGGAATACTACTTTAATTACTTGAAGATTATTTATTTTAATTGTAAAATTCAGTTTTTCACGTCTTAAAATACACATGATTCTACTCTAATGAATATGAAGTGGGAAAAAACATCTAACAGAAAACAAAAAATAAAGTGCCCCTGAAATGATTGCCTTGCAGTCCTTAGTTGCTCTTTCACTACTTTTTACTATCACCAGAAGAATAAAGAATCTTCTCAAAACAACTATGTTAGCTCAGCTTTAATACTATATTACACAATTACTTAGGTAGTTAAGATGATTCAGAATTTCTCCTTGATGAGAAGACAGAGGATCCCTCCTCAAATCTTCAGCCAACTGCTCTAAGATATTAAATTTTCCATGGAAAGGTCAAATTGATAATCTTACACTCGTACATGTATGAGTGATACACAGATGGATGTTCACATGCAGACACATGGATGCAGGATGTTGCAGGAAGCCAAACAATTTCACTCAATATATTTATAGATTCTTATGGCCAGAATAGGCTCTTATTCTCAACAGATTTGATCCTTTAATGCTAAAACCCATCTAGATTCACCAAGAGGTTTCTATTCTCATCCTTTCAGCACTTCTCTTGGGAAGATATGCAGATTTCCAGGGGAGAAACTTCTCCATCCCCAAAGTTAATTGTTCCAATAATGACTCTATACAAAAATTTTTTACATGTAGACTCCTAGATGACACAAAAAAAAACATAAATGTCAGTGAAAATACGACTCTCTAATTATTTTGTCTTCCTAAAGTATCACATTAAAACTTTAAAAAGTTAAACCGTAAAGGAAGTATTGCCAAACCAAAACTGATGCAATACAAACTCAGCACTTTCCTACAACACAAAACTGGACTATACATTTACTTTATACTTATGCAGTCGCTTTTGTCAACAAATATCACAGTTATTTTGTCAGGAAAATAGCTTCCACTTTAAACTAGACAAAACTCTACAATGCTAAAAAATAGAATAAATACGGCTGTACTTATTTTGAAATCACACAATTTCCATTTGTATTTTAAATCACATTCATTGATTTTGTACCTTATGTCAGATTTAATAAACCTTATTCTCGTGGTTAATGCCACATTTTTATATCATTCTTACAATGTCAGCAGAAACTGCACAGAAGCTCAACTTTTATCTTAAAAGCACGGCCTGTCTTCAATCATGCTTTTAAAAAGGCATTTGATGCTAAAATGTCCTTAGTAAAACTTTTTTTTTTTTTTGTACTGCAAATTGTAGAAAACTTGTAGCAGTATTTTAAAATACTTTTAATATAAAATGTTACTGAGTTCTAAGTTTAACTGCTCTATTGACAAGAACCCATCTCTCCTTTTGGAAGTAAACAATTTTCTTACTTTAGTTTACACCCAAAATATTAATATCTGTTGCAAAAGTGGTGAAAAAAAATAATTCTCCAAACATTGGACTGAATTCTATCTTTTTATCGCTTATTAAAAAACAATAAACAACACATACACCAAATAAGTAAATGAGGAACATTATAAAATAAAATATAAAATGTAATATTATAATTTGCTTAAAATGTTATATAATATAATAATAAACATTCTATAATGTAAAAATTATAATTAATTTGAATTTTTACATTTTCAGTTTGTTTCTTTACAATTCCCTATGTGGCCCACAATTAGCCATCTATCAAATGTGTTGCTGTTTTTTGGAACAGACTGGTCTTATTTTCTTATTGATAGTAAATTTTCAAGCCTTAATTCATCTTGAATTATTTGCTCAACCCTTGAAACACTCTTTTAAAGAACCTGTTTACCTCATAAATAACATAACACGATGCAATCTTCCAGGATGAGTGATACTAAATGTCAGCCTCTAATTAATTTAATTGTAGGTTCCCTAATAAGTCAAGAACAAACATCTGGAGATAAAAATGACAAAGCAGTCAATAGCTCTCAGTTGTTGAATGAAAAATCGAAAGTAAAACTATAAAAAAATCCCACCAAACCTAAAATATCTTCCTTCATAAGTTTGGTATTACTCCCTTCCTTCTCCCTCCTCTCTTTCTAGCTGGGGGTGGGGGGGGGGGTGGGGTGAAACAGAATAGAAGCTGAACAAGAGGAGTCAGCTAGGTTTGACATGTCATAAAAAAACATACAAAATGCTTCTCTTTTTTTTCTGCAAAAGGGTTGTTAATGAAAAAAATGTGTTCATTTCTGTACTGTAGACTATGACAGCCCAAATTCAGCCAATGGAATTCAGGTGGTTAAACGAAACTGAGGGTCTTACCCAGACAGCACCTCTATTGTTCTACCGGAAAAATCCTGAGCAAAAATTTTTCCTGCATTTTTATGGTAATTTTATTCTTCAGAGACAGATTCGCAGTTTTCTCTGCTATTTATAACTTCTCCACTCTCTTCAGGATATTCATATAGTAAGTGGTCTAAACATAATGAAGGTCTAAACATAATGAAATAACAACTTTTTAAAAAAAAAAAAAAAAAAAAAAAAAAAAAACAAACAACCAAACAAGAAGTGAAACAGACTCCTTATTTTTCTAATATTACCACAATTTCCAGAGGGGAAAAAAATCCTTGTTGGTAAAAAAAGCATTTTGGTAAAACCATTTGAAATAATTGTTTAGTTCTTGGCTTTGTGGCATGTGAACAACTTGGAAAGTTTATTTGCACTTAATTTACAATTTATAAAACCAAGATTTATATTTTTATGTTTGGTCTGTTGTGGTTTTTTTTTTTAAAGAAAGTTCCCTTTGGAATAGAAACTTACACATATATTTCTATGCAACTATAAAGGTTAAATTAGGAGTTGTCATTTACATTCTAAATTTCTTTTTACAAATAATTGTATATGTGTGTGTGTGTGTGTGTGTATATATATATATATATATATATATAAAATGTTAGCCAACTTGAAAAAAATAATCAAACCTTTTTGGTAAAATTGGCACCTGTCTCATTAAACAAAAGATCAATTATGCTATACATTGGTTGTAATTTTAAATAACCACAGACAGCAAGAGACTCTGTAAACATATGTTACAGAGAGCTGCAGACATAAACTCATGAAGACTGTATTACAGAAATCATAACTCCAGATGTATGGCACAGAGAATTCCCATCTAATTCTAAAACATAACAGAAATTATCATACCTCTATTATAGACTAAGTAATCAATTGCCGAGCCTTTGACACTAGAATAATATGCAGTGTGCTTGTAAAATGAACCATTTATGGAGCTCTCTTCAAAAAAACAACTCTAGGCAATGAAGTGGAAAGTTCACATCTGTCTTCAAGGGCAGAACTGGAAGCAGTTTCCAGGGTGCAGAAGTGAATTTTTGTACATCAAAGCAATTACAATTATGTCCTCCAATAATCTGCATTTAATATAAATCAAGTAATTCAGAACTGATCTTTTTTATTTAAAGATGGCACTTGGATACAATCATTCTAATTATTCTGCAAAGACAACTAAGCAGATTTTTTTAAAAAACTTGAATTTTTACTGCTGTGTTTTCATATTCTTTGCAGTTTAAATTATACTTTCATCTGTTAAAAAAATAAATTAGTGCAAATAATTATTTCAATTGACTATTGATTCCATCGTCATGTTTGGTAAATTCAACCATAACCCAGAAAGACTAGGTAGATTCCTAAAATTCACCATTCATGAGTTTTTTTAGGAGATTGATGGTTGAACATATTAGCGTTGGTTCAACATCTACCTGTGTAACCAATCTGACAGATTCATTTTATCACAGTATTTATCATTGTTTTCTTTAAATCTCCCTGATTATGCTACATTGGCATTTAGAAAAAAACCCAGTACTTTTCCATCATAGTTTAAAAAAGTATATTACAACTATAATGTATTATAATAAAAATGTAGATAGCTCAGGAATTACTAGTTCTTTTCAGTTCTCTCTTACTAATGGAGTATTTCCCCAATAAATCTTCACTAGGCATTGCATCTTACAAAACTCATTTCCTGATATTTTTCATTAAGTATGCCTTATAATATTACCAATATATTCCTTAGAAATAACTTATAAGAAAATTATTGCTATCAATAATTATTAATTAAATTAATTGATTATTTGATCATGCCAGTAGGAAAACAAAGCCATACCTGCAACAATATTGAGTATTTTAGGAGAAAAAATTACCTATGTAATAGCAGAACAAAGTGTGCTGAACAGAAGAAGCCAGAGAAGAACTAAGTCTGGTTTTGTCTGGTTTTACGTAAAACAGTTCACCAAACTAAATCCACAAATCCCATAAACAGATTTAACAAGGACATACACAAATAGAAGTAGGAAACAGTCTAAGAGTTAAACAAAAATCTGGGTGGGGAGGGGGGAACAACAACCCAAATCCTCAATAATTACAGAAGCTGGGGAAAAGATGCTATAGCACATCACAAGGCTTACCAGAATGAATGCTCACGGACATCAACGAAAACAACTGGGAAATTCAAATGCTGGAGCACAAAACACAGCAAAAAACCCAGGCCACTGGAAAGCTCCAAGTTCTCAGAACCATAGAATCACAGACTGGTTTGGGTTGGAAGGGACCTTAAAGATCATCCAGTTCCAGCCCCCTGCCATGGGACAGGGACACCTCCCACCAGCCCAGGTTGCTCCCAGCCCCGTCCAGCCTGGCCTTGAGCACCCCCAGGGATGGGGCACCCACAGCTGCTCTGGGCAGCCTCTGCCAGCACCTCACCGCCCTCACAGGGAAGAATTTCTTCCTTATATCTAATCTAAATCTACCCTCTTTCAGATTAAAGCCATTCCCCCTTGTCCTGTCACTACATGCCCTTGTAAAATGTCCTTCTCCAGCTTTTCTGTTGGTCTCTAGGTACTGGAAGGTGCTCTAAGGCCTCTCCAGAGACTTTTCTTCTCTAGGCTCTTGAGCTTCTTGTTGACCAGCACCTCCCCAGTCCTTCTCCTCAGAGCTGCTCTAATCCATTCCATGCCCAGACTGTTTTTGTGCTTGGCATTGAACCGACTCAGGTGCAGAACCTTGCACTTGGACAGGCAATGTTGAACTTCTACTAGTTCTACTAGAACCCAACTAATATTGAGGTTAGCATGGGCCCACCTCTCAGCCTGTCAAGGTCCCTCTCAATGGCATCCCTTCAATTCAGCGTGTCAGCCACACCACACAGCTTGGTGTCAGTGGCAGACTTGCTGAGGGTGCAATCAGTCCCACTGTCACCAAAAAAGCTGCTAAACAGCAGCGGTCCCAGTACGGACCCCTGAGGAATGCCACTCATCACTGGTCTCCACTTGGACATTCAGTCATTGAATGTAAGTCTTTGAGTGTGACCACCCAGCCAATTCCTTATCCACCAAGAGGTCCACCCATCACATCCACGGCCATCCAGGTTAGAGGCAAGGGTGTCGTGTGGGACAGTGTCAAATGATCTGCACAAGTCCAAGTAGATGGCATCAGTCTCTCTTCCCTCATCCACCAATGCTGTAACACCAGGCCACCAACTTTGTCAGGCACAAGTCGGCCTTAGTGAAGCCACTTTGGGTGTCATCAATCACCTCCTTATTTTCCACATGCCTCAGCATAGTTTCCAGGAGGATCTGCTCCGTGATCTTGCCAGACGCAGAGGTGAGACTGGCCTGTAGTTCCCTGTGGTTTTTTTTTTTCCCCTTTTTAAAAATGGGGGTCATGTTTCCCCTTTCTCAGTCCGTGAGAACTTCACCAGACTGCCATGAATTCTCAAATATGATAGACAGTGGCTTAGCCACTTCATCTGCCAGATCCCTCAGGACATGCAGGTGCATCTCATTAGTTCCATGGACAAACACACTTTCTGGTTTCTTAGATGGCCTCAAACCTGATTTTCCCCTACAGTGGGCAGTTCGCCATTCTCCCAGTCCCTGCCTTTGCCTTCTGCATCTTGAGTACTATGGTTGGACCACTGGCCAGTGAAGACTGAGGCAAAAAAGTCATTGAGTACCTCAGCCTTCTCCATGTTCCAGGTAACCAGGTCTCCTGCTTCCTTCTGGAGAGGGCCCACATTTTTCCCCAGTCTTCCTTTTATCACTGAGGTACCTAAATAAGTTTATCTTTTTACCCTTGACATCCCTGGTGAGATTTAATTCTGTCAGGGCTTTAGCTTTCCTAACCTGGTCCCTGGCTGCTCAGACACTTTCTCTGCATTCCTCCCAGGCTACCTCTCCTTCCTTCCACTCCCTGTAGGCTTCCTTTCATTGTCTGAGTTTGTCCACGTTCTCCTTGCTCATCCATGCTGGCCTCCTGGCATTTGTGCCTGACTCCTTTATTGCGACTCATTGTTCCTGAGCATGGAGGAGGTGATCCTTGAAGATTAACCAGCTTTCTCATGAGCCTCTTCACTCCAGGGCTCTCTCCTGTGGTACTCTCCCAAGCAGATCCCTGAAGAGGCCAAAGTCTGCTCTACTGAAGTCCAGGACAGTGAGCTTGTTGTGCACTGCCCTAAGGATCTTCAACTCCACCATTTTGTGGTCACTGCAACCAAGGCTGCCCTTAAGCTTCATATTCCTCACCAGCTTGGTGGTGAGAAGGCGGCCCAGCATAGCGCCTCCCCTCCTTGGCTCCTCTATCACGTGGAGAGGGAGTGATCATCAGTGCATTTCCAGAACCTTCTGGATTGCTTATGCCCTGCTGTGTCTCTCCTCCCACAGATACTGGGGTAGCTGAAGTCCCCCATAAGGACCAGGGCTTGTGAACGTGAGGTTACTCCTATCTGCTTATAAAGGGCTTCATCCACCCGGTCTTCCTGGTGGGGTGTTCTGTAGCAGACCCCCACTATAATGTCACCTCTCCCTGTCCTTGCCTCTGCCCTCCCTTTGATCCTGAGCTAAAAGCTCTTGTGCACCTCCTCACCCATCCCCAGGGAGAGCTCCGTGCACTCCAGGTGGTCACCGACACAGAGGGTGACACCCCCTGCTCACCTCCCCTGCCTGGCCTTCCTGAACAGCCTGTACCCTTCCATTGCAACACTCCAGCCAGAAAAGTCATCCCACCACTTCTCCCTGATGCCAAGCAGATCACAGCCCCACAGGTGCGCGTGCTAACTCCTCTTGTTTATGTTCCCCACTACGTGAGTTTGCATAGAGGCATGTGAGGTGGGCCCCGATGAAGCTGACTGACTGGGTGCCATGGCTGGAATTCAAGAAAGGACAGTCTTTACACTTACACTATCAATAAAGATCCTTCACAGAAAAATATTAATTTAAAAAAGGGGGAAAAGAGTGCTGCTCTCTCTGCTAAGCCTTCACGCTTTGTGAATTTGTCTTACATAACAGCACTAAGTATGGTAACAATACTTTAAGAGAAAGACATATCTGTATGACGGGCAAATCTGATTTTAAAGATTCCTCTTTAAAACCTGATGAACCCTCTAGGAAGTTGTATGTTTGCTAGTTGGATTTGAAAAACATGGCATTGTGAATCTGTTGTAAAAGCTTATCATCTGCCAAAGCATAGGGTTGAAAACTGATGTCCAAATATAATTTTTAAGAGCTTCTTCTTAATATGAATCAGTTTTAATCAGTATGTCAGAAAATGAATCCATTTTGTCAAAAGGACTATGAGAATCATCTATGCTTGATAGAGCTTTTTTTGTGACCAATTAGGAATTGAACTCACTGAGTTTCCAGAATTATTGGAGATACAAAAATATGTCCTACCCAGTCTGAATATAAAGATTACAAGGAAATAAAAGACTCAAATGAAGCTCTAGAAATTATTAAAAGTCATATTGAATACGATGCAGTACTTAACAGTCAGGCTACTTTTCTTAAATGCCACTTAACAACGTGAATGCAGTTTATATTTGCAGCCCAAAACCACCCACAACCCTTCTCAAGCCAACCCAGATTGATTCTACTTGGTTTAAACTCTCCACATTTAGCTGGAAACTGTCATCACCTTATATTATCTTTGAAATGGTGAAAGGCATGAAATATTTCTAAAATTTCTTCTTGTGAAAAACACTGCACGACCAGATTACATTTTCAGAAAGTGTGCAGCATATTTCTAACTAGACACTGAGACAACTAAGTGAACAAAAAAAATCACTGTAAAATGGAGCAGACCAAGGGAACTTGGAAAATGTCATTTGAGGGCAACAGTGAGACTGCATTTTAGGAAGCTCAGAGAACCAGTACATTTTTTACGCTATCTTCTGTTCTCATTAAAGTTTGACAATTTTCACCAGAACAAATTAACTTTGTGATATTTTCTGTTCTCATTACAATCTATGTGACAAGAAAGTATTATAAATTTGCCATTTTCTATCCTTTTTACAATTATTATTACAAGAACAAATTACACCAGCATTCATGGCTGAGAGTTTATCACCCTGTGCACAGGTCCACTAGATAGATAGATAAGCATTACCTCACTTCAATCTCACATTTACCTGTTGAGAGTTAAAAGTGTCATCAGTAAAACTGAGACCTTAGCAAATTTATGCAAATGTCATGTCAGATGTAGGTAAACATGAGGCTAATCTACAGAGTTCAGATGCA
Organism: Falco naumanni; assembly: GCF_017639655.2. Lineage (NCBI taxonomy): Eukaryota > Metazoa > Chordata > Aves > Falconiformes > Falconidae > Falco > Falco naumanni. The sequence goes on from NC_054058.1 coordinate 66,832,458, forward strand.
AAAAAACCCCAGTGAATGTGTTGCAGCAACAGATGAGGTGGGAATAAATAATATTTATCTTTCGCTTCTTTAACTCTTCCATTCTGATCTAGGTAATTTTTTTAAAATTCTACTCAGTTTCTGCAGACCTAATCTACGTTTCTAAAAGATCACTCTTTTGTGGTGTCATCTCCAGACTCCACCATTCTTTCTCCTGTCCTACATGGATGATGATGTGTTGCATTAAGACATTTTGCTCATTTCAGAATGTCAAAGACCTGCTCAGAATTTAATTTACAATGCTCATAAGAAAAAGCTAAGAAGCATTACAGCATTTTGTGGAATAATCCAAATGTAATTGGAGAAGTTATGATTTATTTTAGACCATCTAGTGAACCAGCCACAAGGCCTGGAAGTTGACTTCTAGTTCAGTGTCTGTATTCCTTCTTCCTTCTTGCTCTAACTGGTTTTGAGGAAATCCAGTTTTATATTTTGCTAGAAAAGGGAAACAAAGGAAAAGGCAATGTCCCAATAATTTAACAATAAATGTTATAAGCTCCTGTTTTGTATGGTAAACCAGAAAAGTACCAGTTAAGAATATAAAGATTATTTCTCTTTTAGGAATATGACTCAGTTTACCGAGGCCTTTTTTGAATTCCGTATAGGGAGGGTGTAGTCATTTTAAATAACAGGGTTAAAGACAACTCACACAAATTCCAGTTAGTTTTCAAAAAACGTTGTAATACAAACATTATTTTTCACACAAAAAGATCTCTAGATGCTAAAGAGTATTCGATCTGATGTGGTAAGAGCATTTGCTGACTTACGTAATACATGTCTAGAACAGATGTGCAGTGGTGAGAGTAGTCACACTCAAAAACTGCTGATGTGTTTCAAGCACATCAGTAACTGCCATTGGAAAGAAATGTCAATAAATCATGACAGGCATTTTGAACTTTTGTGTTTCCCATAGAACTCATCTGAACTGTTAAAGAATCATTGTGATTTAAGGTAGGCCTGTTGCAGTTCACCCTAAACAGACAAGATTCAGGATATTGCAAGGTAATGAAATCGTTTCCCACGCAGAATAGGATTATTTAAACTGCAGAAGGGTCAGCAACTATTCCTCTATATAGAATGCTTTAACTGAAGTCAATTAGATCTGTTCAGCCCACAGCAGCTGAATGAAACATCTGAAATGCTTTGTGTATGTATGCATGTTTTCTTACACGTGAATTTTAAGTTTCCAGGTCTGTAGGCTACTAGTATTCACTGCAAAAGCCACACAACCTTGACAGAAAAATGAAATACTCTATTTTTATACCTGGACTCACCATATCTTAATAGAAATCAGCTCAATCTGTAAATAGTTACTACAGCAGATCTCACATTAGTTCTGAATAGAAAGGATGATGTAAGAAATGAACGTGAAAGTCACAGAAAGACAGCCTTTGAAGGCTGCCCAGCTTCTCTTCTGGACAATCCAAAACAAAAGAACCACAGAACCATAAATCTATCTCCCCCTCTTCAAGTGCATAAACACCACCTCAGCTAAAACAGTCAGAACAGATGTCGGTAGGACATTACTCTCACCTGACTTGAAACACCTAACGGAATACATCTGAGCCCGTTACCCTAAACTGACGTTACAGTGTATGGAAAGAAACATGCATCTCCAAAACACAAGTCGTTGTCTTACTTATCTGTCTTAAAATTAGATACAACATAGGCCTAAAACATTTCAAGGGAGAAAATCAGGCATTAAATCTGTACCCTGCTGAGCAATTACACCATTTTATCTCAAGAGATGTACCAAGTCATGTTGTTTTGTGCTATCAATCTCCCTTATGGGCAGGTCTCCTTTTACATTACAAATAAATGGGTTGGGGTCTGTTCTTTATCACTGTGGTCAAGTGGCACAGCAGAGCTCCTGTATATATGGCTTTACCAGCCCTCCCCCCTAAACACATTTCAGCCAAAACCAGAATGACTTCATCCAGACTGCTGGGAATATTTTACATTCTGTTATGCAAACTATGACCATAAATTGCCTGGATTTTGATAAATGGGCACCCGTTAAAAACATGCCACAGAGCATGCTAGTGATCAACAGTACAGACAGCTTCAGGCCAGTGCTTGTTCCACAACTCATAATTAGTTTCCTAATAGTTTATAATGCTTATGGTCTGATTATATCCACTATGTTGTGTGAAAACATTATTTCAATACACCTAATAAAACTTTTTTGTATTACTTCATCAAATATTTCAATGAATTCAGGAGAAACCTATCTTTTAAAACACACTTTCAATGAAGGGAATTGTTACTTTTGACCAGCTTCAGCACTGTAGCTGAATATAAAAACATATGGTCCTCCCTTCTAATTAAAAAATAGTTTACTTCTCAATGAACACTATGAATGAATTCACTCAATATTTAATTTGCCTCAAATTAATGATAAGCTCTAAACCAGCACAAGGTAGATTATTTGCATCACAGAGCAACTCTTAAAAGAGTGTAGTTTGGTCATTAACCACAATTTGCAAATTATCCCATATAACAGAAAGCAATTAATAGTATGAAATTACATGTACAGAATCACAGCTGAGCAGAGTCAAGTTGGTAGAAGACGACAAATGAAAAAAGTTTCTTGATAGTTCTACATAGATTTAGCTGGAGAAAAATATTTTTGTAATAGATGGGACAGATACCTTCTAACTATTCCCTACAGAAACTACATAATGCTATTTTTGTAGAGTGCAGAGATGTGTACTTGAAAGAGTGTATGTATACATAAGCACGTGACATATTTGCTGGCAACCTGCAAAAGGCCCAACTAAACGCAGACCAAACCCTCAGTTTTCAGGAAGGATAAACAGCTGGGTAGAACTGGAGAAAATGTCATTGTTGTACCAAATTTCTGTTTACCGACAATACACAATTTCCCATGAAGTTAATTTACATTTTTCCAAAGCATTGCTGTCAAGTTCATTTTTAATGTTAGAAGAGAATGAAATCTGAGGGTTCAGGTATGCATGACGTAGTGCAATAATTTTATTAACTTAAGTTTTTATGTAATTACCTTTTTTAAAAATATATTTTTATTGATTGTTTCTATTTTTTATAGAACCTAAAATAACAGAGCCTTCACTCAGTTTTATCCATGCTCTCTCAGTAACGGGGTGAATTGTACAAGTTTTTTTATTTTTCCTTGATAAAATTTTCTGTACCATTGGAAATAAGGAAAGAGTATACAGCTCTCAGCAGGCCTCACACTACTACATTCCTCTATGAAGCTGACTATCTCGGCAAAAAAATTCAGCACCTACATGGGAAACAATGAAACTCACTGTTGTGAATCTGTTTGTAAAGAATGCTATCAGTTATGAAAGAAGCTAAGCTTTGTATTTCTACATTACTAATTCATGTCAACCATGTCTTTTACAGTCTCTTACATAGTTACACCCAGGTTCCAAAAGCTATGTATACATTCTAAAATCTGAAATGGTTTATTACAAGATCTGAAAATGGTTTCCCAGAACAACTTCAATAATCTGCAGTTCTAACAGCAAGCTACCTCATCCTAACTGATTCATTTTGGACATACAGTTTTCAAATAAAAATGGTATATGTTTAAGAAACAGTGATAAAGGCCTCATTCCAAAGGGTGTCAAAGCATCCTAAGAGCCTTCCAATCCTATTTCAGGGCAGCCAACAAAAGTTCTTAATTGAATATTAATTTTAGTCTATGTTATTTCCAAACGGAGCTTGGTTGCTTCACATGGTACTTTGCCTCTGACAGTGGATAACTGATACTTTGGCAAGAGGTGAGATCTCCTACTGGTTACTCGCTGCAGGTTAGCTGAAATCCTGAAACACTCAGATTTATCCCTACTTGTTACTGGTAATTATTGCAATATCTTAAGACTTTCTTGTTGTTCAACCCTTTTCAAACTTGCCATTTACTCTTAGGAACAACTTTTAGCAATGAATTATACAGTCTGATTTCAGGTTTGTGAGAGCACATTTGCTTTGATTCTGAATGTATCATTTTAACACTAAAGTTTTTCCATGGTTCTATGTCTAACTCCATGTTAAGTCCTGTAAGTGATAAAGAATCTTTATGAAGTTCATTATTTTAAACATTTATCTGCACTGAAATGGATCAGAACTTTGCAATTGGCTCTTACTATTATAACACCAGTATTTGAATTAGGGATTTGGATTTTGTGGATTTAATCCATCTTTAATATGTGTACATCTAAGCCAAATTCAGGAATATATCTTTAATGACACAAAGGGAGAAGTACTAAATGGAAAAGACGAGTCATGTTATGAAGTTTAGGTCTGTAATACGTGAGAGTATAGAAGAAAATCTACACTTAACCTGTACAATTACAATTTCTATTAGAAGTAAATTCCACTATGCAGGGAAAAAAACCCCAAAACACAATGAAGAAAAATAAAGATGATAACCTTGGTGACCTGCCTACGTGAAAATACAACATATACAGGAGGTCTTCAGTGATACCTACATATAATCTGGAAACCCTGTCGACTATGAACAGTGAAGAATCCAATAAACTGACTAAACACTTTAGTGTCAACTACTGTCTATGAGAGTTTAAAAACAGGGGAAGAATATAAAGCTGAACAAGTAAACCAGAAATGTCTGAATTTCCAATTCTAGATGCTATTTTAAATTATTTTTTCTTGTTCTCTATTAATTTTACTATATCAAAATATTCTGCCAAATTAAAGGGAAAAAGTTACAAATATATTAGAGTCTGTTTTTCAGAAAGGTTCATGTAGCATTGCAAATCAACCAGACTTCAACCCCAGAGCATATCTGTAGCATAGGTCATTTCTGTAGATGGAAATTTTATTTTCATTTTTATTCACTCTCCTAGGACAGCAGGCTTCTTGAAAACATGCTAGTTTGTCAAGTTAGGCATGGCTTACTGAAGTGAATTTCATTGAGAAGTTCAGAGGTCACTGAAGTTCAGAGAATCAATCATATATTTTTTAACAGAATTGATTCTGACTTAAGGGAAAATTCAAATCAGTTTTGTAAATATAACCAGAGAACACAGGCATCAGCAGCTTGTGTTCTATGTGTTATTACATGACATCTAACTATGGTCATAGGTATACTTAAGAAATTAATTTAAAATTATAATAAAAATCACCAAATTTACGATTCTACATCATCTAGTTCCCTCTTAGGGTATGTTTTAGCATATACCACTATTTTTCTACATAGAACCATAAGCACTGAAAATATCTGGACATTTACCTTTTTTTTAATCTGCCTCTTACGTATGCAAATAGCAATGTGAATGTACAAATCCCATTAAAAATCAGAGCTAAGCTAGTAAGTTCTGATAACACAAAACCTGCAGAATCCAGTAGCACTCACAGCATTTGTAATCAAAGGTGCATCTGAATGAACAGAAAGTGTGATTAGGCACCTTTGAAAATAGTTTGCACAGTGTGTAGTGTCTTACTGATAGAGTGTACTGCTTTTTATGCATGACATGCCACAAAACGCGGTTTCCCAGTAATTAATAGGAAAAGAACCCTTAGTTTCAACAGGAAACACTCCAAAGAACTGACTGGATTCTAGGGAGAGATTAATGTTTATCACCTCATTTATTATTGCTCAGACAAGTTAAGGCTTTTGCTTTTTCTTGCCCCTATGGAAAGTTGCTGACAGAAGCAGGATTTCACTGTTTTAGCCATCTGCTGAAATGCCTTTAATGAAGCTTGAAAGAGTAGTTCACACATTTTTCTTGCTATTGAGATAAGGTCAGGGGAAATAACTTCAGACTGGAGAAACTTCCAAACCTCTTCACTTCTGCATGTGGTAAATTAGACCTAAGGTTTCTTTGAGGTACACCAGAGCTGGAATCACTGCCCTGTTCATGGAGATGTACATGGCTATGATTTCATTCACCCTGTAACATGTTCTCACCTGAATCCTTTAAGTGTTATATCATAAAATGTTTACCCATTGACATGAACACAATCCTAAATGGGTGAAAAAAGGGTTGATGAACATGCTTCTAGTTCCTATGGCCCAAAAGAGACAAATCCTCTGTATGGCACATTTTCCATAAATAATGCTAACTATCAGCACTTGTTCTAAATGATCAAGAAAGGGCCACGTATGAACACAGACCACTGGTTTAGAACTTAGTATTATTAATTAAATTACCATAGCATTTTCTTACTATTAGATGGCACAATGTATTATCTCAAGGCTTCTCCTGCAGACTCAGATTAAAATTCTCCATAGAAAACATACATACAGAAAAGAAAAGAAAAAAAAAAGAAACAAAAAAAAAAAAGAAAAAAAAAAAAGAAAAAGAAAAGGAAAGGGAAAAAAGAGTACTAAAGAATAACCTAGTTTCAGGATGTTATTTCTTGAAAAATTATTTGTGAAAAATCAGAACTTTACATGTTAAAAGATCACCATGAACAAGAATATTCATCAACTTCAATTTTCCAGTACTACATCAGAAAATATCTCACCGAGAACTTCCAATGAAGTTCTTCTTTCATTCCAAAATGCTTATTCACCATACCCAAAACTCTCTGGAGAAGTATACCACCTTCGATAAAATGTCTGTGGGGGAAACATTGAGAGGGAAGTGCTCTCAGATTTTCTAACACAGTCCGCAACATCAGAGAGTGCTCACAGAAATACAGCAGACATTGATATCCATAAATTCAGAACAAAGATATAGAGATATGAAAGATACCAAATAACTACATACATATTGTTGAACGTAAAGATAAATTTTGAAAAAAAATTTACAATGTTAATTATTTAAGCAAAATATAATCTTTAAAAAAAATGAAATTAAAGTAATCCGTTCCAGACTTCACAGAAATGTGAAGAATTAATTTTTGCTTGAATCATATGGAGCATAAATATGAAACTGTCTCTTCTAAAGAGTTCCAGAATCTCTGGCCTGGCAATATTTCATAAAAGTCAAGAGATTAAGGTAGTAAAGAAAAAACTTCCTGCTCAGCTCCAACATGAACATCCTCTAATGTTTTTAGTCATGTCTAAAGTTTTAAATCTTTTTGTTCCTATGGAGTAGTTTTTATGATTACTGCCAAGACGTAATCTTACTTTCTTGTTCAGCCAGCATTCAGAAAATATTAACTCACTTCCACTCTAGAAAACTTATTTGATGTTTATTTAAGCAGTTAATGTAATTCAGCAACATTTACATTAAAGATAAAGTCCTTAGTCTCTCTCTCTCACTGACATGCAGAGAAAGCAAGAGGAGGAAAACAGTGAGAGGAAGAGATAAGTTAACTAGGAATTTCCCTTTCCAGAAGGGTGTTGCGAAAGACACTATTAATCTCACGCGTCTGAGTTGACTGTCAATGTGCAAAGACATGATTGCTTAACGTTGATGGAAACAGTCAACCAATAGGAGCTTAAGTCATCTTTTTGTGGTGCTCAGAGATTAACCAATAAAATTTTGTAGGGGGATGGAAAATGTGGATGTTCATATAAAGAAACAGCTTCATGTGTGCAATTCTTTTTTTTGGTAGAAAACTTTGAAATAAAGAATGATAGTGTCATTTCTTCATATTTTCAGAATGTGAACAACCCCCAAACACAGAAGTACAAGATGCTGCCTTCCACAGCGGGAAGTCTTTTTACTTAAAATCATACATAAAGAGAGTCTCTAAACTATAAAGACCTTGTAATGACTATGAGACTTTACCCTGCCTACAACTGGGAGCAGTGAGAGGAACTTGATCTGAGATTGTGACACCTAAATTTTAGGTGGCATTCAGTTGGTTGAACTTGGGGGTCACTGCCATTTTAGATGCCTGATCAACCTGCCTCAACTGTGCCCAACGTTTTAATATAAAATGCAGTACCCAATACACAAAAAAGGGGCTGGAAGATATGAGCCAGTATCTACAGGAGACCTGTGCCTTCTGGATTGCAAGCAACAACCGAAGAACAATACTTTAACATGCTTGAAATGATATTAGATATCTGCATAGCCACCTGAATCCTTGTCTAGTTTTCCGAGTTCACATTATGAAGAACTCACACAAAACAGAGTCTTGGTGGCATCTCACTAAGCGCCCTAACTCTCTCTTTGGGCTCCATTAAGTGGACTGACTGCATCTTCACTTACTGTAACAGGAGGCTGGATACCTTCTTGAAGGCAACTAAATTTAGAGATAGTCATCTTTAATTGAATCCCTCCCACTGAAGACCCACTGTGAGTCCCAGGAAACTGATCCAATGTCCTAAGTTTCTGCCATTTCTTCATGGAACTTTGTATTAAAAAATGTGCATCCACTGCAGTCCAACCTGTGATTTCAAATTCGTTTTAAATATTAACTAAAAATCATAATAATGCTAAGAAATTAAAAGGTTCAAATATAATTTAAAATGAGAATAAACAGAAGTGAGAAATGTTCCTACAAATGATAACAGAAAATACATGGCAGATCTAAAATGCAATCTCACAGGTCCTATTAGTCTTTGGTCTAAAAAGTAGTTACATTTCCTCTTCAGTGTCTGTTTATTAAGAAGTAGTGAAACACTTGTTAGAAACATCATACGATATAGAAGAAAACTCCTATAAGTATTTATGTACAAGTATTCACACACATCAGTGAACACAATTGTGATACGGTACTTAACAAACAAGCGCTCATTAGATAAGGTTGTGTAACTATCAGCCTGTGCACTTTCAGCCCATTCCACTGCAAACTAAAACACAATAGTTTATTGTGATGACATTACCTCTACCGATGTTTAGCCTAATGCATTTTAATACAAAATGAGGATAAGCTGAGGATATAGCTATAAGCAATCACATTACTGCAGCTTAGCTGCCAATGTAGCCACACAACCTGACTAAATGTTCATTTCCGTTCTGACTGAATTTTAAATTGTGGCACGCATCCATATATTAGGTTGCATTTGTAATGAAAAAAGTTGTCTTATCATCAGTTAATTCTGCTCAGTTGACATGAGCTAACTCATTATAATGTGATACTGATTTCTTTGCAGCCATTTAACAGCCGACATTTAATATAGAATCATAGAGTCTCATTTAGGTTGGAAAAGACCTTTCAGATCATCGAGTCCAGCCGTTAACTCAGCACTGCCAAGCCCACCACTAACCCATGTCCCTAAGCACCACATCTATGTGTCTTTTAAATATGTCCAGGGATGGTGACTCAACCACCTCCCCGGGCAGCCTGTGCCAGGGCTTGACCACCCTTCCAGTGAAGAAATTACCTAATATCTCATCCAAACCTCCCCCAGCACAATGTGAGGCTGTTGCCTGGCAAAACCGACCCCCCCTGCCTACAGCCCCTGCCAGGCAGCTGTAGGGAGCCACCAGGTGCCCCTGAGCCCCCCCTCTCCAGGCTGACCCCCCCAGCTCCCCCCGCCGCCCCCCCCCAGCCCCTGCCCCAGCCCCTGCCCGGCTCTGGACACGCTCCAGCCCCTCTGCGTCCCCCCTGCCCTGAGGGGCCCGACCCTGAGCCCAGGCCCCGAGGGGCGGCCGCCCCGGTGCCCAGCACAGGGGGACGGGCACTGCCCCGGCCCTGCCGGCCACAGCGCTTCTGACAGCGGCCAGGGCGCTGCTGGCCCCCTTGGCCACCTGGGCACGCTGGGGGCTCCTGCCCAGCGGCTGTGCCCAGCCCCCCCGGCCCTTTCCCCCGGGCAGTTCCCAGCCCCCTGCCCCCAGCCCGCAGCTGCCGGGGGCTGCTGTGCCCCACGGGCAGGGCCCGGCACTGAGCCCCGCTGCCCCTCACACCGCTGGCCTCGGCCCCTCGGCCCGGCTGCCCAGAGCCCCCGCAGAGCCCCCTGCCGCTCCCCCCATCCGGGTGCCACCTGCCAAGGGACTGAGGGCGTGCTCTGTGAGCAGGGTAGGTACTCAGCGATATGGGTAGGTGCCACAGCTCAGCTGACCAGTAGTTTCTCAAGCTGCTGTAATTCAACTCATACCTGATCTCATGTTTGAGCACATTTTATAATTTAGTCTAAAATAATTTAATACTTTACCAAGTAATTAGTTTAAATAAATTGATAAGTGAAAGAATTGGCCACGTACAAAAATTATCTTAAATATGAGAAATGGTATGTTGCATCAAAAACGCTATTCTCCAATGAACCTGTCAGCAAACAATTGGATACTGATGAGCTGCAGCAACAAGACTTGGTTATCAAGCTCCTTGAGGTACCAATAGCCTAATTAATAGAGCTGCTGAGCCTAGGTGCCTTAGGATCAATAGAAATTTCTTCGTACCCATAGAGTTACTGGCTGACATCGCATGTCACAAAACTGCTTAAAAAATACCAGCATGGGATACTGTATTTGGAAAAATGATATGATCTCATGAAGCATCTCTGTTAAACAACAGTAACAAAATTTGTCAACACGTACAAGCAAGATAGAGATCAATTTTATATGTACACAGGTTTGGGGTTTTTTTTGGCATTTCAGCATTAACAGATGTCATGAGGTAAGGAAGCATGTGGCATCAATGTGGCAACTCTATCTTAGAGCAGAGAGAGCCTGCAGAAGAGCTTTTGCAACTGCCTAAACCCACATTCACTTGGCACCTGTAATCTAGTGTAATGGTCCGACCAACTTCTCAAGTAGGAATAGTGCCATGATAACAGATGGATAAAAGTGTAGGCAGCAATAGCAGCATGTACCAGCATCCAGTGTATTTACTGAGACTTGGAAAACCTAGCCAGGAATGACTCAAGTGACTGAAATAAAAGCCTATGGCCAAGATGGCTTGCCAATGGTAATTCAGCTCTTGCCTCAGCTAGCATTTCAAAGTACATACATTCCGCCACTTCTAAGTTAGGGATGACAAAGTAGGAAAATAGGCTGTATAGTAAATATAGGGGACCTTGGGTTTTCAGTCTTATCTGACATGAGGGTGCCTGTGCAAGTCACCACAGGCACTGACCAAGCATCTCCCGGTTCTGTTGGTGGATCTGGGATTATTGCCATGGCTACCCCATCAGACTGGGACAGCTTTGTAGATCTTTATTTACAAGATTCCCTAGGGTGAGTAGTGCTGTTTTATCTGCACTTTAGTGATCAATGTAATTGCTGAGCTTGCCCCTACTGTGCTACAGATGAATTAGGCAGGTTGCTATTTTCAGAATTCTGTGAAAAGATACTTGTGTCCCTCCACAAAGCAGTTTTCCACCCCATTACGTAAAGGCTTTTCAGACTAGCAGGAGGAAGCCACCAACAGCTCTTGTAAGCCACAACTGGCTCGGATGTCAATAGTGTAAAGGATTTTCTCCTCAGATTTTTACAGTCTGGTCACCAGAAACTGTTACAGAAAATATTCCTGACTCTTGCATTCACGTTTTCAACACTAAATCGAACAGGACTGTAACCAAAGATCAATTGATTTAGCCAGAAGAACCCAAGTGAAAGAAAACGCCTCCTCAGCAATGTCTGCTCAGAGGGCAGGCAGCTGTGAGGTTATCTCTGCACAGGAAAAGTGCTTGCTTTTTTCCTGCCAAATGTGGATCACTGTTCCATTATATGAAGGAGACCAGGAAGCTGGTCTCTTTCCATAGTTATCAGTCTGACAGCAGTATATGAAAAAATAGGGAATGAACTCTGCTCTGGAAATTGGACTTACAGAAATTAAATTTGTGTGTACTTCAGCATACAGTGTAGCTGGCATTAAGTTTCTAATAGACCATAACCAGAACTCTACAACACAATAAAATGGAGAGGAGTGGGACAGATGAAGGAGAAGCAAAAGAGTAACTATAACTCTTGTACCAAGTAATGTCCTCGAAGAGCATACAGCGCTTTCATTAAACAAACTTGCCTTCCAGCAAGTTGTTACGCTACAGCACAAGCTCACCAATTCTTGTAACAATAAAGGTATGACACATGACATGATACAACCAAACAACATATTTTGGTGTCATGTCTTAAAATACCCTCTTAAAAACTTGTAAAAAGCTCCTGTCCTCTAGTACCTGAAATAAGAGGCTTTACATAGCTCCTGTCCACCAGCACTTAAATGAAAGACTTCATGTAACACTGTAACTAGACTATCACGCCTCCTATGATCAAAAGCTGTCTTTTCTGACATGGGCTAATATATACGTAAAATAAACAGAATAGATGCATGCTATTTACTACCTAGACTCAGAAATAGGCTGTTTTCAAAATAATATCAGCATCATGCTGTTCCAAGGGTTAGAGACTGACAAGTTGAGGAAGGAGAAAGTAATATTGATGATGGATGTGTTAGGCTAATGGTTGGACTCTATGATCTTAAGGGTCTTTTCCAGCCTAAATGATTTCCAACTAAAATTACTCAACACATTAAGTAAAATTCAGCAAGCACCTGTTATATTACTTAGAGTATTATAATGCAGAGCTCATAAGAACCGCTACCACTACCTGTAAAGTTTTATTATAAGTGGACACATCGTTAAAAAGACACAGAGCAGTAACACTGGACACCAGGTGACAAACCATGTATCAAGCCTTGTAGCTTTCTAGAAAGGCTACTTTTTTCACCATAGTATGGAAAAGTGGGGGAGAGACCAGAGAGAGTACCTGTGTGAAAATGAAGAATGCCTCTGCTTTACAGGGAGCCTAAAAGCTGCCTGGCAAATTGAAGTTGATGTAATAAAAGTTCCTTTGCTTTGTGGAAACTTTTTGAGAGTATAGATTTGCCGAGACTGCCATGGGCAGCAGTTTGTGATGCTTGGGTATTTGCTCTGTGTCTGCGGGGCAGCAGCACCCACCAAGCATTACAGACCCATCTGTTAGCTGAAATACTGCTGTGATATCCAAGAGGAGTGCTCATGTCTGGGTACGTACAAAGTGAAAAGTGAAAGCCTGCAACAAGACTTGATGCAGGGCTCTGGGTACATGAAACACATGCAGAATCGGTGACTTTGGGATTTCTTATAAAGCAAAATTGTATATGAAAAGGTATTGTTACTTAATAAAGCAAGACATCGATAAGATCAACACTGTCTTGAAATGTTCCTTTCCTTCTAGTGATTACAACATAGAGTAGCAAATTCAAAACCAAGCACATTTGTTTTCAGTACAATACACTGGCCTAATGCCAACAAGCAAACAACCTTGTCAAATGTTGGCATTGTTACACTTTCATAACTGGGATCCTTCCCTGGATGTTTAATCTGATAATGGCTCAGCAAATGCTTTCTTCCACTCACCTGATGACAGCTTCAGAAAGCTACTGCCTGTGTCCTACAGGGAATCCACAAAGATACCCCGAGGGCACAGAAAATGCCTAATCTCTCTATCTGGGTTCAGAAAGATTCTGGGATGTGCAAAGACAAGCAGCCCAGCAAGCATCTTCATGTTCTGCAATCATAAGTCACAGAACACACAGTATGAGAGAGGACTAGTCACATCTGGTATCATTAGCAAGTCTCTCTCTAATGATATATTTATTTGTTTTTCCATTCTCTAGATCTTGGAGCACAGACAAGGTTGATGCATCAAAACCAAATCCATTTGATTTTGAAGTATCTATTCAGAGCCCTGAGGAACAGGGCAGGCATAGATTACATCGGCAGTAGCAAACAACTTGCAATTTTTGTTTCACGTGTTACAGACACTTGATCACTAATCAATTACACTTGATCACTAATCAACTACATTGTCACAGAGTCACAGGCTAGAAAAACATCTAGTCTAACCAAGTTTATCCAGACTTTTCTCATTCATTTTGTTCAAAGAGCTTCAGCTCACACAAAGGTGAGACAACAGTCAATCTGGATATTAGAGAAACGTCCTGGTGGCCTTCACTGTTCTGTGTATCCTAAACCGATGGCCTTTTCCCAGTTATTGCAAAAACAGTGTTTGCTGGGCTACAAGGTGTAGTTCTCTTGACTTCTATTTCAGTTCTGAAATGGTAACAGATTTAATTATTTGGGAATCCGACGAAAATCTGCTCTAACATTTATTCAATCCATCTAGAAGACTTCTTAAAAAGTCTCTCATTGCTCCTTTTTTAGTACCTCAGTCATCTCCAGGGAAGCATAGGATGAAGCAGGTGTCTATGCTGGATCTGCAAGGACATGGAGGGAGACAGAAAGCTCTGGACTGATCAGGAATAGCTGTACAATACCATCACGAAAGACAATAATTATGGGTTGGCAAATTTTTAGTCTTGAAAGAAAAGATGGGCTGACCCAGTCTGCAGTCTCCTCCTTTTCCTAAACATGTCACTGACTGGACTCAAATAAGGGTATTTCTTGGGCCAAGAGAGACGTTACAGGTTTGGGCTTCTATCCTTATGCATTGAATGGAGATTATTTATGCGACTGAAACTGAGCCCTAATGTTTACTGTCTACTCATGCCTACATCATCCATTCACATGACAATCAGTCAACACTGAAATACCAACAGAGGTCTAGCACTAGCACTGGCCCTTAAGATCAACAAGAGAATCTACTGTGAGTTGCTACACATTTCAAGCTACACAGTAGGGGCACTGATAGTCTTCACACATCCTCCTACTGCTTTCCCATTTGTGAGGAACCAACCTCCCAGGGTCACCACAATCCCCTCCAGCTGCAGAACGTGCTCTAGGAACTGTCAAGCTCTGACTTCAACCATTCTTCCACAGATGCCTCTCAGTCACAGTGGGGCTAATTGGTTGAGATTCTTTAATAATCACAGCGAGGCTATAAATAAACACAGTATTCACACCGGTTTCGCTGATTCATTTGCAGGCAGTATAACAAACATACGCATGAACCTTTGAAGTGTCATACTAGATGCCTCAGGAATGCAAGAAGTTATAAACAGGTTTCAGAAGGAGGTAAACATGGCTAACTTGGGGAGAAGGGAATGATGGGGATTGTATTTATAAGAACTCCCTACTTTATTTTAAAATAAAGATTGCCATTAAATGTGAATACATACTAATCCTTAACTGAAGGAATAAGGAAATAGCTTTCATTGCCTGTAATGATACAAGATACCTTCTATTGATTTGTTCATATATTTATAAGCTACCCATTTAGCTATTCAATATTCTTTGCCTGTCACGTTTCTACCAAAATGGATGTAGACATGGAGTTCAATGTTCCTGGGGGAATTTTTCACAGAGGAGTACTTTCTTTGCATGGAAAAACAGAAAAAAAAAATTGGATACATTAAATAAAATGGCTATTAGACTGCGGATGACTGGAATAGCTTGTTAAATATTTTTTTCCATATTAAAAGAGAAAACAGTGAGGTAAAAGAAATAATAAATCCAACACCAATCAATACCAGATAATCTTATTAACTTGAAAAGCTAACCAAGGTTGAAGAAACTCAGTAGTATCTATGGTTACACTGCCTACAAAGAACTTGTTTATAGCTGGCAACTGTAATATAATAAAGCAAGATATTATGGTGGTAAAGTATTAGGGATAACTTCACATTTCTGGTCGGCTTATGTATGGCTCTTTCCTGACAGCAGATGGGATTAAGATCACTTTGCTGCTGTGACATCGATTTGCTCTTAAGAGGCAATTTCTGTATCCTTAAATTTAGCCTTCTGTATACTGACACGTGTGCTCCACTGTCCACAAGAAATAATTAATCTAAAATATACACAGCTCCTAATCAGTGCTCACTTAGTCTTTCACTAGACAGAAATCATTACTGGATATTACATACAATTTTGAGAAAAATACTGCTTCTGAAGAGGGCCAGATGTTCTTTTCCACAGCTACTGCTTCAGTTCAACTGCATACAAACACCCTACATGCCAAAGTAAACATTTTAAAACCTAGTAAGAAAGGGTCACATATCTATATGTATGTATACATATAGATATATATGCATGTGTGTATATGTATATATGTATTCACAGATATATGTTTATGTCAGAAGTAAATGGAAGAGAGGAAAACTCCCTTGGGACCTTCTCTGGAACCTGTGTAATAAATTTACTTTTGCCTAACTTCCGATCAGCAAAAATTAAAAGCATTTCCTACTCAATCACCCTCTTTTCTTGTACTGAGAACCCAAGGTAAAAGTATTAGAAAGCAGCACCATGCCTCATGTTTTCTATATATACGAGCATTCCCTAGAAGTACTATGGCAGAACAGAAATATATGTGTTACTGCATATAAAGAGACTGGGGGAAAGAAAAGGTCATAGTATCTGCTGGTTTTTTTCCAGGTTCTATCAATAAAAAGGAAAAAATAAACAACTCACTATGTATACCAAACCAATAAACCTATGCATAGACACAGAAATACATACATATACATACTTATATCTGCATGTACACTGATCAATATATAGTTTTATTATTTTCATAACCACAACAGGAAAAATAAATTAAGCATAATATTAAAATATTCTTGTATATATTTCTTGAAATACAATGGCATGAGGCCAATTTGCCTTTGTAGCTAAGAAAATATGAGCTCAGAGAAGCTTTTCTTGAAGATGTAACTTTTATAAAGAACTCGCCCAAGTGGTTTTGCTTTTGAGACCTCTGTGCTTTGTCAGATCTGAAATTGCCCCAACATTCAGAAGTTACTAAGGTCTGAGGTTTTCTTGTTCCATTTTAAAGAAGAAAGTGATGAAGCCCTGAATGCCACTTGCACTACTTCCACACCTACATAAATCTGTTCCAGTTTTTTCTTTAATTCTGAAGTACATAGATCACAGGGGAGCTATGGACAGAGTTGGGTTTCTGTTACAGTCTATATCAAGACGCTTGATTATATTGCAAACTAATTGTTCATATTACGAGAATGTGATGGTTTGTGTTTTCCTGTTCATTGCAAATAATTTTCTGTCAAATTTACTGCTTCAAGTGAAATATGATTTCAGTGCATTTATCAGATGTATTCATAGCACTATCAGCTAAAAAGCATTAAAATGCTATGTCATTTGTTGCTTGGTTCTATCCATGTTTTGGCTCCACATCTGAAGATAGGTGTGCAAACTATAGTGGATCCAGTCATAACCTTTACCAGTGAAGTGGTCTACAGCAGTTCTTAAACCCCTGCATTTAATGTTTCACACTGATTATGCTATTCTTACAGTCTTTATTCTAAAGACCCTGAACTTTCTCTTTGACATCATAATGGATATTCAGCCATTGCCTCCAGCTGATCACATTAATTGATTTTCCCTCTCTGCCACAAACTCTCCCTGTTAACACCTTTTTAATAATTCTGAATGATACCAGCATCCTAGCTGTAATTCAAACTCATAACCTGGCCACTATTGTCAACTTAGAGCTTCCTCTAGATCTTTAAATTCAAACCATGCTTCACAGCATCCTCTATCACTCAACTACACTATAAGGCAGGATGTAAACTCTTTGAGCCTAATCCAACCTCTTATGGGGCTTTAAGTGTGTGTGTGTGTGTGTTTGTGTGCACGCTTCTTGAAAAATATTGCTAAAATATTTAGATAAAGAAATCTGACAGCCTTCCAAACTCTATTTTCCCATTTTATTAATATCTTTGTAGCCTTATTACCATTTCCTATAGCAATAAATTGGATTTTTCCAGAATGTCTTCCCATATAGGATAACAGCTCTTATGTCTTGATCAATCAGCCTAATTATTTTAATCTTTTCTTCATAGGTTATTCTTGTTATTCACAACTGTATTCTCTCACTGATCTATATTTCTTAAAGCAAATACGCTCAAAAGAGGGACATGACATTCTAGCTGAGATACGAATAGCAGCAAATGCAGATGAAATACTAGACTCCTTATCAAGTGTTTCTTAATTTAGCAGAGTTAGATTTGTCTCCTGTGAAACCACATCACACTGTTAATTTATATGGAATTCACAATGGGTCATAACCTTCAAATGTTTTTCTGCCTTACTGACGCCCAGTAATTTTTTTTCATGTATTTGTTACTTATTTTCCTACTAAGAGTTTTGTTCTTGTCATTACGGAATTTATCTTGTTGGTTTTAGACATCATCCCATTTGCAGCTGTATTAGGAATTCTAACCTTGCTCATCACAGTATTTGCAATTCTTCTCATCCTTACTTTGTCTTCAGTTTCATACCTTCACCCTCTCTGTCAATGTCAATAATGAAAATACTGGGATCTCACTGAAAGTATCTCAGGCAATGAATTATGCTGCTGCTTCTTAAGTCCTGTGGGACTTTTCCTGTCCTCTGTAAAGTCTCAAAATAATCACGTACAGGTCAAAGACTACTTTGGATGGATCTTTAAGTACACTCATCAAATGTTTTGTCATGACCTACTAAATGAAAGTATTAATCTTTTCCTAATAGTGTCTAGCCTAGTCAAGCTTTATTCATACTGAAAATATATCTTTTTTTAAAAAAAAAAAGTAATGTGATTAAGCCTCTGTTTACCATACTTGTAGAAGGGACAATGAAAATTAATGTGCCACGGATTGCTCAATAAATGTCAGGCAACAGTGAAAGGACTTTTCAGTGATATTAAAAACAATACAACCTAACATAACTTAATTGCAAAGGTCTGCAATTCCATTTCTCTCCATTTCTGTGATTTCCATGAAGTCCAATGGTTGCTTATTCTCCCCTCCTTCATCCTGAGAAGACTGCATAATTATAAGCCTCTTTATCTTGGGCTATGATTTCACCTGTTTTTCTCTGGCAAAAATACCTCTCATCCATTTACTCTAAAGTTTCTGAAAACAGATGTGGAATTAACTAAGGAACTAATATGGCAAAAACCAAATACTTCCCAGGCTTCATTTTTCTTAGGACTGAGGAAACTTTCCAAGTCATCTCATGGCCACACGAATGGTTGGGCTAGTGCAATTCAAAAGGTGGATACGGGACAGCAATGAGCAACAGTGAAAAAATGCCACATAAATCACTGCAAACAACACTGACATCATAAATAAACCCCTTCCTTTGTTTAGCAGTTCAGTACCTGAAGCAGGGCATTTACAAGAACTACACTTGATTCAGCCAGGTTCCCTTCATAGCCAGTGGAGAAAAACAGACATTTCTATGACACAGTTTTTATCATTGAAATAGAGGCACACAGAGAAGGTCAAACCAAGAATCTTAAATGTACCTATTTCTTTCCATTCATATCATGATTGATCTGATCTACTGTGGTTTTGCAGCAGGCATGCTCATGGCAGTGTCCCCACTAGCAAAGTGCCTTCTCTATATGAACAGAGAGTAGCAGAGCTTGTGTTGCAGTTCTGACTCAAAGCATCTATGCAAGACACATTAAAATATACGTTAAAAACCAACAAAAAAAGATATTTTGTGATTCTGCTAGTAACCTTAAGCTAATGTGACATCATGCATGTAGTTCCAGACCCCTCCAAATTTGCACGTTGGGTTTTTTACACATTCATGGTTTGTTTTTTTCACTTTTGTCTGAAGTTGGGTATCACCAAAACATTTCTTTGCCTCTTCAGTCACTAGTTATATTATTTCAAAAACTCACTGATTTATGCCATTATTCAGTTGTTAACAGTGCTTTAACTGAATAATTTACTATTTACATAATAAAATTTGTGCCAAAGTACTGTGTATAAATGTAAGGCATTTAAGATAATTAAATTCCAAGCATTCAGTATGGTTCAGTTCAGTTCACTGGCCTCAGTGGCTATTCAACTAATAGATTCTAATGCATATGAATTAAAAAAAAAAAAAAAAAAAAAAAAAAAAAAAAAAAAAAAAAACCAACCAAAATTCAGTTAATTAGAACAGCAATTTTCAAATCTGCATCTATCTCAAAAGCTTCTTCCCAGCTACAGAACAAATTTTGACTTTTCAGATTGTATGCAAAACCAAAGAGAGAATAAGATTCCCCCCCCCATACCATATTCCTTGTAATTTTATTCAACAAGAAACTCCCGCACATGCTATCCTAAGAAGTCTTAGAAATTGTAAATGTAGAAACCAGCACAGCTAGTAAAAAAATTAAAGTCAGGTAAGGACTGTACTCTAAAAACAAAGATTTATGCAAGGAAATATTAAACTACACTGTTTTATTATGAAAAGAAAAATTCTTCTTTTTCCCAAGTTAACTTTTTTCATTTCCATCCATTCAAATTAAGTATTTTATTTCATATTGCTTTTTGAGTCAGAGCCTACCTGACTAGGTAAGAACTAAGGGTAGAAATTCCAGTATCACAAAGCTTGAAATGATATTCTTTCTCTTTATCCCATATTGTGGACACTAATAGAATTTTAATTCTTCACATAGCATAGATTTCTTATTATTTACATTTTGTTATGTCAACAGCTTTATTTTTCATTGAACCTGGCAATGAATTGTCACACTTGAACTAATGCAGTCTCTTGGATGAATTCCAATTAATTCAGACGCCTCCTTGCTCACCTCTTACCAGCTAGGCTCACGGGCTGGACTTCCTTCACAACGACAGTCCTTACCACAGCTTCTCTTGAAAGTACCATTCTTAGAGGAAATATATTCCCAGGGGAGACTGTAACATAGAGGCAATTTTCAAACTATCAGGAACTTCTGTGAAATCCCAATCTTTGACAAGGCTGAATGAAATCAGAGTAAAAGGAAAGCAGGAATAATCTGAATACCAAAATCAGAGACATTTGAAATGTGACAGGATTCAGGGATCAAGTCATCTTCAGCTCTAGTTTCTCTAGTTCATAATACTGATTGTGCAAGTTTCAGGTTTTATAATATTTATTCTTCAATATATATAGCACCCATATCAATTTCCTTTCTCCATCCCAGTCCACCTAATTATGAAAAGCATCCAAGAAGCCTCAGATCTTCCCTTTACTCTACCAGTTTCAACACAGCCGAATAACTACTGCATCACATAAAAAAGATTATTCTGTTTTCAGTGTCATTCTCGTATTACATACTTGAATTACTTTTCCATGTAATGTATATACTTTTCTATGTTCAGTACTTTATGTACCTTTTCATCACAGACGATACATAGCCCAGCATGTTGCTTTCAGTAAAATGCATAGTAGAGGGGAGCTTACTGACTGTTACATAGATATCCAGGCTGGATTTCTGTTCTGTTTAATAACTACCTGTTTTAACAGCACATGCTTTATATCCAAAAATACTCCCACCCCCATAAAAATCAAGGTTTTTCCCATTATTCCTAATGCATGTAACGCAATAAGAAAAAAATATGGTCTGTTTCACTATCTCATCATGTTTGACTTTGGGGAGGGAAAGGCTGATTACTCACAGCTGGATTTAAAACAATTTTGTGCAGCATCATCATGATAATAAACAGATCTCTCTCTGCATGTGGAGCAGTAGACATTCACACTCAAGTTTAAAACAAAGAGATAAAGAACCTAATTATGAATGCCATGCAGCTGCCAGTGCTATGCTCTGCCACACTGCATGGCACAATGCCAGAGATGTTCAGGACTACCCATACTTATAGTGGGAAACCAAACTGATCTCATCCCAAAGCCAGGGGAGATCCCACAATGTGATGAGCCGGCAGTTATGCAGGCCAGGTATTAATTAATCAGTGCTGTAGCATCATCACTCCAGGATGGCCACTTGCAAGGAAATTTATTGAAGAACAATTTTAGTATTACAGAGATTGGAGCTGTGGCCCACCTCAGTCCAAACTCTGCTTCTGTCTTCCTCCTCCTGCAACTGTAGATCTTGGACCCCTAACTGCTGAATAATTTCTTAAAAATGTTATTATCATTGGTGAGGCAGCAAGTTAAATTAATCCTGCTGAAATAATAATTACTGAGTTCCCTGTTTCACCTGTTGATCAATGGGAACACTGCTGCAACCAGAATGCATCTTATTTTAGAGTAAATTCTATTTTTCTGAAAAGAAAAGAAAAACCACCAGGCAACAAAAAAACCCAAACTACAGGGATGCTAAGATTAATAATGTACAAAAAAGAAATCAATTTTGATTAGTTTTAGTTTTAATGAACAGGCTTCCAAATAAAATAAAGGAGAAACTGTAAACAAGAATAAGTGTAGCATTCTCTGAAGAGCTTAGTCATGTCTTGACTATGCCACTGTAAAAAGAAAATCAGGTTTTAAAATAATGTTTCTCTAGTTTTCAAGATTTATTTTAGTGTAGAAATTGTAATTTTCTCCTTAAATGAATGAAATAAAATGAGGATCAAGAGGCTCTAAAGTGAAATTTTAATATGTCTAATGTAAATTTAATAAAATTACTTTAAACCAACAAAGACCACAGGTAAGAAGCGAAGAACTGTGACATGGAAATGGGAAATTCAGTCACAGATTGAAGTAAAAATGCTGAGAAGCATTAAATGAAGAGAGAACTGTATTACATTCATGACTTGCAAATGGAAAGGTAAAAATATCAATGTTATGGTAGTTAGCTATTCAGGAAGAAAGATGAATTCAGATTCTAGACTGGACGTTAACAAGCCAAAATTACATAGCAAATAGGACTAAAAATATTCTAATTTGAACTGAAATTGATGGCCAGAGTTGGCTGTAGAATTCAACAGCCTGGTCAATGGGTTACCTTATAACATCCTACTAACTAAATATTCTGCATTTCCTGTGTTTGCATCTGTGTTTGACCTGTTCCTGGCAACAAAACAATTCAACTTCCATAATAATCATGAGAAAAGGTGCAGAAAGCAATGTCAAAACCGAAACAAACTAAAATTACAGTAACTGGAGAATGTCAGTACCTGTGATAATAGATAATATTGACACCATTTGGTAAGTCCACTGTGATGACTGTACAAAGTCTGTCCTTACTGCAAAATGACACAATAAACTGAACAGATTAACTGAAAGACTTGCACAGCTAAAAATAGAAAGTATGAAGGCTATGAAGTCTAAATAGATCAGTCTTTATGTAGCACGGGGAAAAGCACTCAGAAAGATGTTTCAGAAGCAATCTTAAAACCTGTGAGTCTGAGCCCTAGACTCCAAGCTTCTAGGTAACTTTGGAAAATGACACATAAGAAAAATACACACAATGATACAATATCGTTAATATATTGTACCTATCTTAATCTCATTGAAATGCATTTACTCACTGCCTTCACTACACTCAGAAACAGAGTTGGAACATACAGATATTTTTTTTTCCCTTGGGATAAGCAGTAGAAAAATATATGAAAGCAGCATGTATTAAATTGGAGGGTTTGAGTTACACGGTAAATACATTATCACCAGAAAAGAATTAAGGAAAACAAACATGAACAAGAAAACACATTTACATTTTGTATTTGTGTGCCTATGAAAACTGCAGGAACTGGCAAGTAGCAACTAATTGCAACGCAACATGTTTTGGTAAACTACAATCAGAATAAATGAAAGTTATAAAGTGGCGACTTCCCTGGGCCATTCCAGCCTCGCAAGATTTTTATTAAGGATATTTTTCCCTTTTGTGATGAAACTTCAACTAAAGACTCCCAGATCAAGGGTCCCTTTTCAGTAAGAGACCTAGCTGAACATTTGGAAAGCCTGATGTGGGTCATGATTTTTCAAATGTTTATGAATGGAACAGGTTTGTCCAATATGCTTAAGTACTAATGAAACAAACACAAGATTTGTGGCTAACTCCAAGCACTCTCAAACCTCTGGGAGGGAAAGGCAAAAGTGGGAGCATCTATGAATATGATTATGGGTAACTGCAGATAAGTAGGGTCCGCTTAGAGAGAAAACAATACATAACTACTCTAATACGGATTTTAGGAAACTTTTGCATGTGCATTCATACAAGCTACTGCATAGAAACAAAACATATTCCTTAAATAACTAAAAATATATGAAATATTAAACACATTTTAGAATCCAAGTTTTAAGGGGCAGAAATTAAAGGTGCTAGTCTGTGAATAACAGAATCACACATTTCAGGATAACAATAAAGACAGGAAAATATAAGACAGGAAAAAATAGGGATCCATCTGTTTAACAGTTTTTATATTGTGGCTGAACTGAAATCATCAATGTGCTGATTTTATTCTGGGTTTACTCCTCATGTGCAGTTGGCAAATCATCTTGGCTGACATATAGAAAAAGCTGAAGTAGAGTTTAGAACATATTTTTTTTAATGGGAAATCATTCATCCCCGGTAGTGTGAATGAACAATGCTGTGTTCTGAACACCAATGTCTCTCAGACTTCTGACACTAATACTTCCAACTCTAAACATGCTCTGTCAACACCTTACATCTCTGTGTCAAATTTAAATACAGCACAGACAATGCAAAGAAGGGAAAAGATATGGGTCCAAAGACGTGCTACAAGGCATTTTCCAACGCAGACGGCTCTCTACGGACCAAAGCATCCCTAGATTCAGGAGGGCAGCATTGGTTCAGACATGTGAAGCTGAGCATTTAATCCTTTACAGGCCAAAGCAGTTAGATGGAGGGAATCACTGCTTGCAACTTTTCCTCTGCACAAAAGTGCACGAGCTAAGGCACAGCTGCTGCCTGCCTGCCTGCCACTTCAGGATATGGCCCGTATGGTTTGTTTATAGCTGTTTGCTCCCCGTTTGGCTTACTATTGTTTACATAGAAGGATGGTGCTAATACCATATTGCTCCATATTATGAATCACAGACCAGCATATGACCATTTATTTTCTCATTACCCATTTCTATTTTGTCTCACGAATAGGCAGAATAAGGAAATTTACAGGCAAGTTTCTGTAGACTGGAGGACACACCAGGGAAAAATGCAACGTGTACACACTCAGAATCTTATCATCAGTAGCTTATTGGGCAGCAGCCAATTTATTCATCAAAGCACTCAGCTTTACATCTTTTTTAATATTCTATATGGAACAATAAAACAGCAAGACATTTGGAAGACAGAGCTAGTGATTACTTTTTTAATTTTGCTAGCATATTTACAGATATGTTCAGAAAATGTCTTTGTGTTCTAGGATGCAGAAGAGGAGGAATGAACTGTGTCCCATACTTGGAAAAATTCCAAAGTCTCCAAAGCACTGCAGTGAAAGCCTTGGAAGATACATGTCATATCTTATGGATAAAATAGATGCTGCCAGTTCATTTGTTTTCTTTTATGTTCTTGGTCACGTGGAGGTGATAAGAGACTAATTCCCTACAGAAAGCTGACAAACATGTCTGATAGCCCTCGGACGAAGGACACTAATTATTGTGCAAGTTTTAGTTGCCCTGGAGTCTCCCTGAC
This sequence comes from Falco naumanni, assembly GCF_017639655.2. Lineage (NCBI taxonomy): Eukaryota > Metazoa > Chordata > Aves > Falconiformes > Falconidae > Falco > Falco naumanni. The sequence goes on from NC_054058.1 coordinate 66,857,603, forward strand.
CATGCCAGGTTCACCTGTTGGGCACTGCTAGGAGAGACACCAACCTGTAACCTCCGTGGGAGATAAAGGCAGGCAACGAGCTCTGGATTAACAAAGCCAACAAGAGTTCTAGGTAAAACCATACATATAGACAGTTGTGTTAATACACATTTTCTTTACGCTGCACCTTCCTGTTGAGATAATGTGTATCTGTGAAGAGGCTGATCTGTGCCGTTGTGTTTGCAGGTCACAGCTCCCAACAGTGAGTCCTGTAGGACAGTCGAAGCCATCCAGGCCTGCAGGACTATCATGTACCCAATATTTACCCCTCACATGTCCCAGTCAAATAAATGGAAGAACTGGGAGTCAGAGAAGGAATAAGATGCTGGAGTTCTGCTGTGCCTGTATGGCCTACCACCACTGTCTCAGACAGATGAAGTATCCTGCAACCCTGAGTCACATCTGCCAGCACAACTATTCACAGATAATTTGGATCCCTGAAGAACCTCGAAGAGCACAATATGCCTTTGCTGGGAGATCCTCACCAGTGGAGTGAAGAGAGCAAATTACTTGATAGGATGGTAGGTTTCTACCCCAGAATGGGCTGAAGCACTTTTCTGAAGCCAAAACCAGGACACAAAGTTTGCTGTTAACACATTAACTAGATCTGTATCAACTGTAACAAGAACTCAAGAGATCTTTTCTAAGTACATGTGAAGCAGAGATGTATTTTTATATGAACATTCAAAACCAACATCTAATATTACACATCTGAATCTGGACATTGAACTGGATCCCATCCTTTGCACCATGGGGTAAAGAAATGTTGCAAGAGGGAAAGGAAGCACCCAACTGGTCGGTTGGTTCTGCAGAAACTGGCTTGTTCCCATCTGTTTTCCCAGTATACAGAAACAGAAAATATTAAAACCCCCAAAACCAAAACCCAAAAAACCAAAACACAGCATTTTAATGTCTAATAATAATCAGCAAAATTGAGTGATAAAAGCAAAAAAGCTTTCAAAATGAAAAGCTCTATAAAGCAAATTTTCCAGGGTACCCAGCTGGAAAAATGCTCCCAGCTGTTCTCTTCCTTACTAATATTAGTAGTTGCAAGGTGGTCAAAAAGGGGAAGTGGTTATGTTACCAGAAATCCATGCACACAACCATAAATTGCAAGGTTTTACAGAATATCTCTCTTAGACCAACATTTCATACCGGAAGAGCAGCATCAGTCACCATTTCTCAGATTAAAGAATGGTTGGGCAATGACCTGGACAAACTGACAGGGCTGAGAACATGGCATAAAGTAGTGGCAAAGGTGGGAATAACAACATTCCACTTTTGGGTTAGCAGTCCAATGAACAAGGCAACTACCCAGGCTCCTCTGATATAGTTCAACACTGACCCAGCCTGTCATAAGACATCAGCTGGGAGAAATAACCAAAAAAAGGAGAAACCACTTGTTTTTTCACCATTAATGCCAACTGCATGAAGGTCAATGGAAGGCTGAACAGAAGCTTTTGACTTTTGGCTGGAAAATGTTCCTCATAGAAATGGAAGTCAAAAACCTAATTAAATTTTCTTCACAATACTTGCCTAACAATGATGCACTTGGTCCTTTTTGTTTTCAAATTACTTTGCAAACATTATTTAGTAAAGGATGAAGAACATCATTTAAGTAACAAACATGGGATGAATATGAAATATTAAAAAAAAAGATAACTTTTTGTGCAATCATAGCATCTGACAAATAGTGGTGATTTTTAATTACACCGAATGCCTAATGATTATAAATTACCACGTATTTGTGATACAACAGTTTTGTTTACTGGATCACAGCAGTTACTTGGAAAATATGGAGAGAAGACTTTTCAGACATAGGTCGTATGTCCTCCATAAGGTATTTCAGATTGCTTTTTCCATACTTCCTCAGTAACAATTAGTCACAATTTTTTCGATTTATCACGTAATCGGGTTATTACTGATTTTCAGCCACTTGGAGGAAAAAGGCATTTTACACATTGCTGCTACAGTATTACAAATTATGTAGAATAATAATAGGGTTTGGAAGATCTCACAGACTGAACTAAAAACAATTATATGAAAATATAGCTAATGAAGTTTGTATTTTAAGGTATATTCACAAAGCCCAAAGACAAAACATCCACAAAGCAGCAGGGGTTACAGCCATGTTTTATATATAGCCAAGCAAATTGTCATAGATAGAAATATTAAAACACATATTGTAGTAAAAGAGATACTAAAATATATCTGAAATTGATTTTAAAATTAAATATTACAGTAAAAAAAATACAGAAACATTTTTTTTGTCATTTCTTTTCTCAGTGGAAAAAAATTACTAATTACTGCATTTTACTATTAAAGCCTTCCAGTGTCCTCAAGACACCAATTACATATTTTTTTTGCTAATTAAAACTTCAAATAAAACTCACACAGCTTACAACTGCAGGCTGGAATTGTTACAAGCATCATGCTTCTATCACATAACACAAGGTTTTCAAAGTAGTTTCATATAAATTATTCACATGTGGGATACTCCTGGTTTGATCTTAGTGCTATGATATAATATAATATAATATAAATTATAATATAGATTATGTTCACATAGTCAAGTGAGAAATTTTGTGTATCATCATGTGCTCCACTTCAAGAAAATTCTAAAAACTTACCCATTTTCTGACATAGTGTAATTTGATTGCTTCCCTATTTTAGCAACTGATTGGAACATTGTGGGTACAGAACTGTGGATTAGAATTCATTGTGCCAAAACTATAATGAAAATGCTCATCTTATTAAGATATGGACCACTTTCCTGATTTGTCCCTAAAATAATTTCATCTCCATTCTACTTTTAGTAACCATTTTGGTGCCCATTTTAAGCTCATGAAACCCGAGTTTCTGGAGTTTACACCTGATTTGACACTGCAATTTGGCACTAGGCTGACCTGTTAGCTTCTTACGACCACCCAGCATAATATATGCTTTCTGAAAATCGTTGTTAGCAAAATGTAAAGAAATAATACATGAAAAGGGCGCATAAAAGTGACATTCCTCTCTCTTCTTCATACAGCTTTTCATTTTACTTAATTACAGTATGCTTTTTCTGGCACTGAACTTATAGCAGTGTCTCACTGTATTTTTCAGGAAGCAAAATAAATTCTTAGGTATTAAAATAAGAGAAATACTGACATAATTTTTTTTTCAATGAGTTTTAGAAAGAAAAAGGATATTTTCCACTGAATCCTAGAACATTCCAGAGGTGATACAGCACAGCAGAGGTTCCAGAATGTATAGAATTTTCCATGGCACGTTACTTCATGGTCAGAAGAAAACAACACACTGAAATGATGAATTACTATTTTAGCATAGGTGAGATGGGTGTTTCCTTTACTGAACTCCCAAGACACACTTACCCACACCGTGCAGGGTCTAAACAGCATCTGAATGAGGGCTCCAGCAGTCACTCTGTGAGCACTTCACTGATGCTGCTGTTCCCAAAATTAGTGGCCAAGCTGCTGCCAAGTTCAAGGTCAGTGAGTGCACACTCACACCCAGCTGCGGGGCCATGTGTGACCGCCATGGTCTCTCAAAGGTTGAAATACTATCCTCACAAAATCAGAACTGATGGTTCTCCCAAAAGTTATTTAGGAATTACTCTGGGTTGCCCAGTAAATCCAGGGGGCGTGGGGGACACACACAACACTGCTGTCCTTAATATGTCTGTAACTGCTCTGCCCCATTGGAAGGGTGAAACAGCAATGACATCTACATCAAACATGTACGGTTATTTCTGTTACATTAAATTTTATGAAGGTTTTGAGGCAAGTCATCAGAGGGACCAAAATGCTGAGGGATGCAGTGGCGGTAGAGACTAGACGCAACCTAGACAAGCACCAGGACATTAAGGAAAGGGAAAAGGCACAACAGATGATTACGAGAGAAGACTGCTTCTTGATGCTAAATTTCTACCACATCCAGGCAGTAAGTTTTTTCATAAAACTTTTGTAAAGAAGGCAAGCTCCATCAGTGCTACCTAATTTATCCTCAATTCCTTCTGGTGGTGGAAACAACTTTCTGCTCCAAATTTCTACTTGACTTATGTAATGTTAACATTTTACTGTACAATGTAGGATGGAAGCATTATTTAACATGCATTACCAAGTTACCACTGCTGTTAATTGCTTTTTGAAAACCCATCTCAGTGCTAATAAGTGGAGACTACAACACTGAAGGATGTTTGGAACTAAAAATGACTAACGCTTACAGTTACTTTGCCACAATTTCTTTGTGCATCCCACACTACAAATTCATATATGTATTTTAATTGAGGGAAGGCTAATTCACTCAGTATCATGTTCCCGTTCACTTGTTTCTACATTGCAATTAAATAAAGGAAAAGGTCAAAAACGTTGTGTGGGTGACACCAGCCTGTCTTGGCACCTGTAAATGCAGTACCAGCTTCTTTATGAGTGAGCATTACTTATTAAGAAAATCGATCCCTTCCTGAAAACAGGGTGAACAGCCAATTGTGGCACACACAATGGAATAAGAACTCACCCTCAAATTCAGAAGCTTCACAGGTAAGAAGAATATTCACAAATCCCTGATACATCAGATTTCTCAAAATTATAAAATCACATAAATGAAGATAATCTTGATTTAACTTAGTGCATTCATTTATTATAAAAACTATTCGAGGGGGAGGGCAGGATGCTCATTCAACCACTTTGTTGTTACATTTGTAACAAATGTATAGTCATTTAGAATATTATTTTTCTTTCCATCCTTCACTGTCACTCACTATTTACCATTTTGCTGTTCAGAAGAGAAGCCTTTGGAGTATCTGCTGTTAAAATGAAACAACTGTACCAAAAAATTATACTGGCACAATTGTAATGATTACTGCCTATAAGCTATACCTGTGTTCCAGCTGATTCCACAACACTCATCCTCAGCAAGCATTATCCACACTACTTCAACGTAAGCATGGCTCTTGCTTTGGAAAGATAAAGGGTAGAGAATGAGACATTGCAATCTCATGAAAAGTAATAGGTAAGAGGATTATTTTTAGTAAAATAGGAAAAAATACATCAAATTGGTTGCTCCTCGACCAATCTACATGAGAAGATCACCATCAGAAGTAGACTTGCAACACATAAAAGTGTCAGCGCAACTAAAGAGGTTTCTTCCCTTACAGAATCTTTCCGTAACAAGAAAACAAAACCTTCTCTTACAATTTTCCAAGGAAAGCTTAGGATTTCAAAAGAAAAGTTCATAAATATTCTAAAACCTATACTGTTCTAGTCTAATATGCTTCTCACTATAAAAATAAAAACTTGACCTAATCCATTTATTGAAAAGGTCTCTTTCCCTTGCTTATGGTTTTAAGAGTGGGAAAGCCTTTTACTTTACTTAAAATCACAAGATGAATGGAAAAAACTATAAAATCAATGTTACAGAAATAATGATTTTATTTTATTTTGTGCTTACATATACCTTTCAATAATTTACCTAATTCTTCAGGCAAACTGAATACTTGCTTTAAGTTGCTTATCTCACCAATATAAAATGGAAACAAAACTCATGCCCTTGAGACATGAATAATAATAATAATAATGAACATCTGACTCGGTCTGCCAGGGAAAGAATTTGGTCAGGACTAAGGAATCAGAATTCACGAAGCACTGACAGAAAAGCAGAGAACACAGCTATGTAGTCTACAAAATACGCTTCACGTTCCAGTTCAGCTCTCAAGTTATTTAGCACATGGAAGTCTTAAATATGGTGTAACAGCTGTGGGGTCACTGAAAAGCTGAGGGCTACATTACATAAAAGCTGGCTATAACATGAAACAGCAGGTCCTGATGTCCCTTAAGTACGTTCTATGAGTTATCTCACGAGATTTTTAGACACCTGGGCTCTTTTCTCTGCCTGAGGCATTATGTGAGACCTGAAGTGCACAGAGTGCGTGCCTCTCGTGACAAAGACCAAAACTTCCAACCATGAAACATTCACAGGGAAGTGTCAGCCTGGTTACCCCTGACTGAACAAATGCCTGTGCCAACATGTAAATCATTTTTTGGTGTGGGTTTGGTTAGGTGTCTTTTTTCAATTTCATTCTTTTCAAGAAGAATTTACCACAAATATGCAGCCAATTAATTTTCCATTTTAGATTATAAGATTAACCAAAACCCATTACATCAGCTAGCCTCAGCAAACACAGCAGTTTGGACTAAACTAAAATTTAATCTTAAAAGGTCTTGCTCATGTAAGTGGATTGAGGTTTATACCTAATACATGCTAGTCACTGGTAAACTATTCCTTGTCTCTTGCACAGTATTTGCAGGTGAGATGTAGGAGCATGACAAGCAACTTTGCAGTGCTAAAAATACAACATCTTGGGAGAACTGACAGATTCCGTGCTGGAATCCATGATTCAATAAAATAGCTTGCACTTCCTTTTATTAATGTTCCAAGGGGAATGCAGTGCCATAATACAAATTCGTTTTTCATATATCCAACATCACTCCCCACCAAGCACATTTCTTCTCTCAAGCTGACATCTTCTGTACTTGAGAACATAAAATGGGAGTACAAACCTTTTGCAAGACTGCATTTCTGCAACAAGCTTTCTACAGTCTCCATTCTGAAGCACAACAAGCCTGCATAAAGCCCTTGTTTGATTCAACTGAACAGCCTATTCTGCAGCTCTAACTGCTGGTTTAACTGTGTGACTCAGCCAGCAGCAACAGAAGAGTTTGGATGCCACCAAAATGAGATTCACCCAAGTACAGATTTATATCTTTGCTTTTTAAAAATTATTTTTACCACTGCAAAACTAAAAGACACCCTTAAAGTCAAATTTATCTTTATGTTTTACTCCCCCAAAAGTAATATTCTCCTGAGGCTGGGATCACCTCTAGGTTTGACAGTCAGTCAAGTGAGTAATAAAGAGGATTAATGTCATTTCTATCACAGAGGCAAAGTTATCCTGGAACTTGAACACCTGGGTAAACTTCAACTCCTGCAAAAACTTTCCATACAAGTTAGACACTTTATCAAGGCTCCAGAGACTTTGACCATACAGAGCTAAGAAGAGCCATGAGTGCCTCCAAGCACTGCAATTCAACACCTGATGTAATTTAAATGTTAGGCGGGTCACGAGCCTTAGCTTCAGATCCTGAGCCTTAGCTTCTGGCCATGTAAGTAGCACTGTCCCAAGGGGCCTCCTATGTGCAGGTTCTGGGAGTTAGCCTGGGCCAGATAAGGATGTAACCACTTTCTTGGGTGAAACAGTTCAGTTTTAGGGGAACGGGTTATTTTCTGCCAGCAGGACTCAGCAACTTCTGGACAGACTCAAGTCACCTGTATGAATGTAGCTGAAGAACTGACTCATCATCCATTCTTAACCTTGATGAAGCAATGAGGACTTTTTGCCACAGAAGCTAACGGGCTGTGATTGTCGGTACAGCCTTGCTGAGTTTCACACTGTGATTATATACTTGTAGCTGCCATCTAACAACACTATGCTGAGACCCCATCATCTGGAGCCCAAAGCCTAGTGCCACTGTTTCTAAGCCCACCTGGTGGCCCCACGCACCTGCTGTAGCTGGTTGCAGATCAACTAATGGCTCATAGCCTGCTGCACCCAGAGCATGAGACAGGCAGTGATGGTCCAAGGCAGCAGAGGAGATGTCCCGTAAAAATGCACATTCCTCACCAGCAATCTAACACTAAGGATCCTCCCAGGTGTCTGGACTGAGCCCTAGTAGGAGAGACACGGCTTAGCTTTCACCCCTGTCCTGTGGCCATATGAGAAACATTCAGACACTGGATTTCTCAAAGCTTGAAGGATCCACATACACCAGCTTTCTGCCACTCATACCTCCCCACTGCAATGACGCACTGTGAAAACAAACTCAAACTGTTCCCAAGATATTCAGATGCTGTGTTCACCAGCAGCGTGCAAGTCTTCACATAAATAAAATTAATTTATCCAATGGCATAGAATGAAGATTCTCAGCATCAATGCCAAGGAAACTTCTTATGACTAGAATTGCAAATTAGAAAGGAATTAAACACCATTAAAACATGGCTATCACAAATTGTGCTGTATTTATTTGACAAGGTCCAGCTCAATAATCTAGCAGATATGCTGTAGTACATTTCATAAATGCAATTAAGCCTTAGTAGTATGAGACCTCACTACAGCATCTGCTATTAAATTCTTATTGAGGGCTGTAAAAGAGACAAGAATTTCTTTTCTTTCGTCCCAGTCTTTTTGGGGGAGATTATAAAGGGAACTGCTTAATGAAGTGCAGATTACCATTATTTTACTGAATGTAACTGTGACACAAAATTTACACATAATTAATTTATCTCTGACTTTCCCAGCCATACAGATGCTCAGAACACAGGGGTAAAGGATGAGGGCAAAATAAAAAAAAAAAAAATAATAAAAAAAAAAAATAAAAAAAAGAAAGAAAGAAAAAGAATAAACCCCTGAATTTCTTTGTTATCTTTTAGGGAAACAGGGAGGGAACCCTGGGGAAAAAACACCCAAAGCACTGCACAGTGCTCATTGATGCTAAACATGGCTCCCAAGAGCAGGCAGAGAAATCAGAACTGTGCAACAGATCTGTGCAGTGGTGCACAGGGGGGGGGCACAGCTGACAAGGAAGCATACAGCCAGAACCTGGCTCAGGCCAGCATGTTCAGCTGGCCAACTCCTTTGTCATTCCTGTCACTCATCCCTGTTTATGAAATTGGCAGCATAAGAATGTATC